>NW_023270854.1:3090887-3675887 GCF_011800145.1 Mirounga leonina | reverse complement strand
TCCTGATAGAAATGGTTCCGTGTGTGGTAGTGTGGGTGCACATCGGGAGCCGAGCTCGGAAACAGACTGCGGGGGAGACCATGCTGCATGAGCTGCTGTTGCTACGCTCTGGGGCCGCTCATGGGTACCCCCGTGCCCCCTTGTGCCCACGCGAAAGTGGATAGGAATCGTGGGCACTCCCCTTATCGCTGGGGAGAGCCTGACTCAGGTAATAAATGCAGGGCACTTCAGATAGTGTCTGGTCCAGAGAAACGGTTCAATAAATACTACCTGTTATTAGTCAAGGGCCTTTCAATCCAACTCATATTGCTGGTTGAACAGATAGTCTATGGGTATGAAATGTTTACCCAAGAACAAGCAAATTATGTCTTTCAAAATAATAGTATATGGTTAATCCTCCGAAATAAATTTCTAGTGTGCCAGAAAAAGTTCTCTCTATCTGGGTGGATCATTATCTCAGAGTATATTTTATTCCCGTTTGGGACCGGATTTCAGTGTTGTCATGGAGAAAATGCTTCTGGTGATCATGGCGGGCTCTTACCCTTTCCACAGAGAATGTGTTCGTATGTGGGTACCTTTTTCTTTTCAGGCTCCCTTGTAGGGATTTGAGAACCGTTAGCAGTCAGCAGCCTTTTTTCTACACGTGACTTGGCTTTGCTAATTTCCACTTTCGAATCCTCTCCCGTAGGGTAGTTTGGATGCGATGCGCTTTCCTTCTCCCTCTGAATATTTTCGTTGTCCTTTCTTGGCTTAATAATTTTAACATGCCCAGCATTTCTTTCCAAGTGGTCTCTTCCCCAGAACCAACGGAGACAGAGAGGAAGAGAGGAACATGGAAACTGTGAAGTCGGGAATTGAGTTTCCTTTAGCTGCTCTTAGTGAGAAAGGCTGTCCGGTGGGAAGGGTTGAAATAGAATTTGTTTTGTTTTTTCCGCTCCACGAACGAATCTTTTATTTTCAGACCTTTGCCTAGAAACGATGGAAACTTGTACGTTCTCCAAGAATCCTACCTGCAGCCGGGGCGCTGGGTAGACGCAGGGCGCCACATGCGGCCTTCACAAGAGATCGGAGAGCAGATGTCTTAGACTGATTAGGAATTGCTGTTTGTGAAATTTCTGAAAAGGAAAGTAGTAACTAGTTTAAGGGCCCTGAGTCCCCCACAAAGAAGCCCCCCGCCCAATTATGTGGAGCATCCTTCCAGCCTCTATTTTGGATCTCAGGGAGAATCAACGTGCAGCATGTGCTAGGCTTGCGCCTAGACGGCGACTCCAGCGCCTCTTCCGTCGTTTTAGCCAGGAGACTGCATCTCCGGCTCCACTTAAGGATGCAGGTGAAGAGTGAAATCCATTCCGTGCCGGATTCACTTCTCTGGGTGCCCCAGGCATCCCGGGCCTGCAGTCTGCCTGCGCCCCATCCCTGGTGTGCTCAGTAATGCAGCAGGATTTTGCTCCACCAAAGTGTCACCTGTCTAGGTGAGTTGTGCCAGTGTCTACGTGAAGTGACAGCCATCTTTGAGCACCTGCGTCTCCAACTGACTTCTCCTTCATCATTCATGTTGGAAAGGTAGCATTTTCGACAAGGTTGTTTCCTTTTCCCACTCTTGCTTCTCCCCACCTCCTCCCCTCGCCCGTGCCTTTCCCCACTCTCAGCGCACCTGATCAAAACATCATCCCTGACAAAGGTTTCCTTCTCCAAATTGAATGAGCCCACCTAGCCTGGGAATTCTCATGAAGAAAGCAAGTGAAATGCTGATGTGCAAAGTTAATGAATCTGGTAACCGAGAGAACAGTATTGAGCCTGGGTAATATGACCTAGCGGTGTTCTGTCTCCTCACAGTTCCTGGAAAGAATGTATGGAAGTCAGTTCCGGGGCGTGATTCTAACATCTGTCCTGCCCCGTAATGGTAATTTGTATAAGTAATGGAAACAGGTTAAATACCTTCCATTCTAATGTTGCCAGCAGGGATGAAAATGAACATCTCAACGGAATCGTCTTGACAGGGCAGAGCGGGGAGGGGCCTGGACTGATTCACCTCCATGCCTTTGGTGGTGGAGCCCTAACGAGAATGCCCGCACAGATGCGTGTATAGTTCATCGGAGAGAGGGGAAAGGGCAAGGAATTCTCCGAGATTAGAACTGCAGCCCAGCCACGCGGGCGCAGGGCACTGTGGCCCCCCGCGCAGACCTCTGCTCACCGCACGCTCTCCCTTCTGCGGGGCCGAGGGGGCGAGGAGGGGCAGGGCTCTTTCCTCCTCTCCGGTGGGCAGCCGGCAAGGGGTGCCTTCGGCTGGCGAAGCCCAAGGGTGGTCTCGCGATGCTTCTAGAACCCGGTCTCGAAAGAGTGAAGGGACAGAGGAGAACCTGCGTTTTCCTCATTTCCCTGTAATTATAAATGGTCAGCTTTTGGATGTTTTTTTCTTTGCCTAAAAAGTCACTTTCCTTCCTAGTTGTCAAGGAAGAGCCATTTTATTTGAGTAGGTGCTACTTCACCTTTCTTAAACATTGGAGACTGATTCCTTTTCACTATGTTCTATACACATGACTCGACGTCTAGAGAAAATATCGGGGCGTCCAGCAAGAGACACGTTCAGTTATGCCGGATGTCCCATGATGTCCTTGTCAATTCCGCTATGTGAACGTGGGTTAGTCAATGTGTTTTCATACTAAAATGCTGAATGCACACACTGTTTTTTCCAGTATCACTGCCTTCCTCCGATCCAGACATTATTACTTCAAATCCAAGTGAGTAAACCTGGCAACACTGAGTCGGCTAGCCTGTTATATGAAATGCCAATATCCGAATGATCCCAGATATTTAAATTGGGGGGCGGGGGGAAAGCGGAGCGTTTGATGTGCCCTTTAGATACAAGGGCACATCTTTCACTTTATGTCAGGATATTTTGTTATCAGGTAGGAACAGACATGATGGGAGCTTGCTACCTTGTGCGGATGGGTATTTTGAGTGACCTGCTAGATTTCGAAGCACAATGTAAAACTGATGTTTAGAAAGCAAGTCCATTTCTGGGGAAAGCCTTTCTTCTCTTGCTTCAGCTCTTCCGGCAGGCAAGGCACCACACTTCTTTCTGTCCATCCATCCGAGGAGCAAGGATCACGAGGAGGCACAGTTCTGGCGCATTCACCTCCAATGGAATAGAAAACAGGAGGGTTCAGGAGAACACCTTTCTGTTGTGCGTAATTGGGGTGGAGATTAAGATGCAGGCCGGGGGTATAGGAACCTAATTGCTCAGAGCCAGTGTTAAGACTCCAGGGAATTTGGAACTTTCCTACATTAGGCCATTAAAAAACAAATACAGCTGTCACTTCTCACCATTCTTAAAATGACTGTTGAATAGAGCAAATCTTGTTTTCTTGAAAGAAACAAAGATGTTTTTAAAAATGTTGGGCTGCAATTTGAGAAATATAATTTTTATCTAATTTGCCAAAGATAAGATGTTGTGCCTCATTGTATAATTACGTTTGAGATGAAAATATTTTTTCAGACAATATGTGTATATTTACATTGTAAAGCAGCAGGGCACACATTGTTGGTGTCAGATTAAACTCTAACAGGGACCGTATACATTGCCTTATGTCCACTTGCATTAGAATGCACAGAATTTCATGTTGCTTAAGACGACAGCACATCTTTAGGGACACATTGTCATCCAGAAGGCACATTTTATGGCAAAAAATATTAACAAGATTTAATTTTTTTTTTTAAAAAAGTGAAATCTAACCAGGATCTGATTGTTTTGTTGCCATTTTGGGAACGATAAGGCCTATGTATTTTTTTTATTCATTCACACATGCATGCACACATGCACACATGGACACACACGCACATGCATGCACACACCTGCACATGTTTGCACGTACACACACAAACACATGCACAACACAGTTCACATGCAGGCACACACGAATGCACGCACGCACACACCTGCACATGTTCACACACATGAACACCTGCACACACCTGCACACATTCACATGTGCACACACATGAACACACATGCACACAGTGCACACACAAAAACACGCACATGCACACACACCTCTACACATGCACATGTATAGACACGAAGCACACATGAGCACACACATGCACACACATGCACACACACCCATGTGCGTGCAAATAGAGCTGGCAGCACCTTCTCTCTTACCTCGCGGGTGTTGGTGTGTGCTTGTTCAGATGTTCTGTATGGCTGCTAGGCGTGTTCTCCCACTGACACCGGGACACAGCGCGTGTGCTCAGAGTGTCACGCTCCACAGCGCGTGCTAGGCTCAAGAAGGGCGGGGGGATGATGGCAAAGCTGTTTTGACACAAAAAAGTGGCAGAAGATGATTTGGAGTCTTTGTTTTATTTGATGGGGAGAAATGTCATTTATTTCTGTAAGTAATTGTAAAAGGAGGATTTTATACAGCAGCTACCATTTCCAAGCTTACTCATTCATCAGATTTCCACGAGGGGGTGGCGAGGGCGGAGGGGGGCTGGCGGCGCCGAGTGGGGGGTTGGTGGAGCAGACACCGCGGCGTGGGGCTGTTTTCTGTGCAGCAGTAGCTGATCTCGTAAAACCTCCTAGGCTAAGAAATGGTATTCATTCACCTTGTGAAGTATATTGTTCTCATGGTTTCATCACTAGAAATAAAACAAATACTGTATTTTGGTACATTTGTACCCATATGGATTTTTAGAAAGTTGTAGCTTGTAATGAAAACAGAAGATCATCACAAATAATTGCCTAAACTTAGGAGTTTTTACGAGTCAGTCTCTCTCTCTCCCCCCCTAGGTAAAAAGTTTTACAAGGCATCTAGGAAAGCAATTATGAGAATTTACCGATAATAGTAGAAAGAAACCCCGTTATTATGATGAGAGAATGCTACTCTCAGTCATGGTAGTGTGGCTGTACCTGTGGTTCAGACCACTGCTGTTCCTCGGGGGTTATGAGGAAGTCGGGTGTTGTGTGGCCTTGTGTTAAGCTTCCAGTCAGGTGTAGAAATTCTTACGTAGGGTCCTGGGGCCCCTGCTCTATCACAGTGGCATGGGATTTATGTCTGGCCGCAGTGTACTTGAGGATAAAATCTCCCCTGAATTTCTGGTATGAGTCAGCCTGTCACCGACATCTGCAAGTCTGTGTGTCTCCCCGCACCTGATCATGTCATCGCCCCAACCCCCCAAAAGTTCAAGTTCCCATGTCTCCTCTTCCGTCCTGTGCATTTGTGAGAATAAGACACTGGATTTGAAAGTGGGGACACATGTCTGAGACATGAGCGCTGGGCGGGGTGCGGAGGCTCTAAAGCCCTTTCCCTCCCTCCTCACTCACATGTGTGTCCCAACACCCCTATTTAGGGAAGCTGACTCTCCAACAGAAGACGTGGTGGAGGAACTGCGGGGGTGCACCGTTTCTCCTGGATGGGGAGACACTCGCCACTGGTTCTTCGTGGTGGCTCTTGTGTATGGTGGGTAGCACGAGCACGAATAGGTGCTTGAGCTGAGTTACATTTCTTGCGTTGATTTCAGCCATTTGAAGAGATGGTTCGTGCACAAGTCTCCCCTCCTGATTTCCAAATGTCATCTGTGAGACAAAACTGACCCTATCAGATCAGAGTCTTTTCTGGTGTCGGTGGTCAGTAATACCAGGTTGGAACCTGGTGTTTTGGGCCTGGTTTGCTGATGTTGGGTTTGTAGGCCCAGACTCGTCAGACCACCAGAGAGCGGTATCTGTCCTCCCTCAGTGTGGAGGCAGGCACCAAAAACACGTGATGTCCCCATGCTTGGCACCGGGCATGCCCCTGTAGGCGATGGCTAGCTTTTTAATTCATGGAACAAGAGAACGTGCACAGTTTATTAACATACCATCCAGTGGTAGTGACATATACCCGTGTTTTCTCAGGTTCGCAGAAGAATTGTTGACTTCTTGTTCTTCCCCATTTTAAGTTCTCTTTTAATTTTGCAAGGTTCTCATACGTTTTTCCTCTTTTTCTTCCTGACATCACTGGAAACCAGTGAAAGTTTGTGGTCTCTGTCATCGGGTTTAAGCTCTAATTCATGCTGCCCCGCTGGTTTGGCACAAGGATGATAGCGGGTGCGCTCCTTGGGAGGAGCCTCGAAAGGGGGTTTCTTCTTTCTCATTAACGCGACACCGCGTTCTGGGACGGCGAGGAAAAGAAGGAATTACAGTTGAAGAAGTTACCTGTGGATTCCTAATTAAAATTAGAGATGGGTAAAAATTATAGGCCATGTGTTTACAGACTCTGCTGTTCTTAAAAATGGCTTCTATTGGGTTTTAAATAAAGAAACGATTCCGGTATAAATCAGATGGTGTAGCAGATCGGTATGATAGTGACTGGTACCAGGCAATTAAAATCTGCCAAAGCGATAGAAAATTTTTTGCTCCTATCACATATGAGCAAAAGTGGCCTTTCAGCTTTGCTTGGCAGAGTGTCAACCTTCCTGTAAAAAATCAGAACTTATATTCGTAAATTAACATATATCCTGCTTGTATTTTAATGTCCTTTTCAGAGTAGGAAGGAATGAGCTCTGTACCTATATCTGCTTTCTCTGCATTTTTTATTTCCCAGTATATTCTAACTTTTATCAAAACCACTTGCTCTCTTGGTAACAGAGGTGAAGCAACTTTACAAGTGATCAATTATAAATTTGGAAGAAAGTGAGTTTTGCAAGATTCCACAATGAATTGCAGCTGTACATTTATCACTTAGGTGTGTGTAAGACCCTTCTGTGAATTGGCCCCTTGGAGTAAATGTATTTTGATATGATGGCCATCTGTTCATGGATATCACATTTGCCGGTCTAAAACCTAGTTTGATGTAGATAAACATGTAATTTGGTATGATTGTATAGTTTCACCAGGTGGCAATATGATAGCAAAGTTTGGTATTTACTGTGAGCCAAGCAGGGACGAGACCTGTGTTTGATATTTGTCGCTTTTAAGTATCCATTTTCCTCATTCACAGCCAACTCTCAGTTGTGCGTGCTAGTGAGGAAAAGAGCCTGGATAAACAAAGTTTCCCAGCCCGATTCTTGTCATTCATTCCACCGCCTTCCGCGTCGGGCATCGGGCCTCGGGAGGAGCTGCTAACCAGGAACCCACTTCTGCTCCCTGTGGGTTCCCGCTGGCTTTCCGTGCTCTGTTCTCTGGTGGAAGGTGTGGTCATCAGGGGAACTGCCGGAGGGCAGAAAGAGGGCCCTGGGTGATGCAGAAGTTAAGGGACTAACTTCCCGAATGATTCCCTGGCCCGAATTTTGAGTCTGGTTGTTAAGTGCACCATCTACCCAGTGCTAAAGGCCAGTGATGGGTAGGCTCTCATCGGGACAAGTGTTCCTTACTTTGTTCCGACTGTTCAGAGGTTGGCAACAGCTTGTAAGGCGTGAGGCTGAGCAGGGGTGCCTCTGACAGCGAAGGGGGACGGCCCCTGCATGCACATTTCCCAGTTCGTTTTGCATCTGCAGGGTGTGAGGAGGACGCAGAGGAGGCGGCAAGCACGGACTTGGGCTTGATGGAGACATGCTGCCGTCGCACTTCCTAGACCTTCCCCCCCGCCCCCCGCCCAAAAGACACCGGTAGTTGTCATTAATGCAGTTTGGGGAAACTGAGGCCCTGACAAGTGGGTGACTGTGTGTGGGGGGGCCACACTGTCCATAGGTGACTGGGCTGGGGCTCCTACCCGGGTGTCTCATCTGTCTGTCCTCATGTCAGGAAAATGATGGGCATCTGTCCTTCAAGAGGAGACCACAGCAGTGGCCTCATTCGCCTGGAGCCTCTAGAGACAAGCGGGTGGAACGTCACCCTCCCCCACCTACCCTGGCCTCCAGGCCCAGGCGACCCGGGTCAGCCCTTTCTTCAGTCGCCGCTTACACACAGTCTGTGCACCTGCCGTTTGTGGTCGATGTGGCTCGGGGGGCCTTGTCTTGAAGAGTTGGTTAGCCCCTTCCTCCAGATACAGACGTGGTAAAACCAAAAGCCTCCTTCCCTGCCTCTCGCCCAAGCCCAGTGTCTGGTTGGTCTTTTCAGGCACCGTGGGGTGGGTATCGTGTGAGAATTTCCATCTTTAGAGCAGCCCTGTCCTGCTAGGTCCACCTTTCTCATCCTCCCCAGGCCCAAACTCTTAAATTGAGACTCAGTAGGTTTTAGAGCCTTCTGAGGGCTCTGACCCCCAGATGTGAGTGCTCTTGGCCTGAGCCCAGATTTGGAAGGCAGGAGCCATTGGGAGTGGCCCCGGGGGGCTTGAGCATTGCTTTTAAAGGGCCGTGTCAGTAAGCGAGGCAGAGAGGGTCAGAGCCCAGCCCTGACCCTGGGGGAGCCTCAGGAAGGTCCATCCATCAGCTGCCCAGGGGTTAGGTGGAGAGGAGTGGAAGATTAGGGGTCATGTGCGGGGTGGGTCCTGGCCGCTGGTGAGCACGCAAGAGGTGCTCTCTGGGAATTCTGTGTTTATTGTCATCATTAGTGCTGATGCCTTAGGGCCAAGTCAGCCCTTGAAAGTTCTGAGAATGGAGGGCAGAGGGTAAGGGGGCCTGGCTTCATCACTCGCAGAATCAATCTGGAACATTCCATGGGCTCCCTCACGCCTTCATTTGTGTGGAAGTTGAATCCCTTGCACCTGTCACGGGCTGTGGCCATCCCATGTGACCATGAGTGCCCTGACCTGCGCCTCGCCTGGCGGGCCGGCGGAATGCGCCACTGGAGTGCAGATTACTGGGTTGAGTGGATGTGCTATCTTCAGAAGTGAATTTTACCCTGCCCGTTTCATCCTAGGAGGGGGCAAGAAAACAACTCTAGGGTCAGAAGGGTGTCACGGCGTGGGCACAGGGCAGGTGGCCCCCGGTTGCCCCTCTGGGTCCACGCTTCCTCCGGCCCCTTGTATGTTAACATTGAAAAGTGAACTCATTCAAAGAATAGGTCAATGGGCTAAAACAACACGGCAGAAGAGCAAAATAGCTGGGGAATATCAACTTACCAGGACTGATGCACTGAAGAGTAGATGGTGAAAGTGTAAACCCTAATGTTCTAAAACAGGAATGTTCTAGAAGGCTCAAGTGATGCAGCATGGTGACTGTTGATCTGGCAGGCTGAGGGCCGATGGAGAGGCCCTGCCACCTGTGCTTGTCCGTGGGACTCCGCGGCCCTCTCCAGGGGAGGGCGGGACAGGGAACACCCTGGGGGGCGCGCAGTCCAGGAGCAGGAGACCCTCTTGCCAACTGCAATCCCTCTTACCAGAACCCAGATACATCTGCACTCCTCACTATTCCTGCCTCCCCTTTACTTCTTAACATGTTTTGAAAAACAATAATTAACCTAGCCCTGTGCATATTTCCGCCCCAGGCTGCGCCCTGCCCTTCCTGGGCCCCCTGTTCCCAGGGTCCGGCTAGCGGCTGCTAGGTGCCCACCACAGGGTTGCTTCCAGCTCTTTTATTCCAGAAACAGTATGCGGTGGCTAATCCTTGTTTGCTGAGCTGAAAACACCAAAGCAGATTTTGAAGGTAGAGATATTTATCAAGAGCCGTGTCACTCAGCATAACCCACAGATATTCATTATCCAGAAAAAAAGAACACCATTCTTTTAAAAGAATTTTTCCCTTGTACTGTGTGTACGGTTTTTGTTTTTAGCTTTTTTCACTTAAGGACTTTCGCCCTGTCATTAAAGATACTTTTCGGTGCCTGAGTAACAGTCCATCCTCGGAATAAACTACAAATCACTGAACTGTCTTTTACTGTCGACGATTTAGAGCATGGCACATTTTGTCTGGAATGATACTGTGAAGGACGTCTTCGTGCATAAAGCTTTTTCTGTATTTCATACCGTGTTCCTGGCTGTACGTCCAAAAGTAAAATTATTGGGCCTCAGAGTGTCCACATTTCAGACTCTCTCCTCTTGCTTCTTTGGTGAGACAGTCTCCTTTAGACACGATGACTGGCTCATGAGAGGTGTTCTAAATACTCCCTGCGGAATGGCTTTGGGTCCCTCACGTCCATGGCGTTTACTGGACATGCTCCCTGGTGTGAGATGCTGGCAGATGAAGGAGATCAGCTTCAGCCCGAGGTGCCTGGATGGAAGGACCTGCCCGGGAGTCAGGTAACCCGGATGTGGGTACCGCCTGGTTCCTTCCCTGTGGGACCCGGGGAAAGCTGTGCGGCTTCCTCATCGGCAGGACAGGCATCTCAGTGATGCTGCCCCGGAGGCTCATGGGGTAGAAGATGGTGATAAAATGAGCACGGCCCCCCGAGCGGCAGGCGGGGTGGCCTCAGCAGCGTGAGTGGAGTGAAAGTTCACAGTCTAAGAGGACGGGCAGGTAAACATCTCTCAGTCCTTCAGGGGGATGGTGGATTCTGGCAAGGATTAAGACAGGTGTCATGATGGAGGTGACATCTGAGCCTCCCCTTGAGGATAAGTGTTGTTCACAAGGTGGGAGTGGGGGGTCCTGCCCTGGACCAGGTTGCACCCAAGGCTGGACACATGGCAGGGGGAGGGGTCCGCCTGGGGATTCGTACCCTCTGTGCAGGACATGGCTTTCGCGGAGGTCTTAACTCTGGGATTGCGAGAGTGGGGGCCCCTGGGCTGGCCCGGAGGAAGAAGGCTGCAGGACAAGACGGGGAGGCCCGGCTGGAAGGCTCTGCAGTGCGTGCTGGGCGGCGTGGGGGGTCTGCATTATGGAGGTGGGGGCAGTGCTGGAAGCTTGGGAACAAGGACAACTGTCGCTTTTCTGGAATGGGTAACTTGTTTGGGATGGTTCATAACAACTGATTCAGGGGATTCCTAGTTCAGGAGAAAGTGTGTTGTTATTTGGGGAGGGGACAGGAGGAACATTCTGTTTGCACATAATTGACTTGGGAGTGTCTGGAACACTCACATCATGACAAATTCATGTCATACCAGTTGGAGCTCCTTCTATGTGCCAGACACAGGGCTGGCTCTGAAAACATGTGGGAAGGCATGACAAAGGCCAGGCTTCAGGTGCCGTCCCCTGATGGGCCTGTGACCAGCAGACCCAGGGGGTGGGTGGTACACAGATTCAGGGGTCATAGGCTTACACTGGAAGACTCCTGGAACCGGTGAACATCGGCCTGAAAGAGACCAGAGTGCGATAGGCAAGAGCCGTGGGAGGGGTGGCTGGCAACAGCCGGTGCCCTGGCCCAGGGGTGGGAGGGTCAACACACACTGTCCCCAGGAGCGTGACTGGGGCAGGAGGGACCTTGACGCACAGGGGCGCTTGGAGGGTGGGCGTGCTGAGCCTGGGTCAGGGAAAGCAGGTAGGATCCCGGGCTTCAGCTTAGAGCGTGCTGGGGCCCCCTTCCCATGAGTCCAGCAAAGCAGGCACGTCGGGGATCCCTCCCGGCCACACCCCACCTCCTGGGACACCGTGGACACGGGTATCCAGGTGGGGGAGAGGCTCACCGAAAACCCATACTTCTTAGGAGGGTTTCCTTGTGGAAGAGGCTGGGGGTGGCTCTGTGTGGTTCTACCTGACACACGGGTAATAGCCACACTGGGGGTGTGGAGTTGTGCGTGGAAGTCATAGCAGCTCAACCCAGGAACTTCCAGGTGTGGACTGGATGGCCTGAGGAGGAAGTAGGCCTGGGACCGAGTGTGGTCTGATGACAGTCCACTCCGCTGGGGCCGGGGGAGGGAGAGCCGGAGGGAGCAAGCAGGGGCCAGCATAGTCATGTCTGTGCCGTTCCAGACCTGGAGAGGCCACCTCCGAGGGTGAGGGCCAGTGGGCCGGACAAACCCTAGTGTTGGGACAGGGGATTTCCCATCCTGGGTTCCCAGAGCCGAGACAGACGTCCTTTCTTTATTCCGCACGCACGGACGGGTGCCCACCGCCGTGTAGACAGTGGGCAGCCCTGCCTCCATCCAGTGAGGGAGACAGACCAGCCGACAGGTGACACAGGGGACAGACCCAGAGCGATGGGCCTCCCAGGCTGAGCCAAACAGGTTCAGATAAAACCTTTCCTTGAGGGACACCTGGGTGGCTCAGTCGTTAAGCGTCTGCCTTCGGCTCAGGTCATGATCCCGGGGTCCTGGGATCGAGCCCCGTGTTGGGCTCCCTGCTCCGTGGGGAGTCTGCTTCTCCCTCTGCCCACCCTCCCCTGCTAGTGCTCTCTTTCTCTCTCTTTAAAACAACAACAGCAACAACAACCCTTTCCTTGAACTTAGTTTTAATTACTTGCTAGGGCATGAGTATTGCTTTCACAGAAGTGGACAGACCGAGTCTAGTACGCGGCCTCCTCCCGCGGACCCTGGTTGGCGGACTGCCTGTGGGATTGCCACTGGAGGTAGTTCGGGAGGGCCCGCCGGCCGGTGCCTGTGGGTTCGCTCCTGCACCTTCCCATGGACTCTGCCCTGTCCAGATGCTTCAGAGCCTCAGATGCCCCCATCAGAATCCACAGAGGTGGACCTCGGGGCCCAGGCCCAGCTTGCGAAAAGGTGGCAAGGCCACCTGGGGCCCTTGGCTGAGGACCTGAGCTTCGAACTTCAGAACCCTGGACCGTCCTAAGCCTTTAATAATTATAGACAAATGAAGATGACATTTAACTCGGCAATCTTTTTTTTTTTTTTTTTTTTTTTAATTTTCTGAGCTTTTCCTTTTACAGGAGGGCCGTAGGATTGTCTGGAGCATAATCCAGATGCCAGTGTGTAGTTAAGCCTCCCGCACTAGTGGTTATTTTCCATGCTGGCGGGAAGGTACCAACTGCAATGGCCACATTTGTTCGTGGACGGCTCTTCTGTGTGGGATTCAGCTGTGAGCCACGTGAACGCTCATGCTCAGCTGGCTCGATACCAGCGCCAGGGGTGGGGATGGGCCCACGGTGTGTGCAGGGGTTCTGAAGGGTCCAGCTGGAGAGGCTGACCAAATGACCGAGTCAGTGGGATTCCCCATGCGTGTGCGTGCTCATGCGTGTGTGTGTGTGAGTGCTCATGCGTGTGCATGTGTGTGCGTGTGCATGGCTTACGCGCGTCCTCGGGGCACTGTGAGTGCTCATGCCCTAGAGTGCTCACCTCCGCCCCCACCCGAAGCCGTCTGTTTGCGGGTGCTGGTACTCCCCTGTCTCTTCCTCCTGCGCCTGGCGTCCGCCCCTCTCCTTCTATCCTCCCAACCTTTCCTGAAGACGCGTGTGCTCTTTGCCGCATTCCCTTAGGATCGGGCTCTGATAACGTGATAATGAGTGATCATATTTAATGAGACACCCCTCTCACATCATAGCAGTGCATTTTTCTAGGGGCTTCCTGGAATATATCTTAACCCCAAATTTCCCAAGGAGTGCATGGAACACGAGTTTGGCTCGTTGTTTCCTCAAAAACAAAAATTAAAAAATTTAAGTAAAATTATGTTGGTCAAATAAGTTAAGAGGTCATGCGTGCAGTTAGTTCCCCTTGGGAATTAACAAGATTGGTCACCTATTAAAGTATCTAAAATGTCCTGAAGTAAGAAAATCGGGTTTCATCTAACGATTTATGTGCCCTCCAAACCTCTCAGTCTCGGGACACCTGTCAGTATCCTGGCGTTTCCTCTGGGAGGTGACGCCTTCAACCCCAGGAGTCGCTCCACTGCGCACGTGTAGCCTGAGGTAGGCTGTCAGAGCGCATACATACTGGCCCTGTTAAAATTGAAAAAGAAGTTTTATTGTGGTAAAATATTCATCCCACAAAAGTTAGTATTTTAACCATTTTCAAGTGGACAGTTCCGTGGCATTAAGCACGTTGACACTGTTGTGCCTCCATCCCCACCATCTGTCTGTGGAACTTTCTGTCTTCCCGGCTGAACCTGTGTCCCCGCAAACCACGACCACCCCATCGCCCTCCCTCAGCCCCGCACACCCCACGCCGCTCTCTGTCCCGGCGAATGGGACTCCTTACCACAGGCGCTTCATCTACGTGGAATCCTACAGTACGTGCCCTTTCCTGTGTGGCTCCTCTCCCCACAGTGCCCTCCAGCTTCATCCACGCTATAGTGTGCATCAGTTTCCCCACGTTTCAAGGCTGAATACTATTCCATCGTGTACCTACACATATTTGGTTCATCCATTCATTTGTCCACAGACACTTGGGCTGTTTCCACCTTTTGGCTCTTGTAAATAATGCTGCTTTGTACGACTGTGTGGTGTCCCCTGCAGGTGATGTCTGCGCTGTCCAGGCAGGGGGCCGGAGGTGCTATGTTTTGTCCTTCTTTTTGGTGAAGACCAGAGTGTTTTTATCGCTGGCCTTTGAGGAAGCTCTTTATTTACGGAAACCACTATGCTACTGTCTGTGGGTATCTTGCCCTGCGAGTTGACAGGTCCCACCTGATGGGGAGGCATGACGGACCCGCACGTCACTTAGGGAAGGAACAAGCTCCAGGAGGAGGTGGCCGGGTTCCCCTCGGGCCCTGCTGCCCCGCTGTGTTGGCCAGACTGATGTTTTTAAGAAGGGGGCAGATACTGACACTTTAGTGGAGGCTCCTTTGCTGATAGTGTGTTCAGTTGGGAGGAGAGGGGATATCGTCCTGCTGGAAACCTTATTTCCGCAGGAGCTGAAGACTGGGTCATTCCAGAGCAGGGGGAGCCTTGCAGCCTGGGCGCTTGGCTGAGAAACATCTTTTTAAAGATCATCTAACTGCTGGGGAGGCCGCGTCCTTGAAGATGATTTATTTCTCCTCACTGTGTTTCATTTTTCTCTCCTAGCTTATGTTCCTGAGGAAGAACTGAAGGCAGCAGAAATAGATGAAGAGAACGTGGAGGAGGATGGGCTGTCTCTGGACATCCCGGAAAGCGACTACGTGTGCAATGAGGACGCGGAGATCAAGGAAGCTCAGAGCTACCAGAACTCCCCCGTCAGCACCGCGACGAACCAGGACGCTGGCTACGGGTCGCCCTTCAGTGAGAACAGCGACCAGCTAGTCCATTTCAAAAGCTCTTCCTCCAGGGAAGAGAAGGAGGATCCGCAGGGCCCGGACAGCGTCTCCTATCCCCAGGACAGCTTGGCACAAATCAAGGCTGTGTATGCAAACTTGTTCTCCGAGTCCTGCTGGTCCAGCTTAGCTTTGGATTTGAAGAAGTCGGGTTCGACCACCAGCAACAACGATGCGGGCCAGAAGGAGAGCTCCACCCCCGCCCCCACGCCCCCCACCAGCACGGCGGGCACCACGGGCACCACGGCCAGCACCCCCAGCTCCGGCTCCGGCTCGGGCTCCGGCGGCTCGGGCTACGACTGGCACCAGGCCGCCCTGGCCAAGACGCTGCAGCAGACGTCCTCGTACGGGCTGCTCCCCGAGCCCAGCCTCTTCAGCACTGTGCAACTCTACAGGCAGAACAACAAACTGTACGGCTCGGTGTTCACGGGCGCCAGCAAGTTCCGCTGCAAGGACTGCAGCGCCGCGTACGACACGCTGGTGGAGCTGACCGTGCACATGAACGAGACAGGGCACTACCGTGACGACAACAGGGACAAGGACTCCGAGAAGACCAAGCGGTGGTCCAAGCCCAGGAAGCGCTCGCTTATGGAGATGGAAGGCAAGGAGGACGCCCAGAAGGTGCTCAAGTGCATGTACTGCGGCCACTCCTTCGAGTCCCTGCAGGACCTGAGCGTCCACATGATCAAGACAAAGCATTACCAGAAAGTGCCTCTGAAGGAGCCAGTGCCAGCCATCACCAAGCTGGTCCCTTCCACCAAGAAGCGCGCCCTGCAGGACCTGGTGTCCCCGTGTTCCCCCGAGCCGGCGGGGCTCGCCGCCGATGCCGTGCTGAGCGAGTCGGCCAAGGACCAGAAGGCCGCCAACCCCTACGTGACGCCCAACAACCGCTACGGCTACCAGAACGGTGCCAGCTACACCTGGCAGTTCGAGGCCCGCAAGGCGCAGATCCTCAAGTGCATGGAGTGCGGGAGCTCACATGACACGCTGCAGCAGCTCACCGCCCACATGATGGTCACCGGCCACTTCCTCAAAGTGACCACCTCGGCCTCCAAGAAGGGGAAGCAGCTGGTGCTGGACCCCGTGGTGGAAGAGAAGATCCAGTCCATACCTTTGCCCCCCACCACGCACACCCGGCTGCCCGCCTCCCACATCAAGAAGCAGCCCGACTCTCCCGCGGGCGCCACACCCTCCGAGGACAAGAAGGAGCCCGAGAAGGACAAGGCGCCGGCGGCCGGCGAGGCAGAGAAGAAGGTCAAGGAGGAGAGCGAGGACGCCCCCGAGAAGTTCGAGCCCACCGCCCTGTATCAGTACCTCCGCGAGGAGGACCTGGACGACAGCCCCAAGGGCGGGGTGGACATCCTGAAGTCCCTGGAGAACACGGTCTCCACGGCCATCAGCAAAGCGCAGAACGGCGCGCCCTCGTGGGGCGGCTACCCCAGCATCCATGCGGCCTACCAGCTGCCCGGAGCCGTGAAGCCGCTGCCTGCCGTGCAGAGCGTGCAGATGCAGCCGTCCTACGCGGGCGGCGCGAAGTCGCTGGCCTCAGAGCACAGCGCACTGCTGCACTCCCCGGGGAGCCTCACGCCACCGCCGCACAAGAGCAACGTGTCGGCCATGGAGGAGCTGGTGGAGAAGGTCACCGGCAAGGTCAGCGTGAAGAAGGAGGAGCGGCCCGCCGAGAGGGAGAAGGGCTCTCCGGCCAAGGCTGTGTCCCCCGTGGCCAAAGAGAATAAAGACTTGCCGTGCGCGGAGGACGGCGGCGGCAAGGCGCAGCAGAAGAAGGGCCCCGAGGCGGAGGCGGGGAAGGCCAAAAAGGAGGGTGTGCTGGATGCGCACACCCCAAACGGCACCGAGCCTCTGAAAGCCAAAGTCACCAACGGCTGTAATAACCTGGGGATCATCACGGACCACTCGCCGGAGCCCTCCTTCATCAACCCGCTGAGCGCGCTGCAGTCCATCATGAACACCCACCTGGGCAAAGTGTCCAAGCCCGTGAGCCCGTCGCTGGACCCTCTGGCCATGCTGTACAAGATCAGCAACAGCATGCTGGACAAGCCGGTCTACCCTGCCACCCCCATCAAGCAGGTGGACGCCATCGACCGCTATTACTACGACAACAGCGACCAGCCCATCGACCTGACCAAGTCCAAAAGCAAGCCCCTGGTTTCCAGCGCGGCTGACCCCGTGGCGTCGCCTCTCCGGGAGAGCGCCCTCCTGGACATCTCCGACATGGTGAAGAACCTCACTGGCCGGCTCACCCCCAAGTCCTCCACGCCCTCCACTGTGTCGGAGAAGTCCGACGCCGACGGCAGCAGCTTCGAGGAAGCGCTGGACGAGCTGTCACCTGTGCACAAGAGGAAGGGGCGACAGTCCAACTGGAACCCGCAGCACCTGCTCATCCTGCAGGCCCAGTTCGCCTCGAGCCTGCGGGAGACGCCGGAGGGTAAGTACATCATGTCGGACCTGGGCCCTCAGGAGCGCGTGCACATCTCCAAGTTTACCGGGCTGTCCATGACCACCATCAGCCACTGGCTGGCCAACGTGAAGTATCAGCTGAGGAGGACAGGGGGTACCAAGTTCCTGAAGAACCTGGACACAGGGCATCCTGTTTTCTTTTGCAACGATTGTGCCTCTCAGTTCAGAACTGCTTCTACGTACATAAATCATCTAGAGACACACTTAGGCTTCAGCTTGAAGGATCTCTCCAAGCTGCCACTAAATCAGATTCAAGAACAGCAGAATGTTTCAAAAGTCCTGGCAAACAAAGCTTTGGGCCCGATAGGGGCTGCCGAGGACGATGTGGGCTCCACATTCCAGTGCAAGCTCTGCAACCGGACTTTTGCGAGCAAGCACGCAGTCAAACTGCACCTTAGTAAGACCCACGGCAAGTCCCCGGAGGACCACCTGATCTATGTGACGGAGCTGGAGAAACAATAGCCCCCAGGTATGCGAGGGACCGCGGCACATTGCACTACACATTGTCTTTGTACTGCACTAGGCCTGGCTGAGCCTCCGAAATCAGCCTTCCCTTTTGTTGCCGAGCTGGCTGTCTGGACCTTGGTTTTTCTTACACATATTTTGTAGTTATATTTATATGCTCTTTGTCCGATTGTGCATGTTATTTTTCTTTTTCCGTGAGTCAAAGTCTGACCTTTATTTTCAACATCTGTTCTTGATGTTAAGCTATCTTTTGTAGGAAATAGTGGGGCACACTACTCAGAGACATTTATTTAGCAGAAAAGAAAGACACAAATAACAATGATAAAAAGACATCCTAAAATTACAAAGTTGCCATGACAATAAAGGTCACAGAACCTAGTGGTGTCAGATTTAACCCTTTGAGGACTGCAATTGCATTTCTGTGCCTTTCACTCAAAAAAAAAAAAAAAGAAAGAAAAAAAGGCTTAAAGGCATTTCATTCAGATCAAAAGCTGTGTCAGACACAAAACTTATTTAATAATTAAAAAATGAGCTTTTATATGCAGAACTGGTTTGTGAAGGAAACATGCATGCAGCTGTTGGAAGATAGAAAGTTGTCTAGGACTCGTGGGGTTAGGAAGCCACAGTTTTACACGTTGAAGACAAAAAAAAACAAAAAAAAAACCACGAAACAAAAAACCCACCACCACCACCACCAAACACCCCAGTTGCCACTATGCCCAAACCCTCTGGATGCTGAAAAAAAATGCCACTTTCGGCAAAAAAAGTATGCAAGCTATTATTTAAAAATGTGTAAAAATGCTATTTCTTTTTTCCTGTAAAATACTGCGGTTTATAGTTATTTACAAATGTAAGCTTTGGTATAAGCTGACCTTTCTATAGCGTGCTGCATTGGTAAATGAAAAAAACATGGGGCAGACGTTGGAGTCCTTTCCTTGTAAATTGCCAGCATCAGCTTAAACCCCCTATATGTTACATATCGTACCATTTTAATCTATTCAACTTTCTTTGTACCTTCTGGCTGTATGCTTTCTCTTTTAACTTTTTATATTGTCATTTTATATTAAATTTCTGTGTATATAATGTAAAACCACAATTTTTGAATAAAATTTAGTTCCTGCGCTTGATTTAAATAGAGAAATTTTACTGGCACCTGCTGCATCTTTCCAGATGCATGTATATCAGACAAAAATAAATAAATGAAAACAAAGCAAGCAATGCACTATTAATTATACATTTTGATGTTCTGTCATTAATATTGTACAGTACATTTTGGTTCACACAATTAAATCCACTGTTTTCTCAAATGTAAAATAAACCCACAAGCAGTTCTTGATTTACATAGATTGTCATGTCGTCATTATATTGCCTTCGAGAACTTATTTCGGCAGCAAGAGGTATTGCTCATGCCATCAACCAACAAAAATTCTATTCAGAATCCTCGTTTCATGATTTGTGTGCCAACGTGCTTCATTCACATGGTAAGTATTGCATTTTTTTAAATGATAATTAAAATTGTTAACTCCGCTGGGTGCCCCGGATGACTGGGTTGAGCCACTGGAAGAACGATGGCCCTTCTCTATGGACATGGACCGAGGTGCTTCATTCGGAGGATCCTCGCCGACTGTTGGACGATGTTTACAGTTACCCGCAGTGTGAATCCAGGGCCGCAGTGAGGGGGTGGAAGGGTAGGTCTTGCTCTAAAGGCAAAGGGCCTGGGGGCCTTGGAACTAGTCCAAAGAGGAAAGCCCGATTTCTGCACTTCGGACACTGCACGGCTTTGGAAAACTGAGCTGCTCTGTGCTTCCGTGTTGGGGACCCGTGTGCCTTGCGCGGGTCCCTCTGGAGCACCGAGGGGCTCCACCGAGGACACCCCAGGACTCCCGGCGTGGGAGCCAGTGACTCCCGAGCCCTCACTCCAGGGCTTACTGCTTCCGTCTGCATTGAGGGGAGCACCGACGGCAAGGCCCCCGGCCTCTTTCCCCTCCAGAAGTACTTCTGACATGAGCAGGAAAATGTCTTTTTCTACCTTTGGCTTCAATTTTCATAAAATTATATCCTGAGAAGGGTTAGAAGGCACGGCGCTCCGCTCAGAAGCAGCAGAGCGCCGGCCAGGATGGCTCTGTTCCTGCTAATGACTGGAGGAGGGGCAGGTCAGGGCGCCACTTGGACACATCTTTGTGCTAATGCCTGGAGCGCCAGGGAGGCTTGCTACAGTTTTTCCCACTTTTTTCATTGGTAAATAGCTCTGTCCTTTAGGAGCTTCAGCCATTTAGACATTTCGGTTCAATTACTGGGCGATTACGTACTTTGGGCGCAAGGGGTGACAGAGAAGAATAACAATGAGGTCTATGCAGGAGCGTGGGGTCTTTGCATAATCATCCTGTGAAGTCCTATCTGTTTTACCACAGGCCCCCAGACACGTGGCTCTGCGGGTTCACCCTGTGGCAGGCGAATCAGAAGCACAGATGCAGTGGCGTGCAGGGGGGTCGGAGGCCCAAGCAGGGTCCGCTGGGTTCTGTCCCCGCGGGCAGCGGCTCAGACATTTGGAAGCTGCTCGCACTCGAGTCCTGACCGCTGGGGCTTGGGCACAGAATTTGGGTTTTCCTTTCTTATTTTCTTCTTTTTCTAATTCATAATCACACTGCTTTCTTGTCACCCCCCCCCCCCCCCAGTGTCATGGACCGGTGGATGGGGGACTAAGTTATCTTGTTACTACTACTACTAAAATGGTGATCCTAGTTCCCTGTATGGGGCGCTTCCTGGTGCCCAGGACTGTTCCGAGTTCTTCACACGTGTTACTGCATTCAGGCCTCACACCTGTGTGCAGAGGGTCCTGTCACTTGCACCCTTGCTTGCACATGAGGGGCCCAGCACAGCAACTGCCTAAGGTCACATGGCTTGTGATTGACAGGACTTGGGCCCAGCTCTCCATCTCTCCCCTTGATCTGCCCCAGGTGGGACCTGCCCCAGGTGCCTAGGTGAGGGTGTGGCAGTGAAGGGCTGGGCATCTCTGGGATGGGGACTACAGGAGGGCTGAGTGGTCAGGTGATGCTGATGAACAGGCTGTGAGCAGCCACCCCGAGCAGCCTGCACTCCTCCGGTCACCTCCCACTACAGCCCACATCCAATCACAAAACGGGACAGCTCTGTCTTCTGTTGGATCTGAAAAGTAAGTTGAAATCATGTTTGTTTTGAGTGTGTAGCAAGTTCCGTTGAATACAGGTCTACACAGTAATACAAAAACTCGGTTTGTATAAATACAGATAGAGAGATTGACTAATCCTGGGAAGCGATTGGCTACCTCTGATTTGAGGGTTTCCTTACAGACATTTCTGTTCCTTCATCTGCGTTTGAATAAACGTGCCTACCTCTCCTTCATCTCGTGCGTCCCCGGAATGGACTCTGCACATGGCATTGTGTTCTCTCCATTTCTCTGCGCTCCTCTCTTAACCCGGGGAGTAGGTCTGCATCTTCTGCAGCAGGAGGGCAAATGGCCCCAAGCAGCCAGAGAGAGCTGGCCACACCCCCCCCCCAGCTGGCAGGGGGTTGTGGGGGGGCTGGGGAGAAGGTACGTGACGTGGCCGTCCAGCGTTTCCGTCTGGTTAGGCTAACATAGTCTGCATGCATTCACATTTGCAGCCTGAGCCTGGGGTATAATAACTAATCCAATATTTTTTTCCTGTTGGGACTTTTAAAAGTTTGAGATCTTCCGTAGAATGTGGTTTGGGTGAGGATGGTCCTTGTCATTTCGTCAATATTTAAAGAGATATAAAACCTGTAAAACAATGATAGACAATAGTTTAGGGGAAACAAGCTGTTAGGCACTGTGGGTGAAAAATGATTAAAAACTTTAAGATTTATGTCCCTGCATTCCTATGTTTGGTAATCTTTGAAAAGCCGTTGACATTGGTGTAGATCATGCCTAAACTCCTTCTGAATTCACAGAAACCTGTGCGTACACACAGGCTTCTTTTTTCCAAGGTGAAATTCTTTGTTATGCACTTTATTATTATTTCTCTGAAGGTGATGGGAACCACTGAAAGCCACTTACTGAATTGTAAACTTAAAAAACACCAAAGGGTAACATTTGGAGAGCATTTGTACTTTTTATGTAAGTATATTCTTACAATAAGTCATTGCAGAAAACTTGCAACACAGAGAAAGAAATAAAAAGTAACTATTATCTTCATCTAAAGGAAAAATCACTGTTAGTATTTTAGCGCTAAATCTTTTCTCCGTGCTTCTAAAACACAGAGATCGTGCTCATACTCTTGTACTTTGCTTTCTTTACCTGATAGTAGATAATACATATTTTCCCATTTTATCAAAACTTTCTAATCTTACTGAGATGGACTATACTTAATCAATTCTCAGCTAGAATTTTAGAAAGCAACATTAGATTCCTCTCAAGTTCTCACTATTACAAATGAGTACAAAGACCACTCCACTCAGTATTTCTGATTATTCTTTTTTTTTAAAGATTTATTTATTTATCTTAGAGAGCACAAGCATGGGCAGGGACAAAGGGAAAGGGAGAGAGAGAGAGAGAAGCAGACTCCCTGCTGAGTGTGGAGCCTGACAAGGAGCTTGATGCGGGGCTCGATCTCAGGACCCTGAGATCATGACCTGAGCCGAAATCAAGAGATCGATGCTTAACTGACTGAGCCACCCAGGCACCCCTCGGATTATTCCTTTAGAACAAATACCTAGATCTGAGATTTCTGTACCACAGTGGGACTTTGTGCCCAAATTGTCCACAAGGGAGTCTGTACCAGCCCATAACTCCCATTACCAGGAGAAAGAGCCTTTCTCCACATGGACCTTTCCTTTGTGAACACAGGTTTTTTTTTTTTTTTTTTAATTTTAAATATCTGGCTATTTTCTCTAATTGGTCAATGGAATCTTGATGTTTTAATTTATGATGCTTTTAATGTTTATTGCCCATTGATGTTATTTAAAGAAAGGATGGTTTAAGAACGTATGAATTTGAGGAGTATTTCCACATGAATTATGATTTCATTTAATTGAGCGGCCGGTACACATATTTTACAGATAACAAAGAGGAGGGAAAGGAGTTAGCTGAGGACAGCGGCTTCCCCAGCTCAGGGCTGGAGCACCATGGCCGTCCTCCCTGCCGCACTCTGTTCAGCCCGCTATCCCGCGGTTGGGCAGACCACGCCCAGTGATACCAGTAAATGATGTACTTAGACTATCTTTAAGTTACTCGACTTGAAAGTGGAAGAAAAGTTCCAGATTCTGTGGTTTCCATTACTAATGTGTAATTAGTATCATTGGGAAAACAAATGGCATCTCAGAGTAAAGAGGATCACCCCAGGAAGATGAGACTGGTCACCTGGGGTGACCTCACGCAGTGGAACCCTGCGTTGGGAGTTAGAAGGACAGGGAGAAGAACCCCTTCAAGAGCCTGAATCAGGGATCCCTCCCTCGCGTGAGCTTGCTCCGGAGCTGAGAACCTAAGCCTCTGACCCGGGTTTCGGATGAGAAGATGCAGAGGCCGTAGTAAGGCTGTAAGTGATGATGCAGAAGGCTTTTCACCTGGAGGCTGACCCACATCAGGCGGTTTATTTGGAGTACAGAGGGCAGCGTGTGTTTTTACCAACAGCTCTTTAGGAATTGACCCGTAACCAGTCATTATTTTTCTTAAATGACACAAAAGTATAATTTTATCTCACCGGTGTAAAGATGGTCAGATGATGTGTTACAGGGTCAGTTGAACGGACAGAAGCAGTGGGCTCACATGTCATCACGTTTTGTTGACATATTTGAGATATGGGACACATGTTCTTCTATTGAGAGAGAACTGACATAGGACAATATGCTAGTTTCGGGTGCATATGTAATGACTCTGTACATGCCAGTACCACCAGATGATCACCACAGCCACTGGTTAGCATCCATCACCACGCATAGTGAGATTTTTTTCCCTGTGATGTAAGCTTTTAAGATTTATTCTCTTAAACAACTTTCATATCTGCAATGCAGTATTATTAACTACAGTCCCCAGGCTGAATGTCATATCCCTGGGACTTCTTTTTTTTTTTTTTTTTATAACTGCAAGCTTCTACCTTTGGACCCCTTCACACATTTCAGCCACTCTCCACCCCTGCCTTTGGCAGCCACCTATCTGTTATGAGTTTGAGTGGGTTGATTGGTTGGTTTTTTAGATTCCATATGTAAGTGAGATCAGACGGTATTGGTTTTTCTCTGTGTGACTTACTTCACCTCATTATATTTAAATATAAACTAAAGAGGTAGTTTCTGGGCTGGAGAGAATGCATTGCTTAAAGATGAATTCAAAAGAAGGTCTTTAAGACTGTGAGCTTTCTACACAAACCTGCAATTCTAGGCATGTTTTTCTCTAAAAGCTTGTTTGACCAAAAAAGAACACTGATGAAGAGGATTGAGGACAGTTACATTGGGATCAACAGTTTCTAAAATATGTACATAATAAGGAAAATCCCATTCTGCATAACTGGAATCATTACCCTAATTCTTTCAGTCAACTGGTATTCCACTGGATTTCCTAGGAGCTGCTACAAAGCACTCAATCAATCCCAAGATTAAAACATTTTTCTCCCTTCAGTAAATTTTTATGCATTTATGCATGTTTTCAGAGTAATTTTTGCACTTTCATCCAGCTGACTGAAACTAAGAATTTCCTTTCCTCTTTGCAGAATAACAAAACATGTGGGTGTATAATAAGTGATATGTAATAATAAAACTTCTCAGGGTGGGAATTTTTGAATTCTTTATGACCTGTGCCGTATAAAATTATATATTGAATCATATTTCCAAGCTATAGCCTTCTGATACATGTCTCATGCCATTTTGCCACGTTAATATTGATAAAGATTGACCAATTCATCATTAGACTTACCAATTTCAACCCATGACTCTTTAAATGCATTAAAATTATGGATGGCAAATAGTTACGTTTGATTTGTTAACTTTAAGAAACAGTAGCGCCCGAAATACCTTCATTTCACTTGTAATACACTTACTTATAAATTAGTAAAATCTGATGCCCACTTTGGAAGTTATTTATTCTCCTTTTGGAGATTCCTCACTCTTTTCAAGTCATGATATTCACAAAGCATTAACTTGGGTTTGCAAATTCCAGGATGGTGAGCTCGAGTACAGGTCTTGCTTAACAGGAGCCTGGGTTTTGCATTGTTGAATGGAACAAGAACTCTGGACAGATCGACTGGGATGCCCTTCCTTCCATTAGTTAGTGGAAACCAATGGCATTACCATCTGAAATAATCTCCAAGCAGAAATCTGATGGAAAGGACTTTGTTCAAACTTCAGACTACTATGAATAATATTTTTTAAACAGAAGGGCATTTAAAGCGGCAATTTTTCTCATGGTGATGGTTTTGTTAAAGATAATGTGAATATTCATCTTTAAGTTCTGGTAAGATCGTTGGAAATTCATGGTGACAATATGTAACATCTTATTTGTTGTCATGGAAGCATTGCAATATCACAAAATCCTTTTAACAAAACAATGAAAGCTGCAGAGAGGCGCATCAGGTGCTCATCACTCTAGCTTTTTAGGAGAACACAAGAGATTTCTAAAACGGGAGTCACAAAGTTTCTTTCCAGATGACCTCTCACTTTTCTTAAAATTTCTGTTTCAATTCTGTTGGCACACCCCCTTTTTTTTTTCTGAGACACTTAGGTTTTTAAATTCCTTGTTAGTTGTTTCCAGAGGCTTCCCTTTTTAAGAGTGGAATTCCATATCAGAAATCCATATCAGCTACTTAGGATACTGGTTCGAATGTCATCTGTTTTGCTAATGGTTTCCACGCTCAGAGAATAGTCTAATTGCATCGTGTTGACATGAATAGATGCAGGCAACTTTTTCCTAACGTGATCGGCGATGCCCTTGGACACACTTCTGGTGGGGAGCGCACGGCCTTCATTCTTCCCACTGCCAGGTGTCAGCATGCTACTTCTCAAGGGCAAATTTGGCCTATTTTAAGCCTCCACTTCTCAAAGACAATATTTTTTTCCTGTACTGATCACATTACACCTTTTTGCTCACTTTCCGAGTGTTTTCTTGAAAATCCCCACTTCCTAGAGTCCTTCAGGCCAAACACTGCAGTGTCGTAGGAAGCCCAGGAGGAAGGAGCCCATGGGGAACCAGGTGCGGGCTACGTCAGTGCCAATGTGCGGGTGTGGCATGCGTGGTGGGAAGACGCTGTCTTGTTGTGTCTCAGTAGGAGCAAGAGGAGGGCTGAGACTCGGGGCAGAAGGCGGGCTCAGCAGAGTCGAGAGCCTGGAGAATTGTGTTGTATGGGACTGGGGTCTTGTCTCCACTGTAATGCTTAAAGGTTCTGGTCATTGTGTCACCTGTCAGAGGAGGGAGCGAAGTGCAGATGCGTGCTTCACATGCATCACAGATGCACGTAGCGAGTGTTACGCATGTGGATGGACACAGCGAACATGAGTAGTTGGAAGAAAGAAGGAGGAATGGCATGGATGTTGAGTGGGCCGTCTGGGACTGGTGGATGGAGAGCCTGTTCCAACCACCATAGATGGTTCATAGATTTCATCTGGAAAGAAAGAAATTGCCAAAAGAGAGGTGGAGCATGGCCTCTCTAGGGTTAAAGATCCTTAAGCTTTAGAGAGAATGTATAAAAGAAAATTTCTTTCTGAAATAATTTATGGAAATGCCGTGCTCCCTTTGAAGGTTCCATGTCACCGCGTGGCACTGCGCAATGTTCTCTTTCTTCACCTGTCAGGCAAAGACCACCTCGAAGACTCTCACTGCTGATTACTAGTTAATTGTCATTAATAAGTGACAACTGACATTATGGGGGCTTAATGCAGAGAGAACAGAAAAGAGCCACAGATATTCTAATGAGCTGACTCCTACGTGCCCTCTATTGTTGTCGAAAATGAGGAGCTGTCGTCATTGTTCAGGAGATGGGCTTCAATTGCTCTGGAAAATATTCTCTTTTAATTTCTTTATGCATAGCTAATTCCTGGTACTCTGTATTTCTCTCTCCCCCCACTCCCCCTTTGATTGGGTGCACGCACACACATACACACATACATGCACGCATGCATGCACGCACACACACTCTCTCACTTTCTCCTGTGAGCGTGCTACAAACTCCTAACTTAGGAGGTGCCATAACTTATTCCTAGACAAGGAAATAGTGCGCTCTAAAAAAGCTTCTTTTTATAGAGCAGATAGAAAAGAAAGGCAGTTTAATGTCATAGTTTTAGTTGACTTGGATGGGGACAGAGGTGGAGAGGACCAGAGCTGAGAGAGGAGGGAAGGAGCCTGGGAGGAATTGGTAAGGTCTGCTAGTCACAGCAGAGAGCTGAAGGATGGTCAAGAACATGGGAGCACATGTGGCAACTGGTCTACCAGAGAGAAGCATTACCCTTCCCAGCCCGTAGAGCTTAGAAACAAAGACAACAGGCAAACAAACAAAAATCCCCATAGAATCTTCTAGAAGAGAAGCCAAACATGAGGGGAAATGATTTGGTAGGTGTTGACCTTTGAGCTGTGTTAGTTGCCATTTGTTTTTGGCAAACTTGACCTAGACAGCATTTGCTTGTGAGAGTCCTTAATCATCAGGACACCTTGAGCAGGGACTCGAGGTTCTTTCTTGCATGTGTGCACTCGTGCGTGCGTGTGTGCGTGTGTGTGTATGTGTGTGTGTGTACAAATAATAGCCATACTATATTTTGATGTTTAGGGTGGAAAATACAATACAAAACATACAGCAAAATAATTTCTGTGTTGACTCGAGCCAACTAGCCGTATTCTCTGTCTGTCTGTGGCCAAAGGGCGAGGTGTTAGAAATGCCCATTGCATTCAGCCTCGGCTCTAATACCGAAGATTTCCAAACAGGGCCCTGTGGAATGTTCTTGGGGGAAACTCAGGCTGAAGCCAATGGGAACAAGATGTGTTGTTTTTCAAGTGCCAACACCTCCTAACAACAATTCTGCGTGCTATCAGATCATTTCACACCGTGCCATGCCACCTTCTATCAAGGCTTATCACACAAATGCAGTTTCAAGCTTGGTATTTGATGGCCGTGCTGCTAAAGAGAAAAAGCCTGTCTTGCTCCTTGAACACTGCTTGGCCGGTGACTCCTTTATGCGATGGTAAGCCCTCTGCCTGTGTTTATTGCTGCTCTGAGATGGGTTTTGGAAAGGCAGCAATTTTTTAAATCGCAGTGGACAGTGGGTTCTGGCTTTCTCCCACGTCAGTGTCAACCTGGAATTCCACATGATCCTAACAGGATGGGAAGAGATGGCAAGAGATGACCATCCCTCTGCTCAAATTAGCTTGTTGGCAGTCATATCACGCTGTTGACGCACGTGATCTCAGTAAAAACATTTCATTCCTGTGCACGTGTGCTGCTGAGGGACCACATCCGGAGCATTTGTACTGTGTCCTTGAGATTTGGGGCCCGAGTTCTCGACTTTGCACTTGGATTCGGTTTGCTTTATTTGGAAATGCTGGAGATTGGTCCCGGCTTGGTATCATTTGTAACTTGGATCAGCAGGACACCGATATCCTCACCTAAGTTTTGCACAAAAATGTGGAAAGGGGCATAATGAGCTTGTTCTAGGCTCTGCATGACTGGCCCTGCTGGACACTGATTCGTCTCTACTCAGGACGTTTTTGGCATCATGCTCTTGTGTAGAGAGCATGGGATTTAGAGGCTGAATTTCAGACTAATTCACAAACCTCTGTTTCTTTATCATCAGAATTATGACAACACATGGAATGTGCCTCACTCTGTGCTCAGCACAGTGAAGGCACCAAATAACCTGTCGATATTGTCACTTTTGTCATTGGACTTGCTCGATCCGTTATAGGGATACCTTACAGCTGTTCGCTGTCTTGTCCACAAAAGTATCAAGCGAGATGTGGTGGCAAACAGGCAAAGACCCTGGTAGGTGGGTGAGACTAATCACACACTTGAGCTGGAAACGTACGACGTTAGCTGTCTCCTGGGGTTCAACGGCACAGGGTGTCACAGCTCCAAGGGCACCCTCCTCCAGTACCACTAAATTTCAGCTCAAATCGAAATGTGAGCTTTGGTAAAATCCGAGCTGGGGAGAGAGAAAGGGGTCTGGGTAAGGAGATAAGTTGTGGAAAGTGTGGATTTGTTGTTCAAGGTAGAATCAAAGAGATGTGTGGTTGGAATCCAGCATCGCCATGTCCTTCCCCTACTCACCTGCCAAAGGAGATGTGCAGAGGGGTTACTTGGGTAGTGAACAGTGTTTATCACTGTAGGGTTCTGACCAGGACTTCACTGGGCTCACCATCATATGAACTAGACTGGAATGTGCGTGGTCCAGGAGAAGACATCGGTGGCCTTTCTAGTAGCAAGTGGAAAGCCCTACCTTTACTGTGAGCCCAGTGGGATTCAAGCTTGGCTTCTGGGGGCTGGAGTCTGAAGCCTGAAGCCTGTCAAAGAGTAGGTATTCCTCAGAGGACCGGGAGCTAGGTTCTTTCCTCTAGTTAACAGACATCACACTGAAACCTAATTGTTCTATTTTGCCCTGACCTCTTCTTTAGCTGCAGTAAGGGTGAAGGAGAGAGAGCTTGTGTCTTCCCCTTGAGTTAGAGGGTGGAGCCAGCAGGTGGCAGGGTGATCTCCACCTGGGAACACTTACTGCTTCCTTTTGCTGAGGTGACTCAAAGGGACTTCAGTCGGCCCCCTGATCTGGATGATTCAGAGAACATTCGGTCAAGTTTTGGACTGTTTTTGATGCTTTTATTTTGGTGATGCTCAGTTTATGTTCCAGAAACATGCATCCTTTAGTTGTCCAGGTTGATACCTTCTTTCAGACCCCTTGCCTATTTGAGTTCAGCTCTATCACTTTGTGGGTCATCTGCACTTAGGTATTCTCAGCGGTTTGAGTGCATGCTTACCTGAGCTCCTTACCTTCCGTCTTGTTTTAACTCCTCATTCTTTCTGTTAGCATCACTAGCTTCATCAATGGGGTCCACTGATGATCAAATACTCAGTGTCCCTGGGTGTCAGGGGAGGGAATGGGGCTCAGTATCACTTATAGTACATCCTCTGCTTCCATGTAGCTTCTAGTAGACTCATTTGTGTTCGTCTGTGTTTCCTGGAAGCACAGACATGTTTTCCCGTTAAAAAATCTCACTCGTTCATACGTTCAGACCAACATTTACTCCTAGGTGTGTGGTATTTTGATAAACATAGTAAAAATATGAATAAGCCTTTTACAGGTTAAATTATGATTTCGAGCGCATACAAACGGGCTGGTTAAGGACCAGAGAAATTGCACAAGGGGCCAGGAGGACACATGGAACTCCCGAGTTGAGGGAGCTCCTCAGGGAGGTGGGTGTCCCATGTTTTGGTTATAATTCGTTCATTAAAATGAATATATATTGAGTTCATCGCAAAATCGACTTTAATGTCAGTCCTTGATGCCGTGAACCTCCCTCTCCAGGTGGCACCTGCGATCGCGTTCGGTGCCGGGTGCCGTGTGCGAGCGGGTTCCAGCACCAGTACCAGCATCCCGAAGAACATCCGTGTGCGCCTGAACTCCGTGTGTTGTTAACGAGTCACCACAAACTTAATGGCTATAAACCACACCTGCAGATGGATCTCAGTTTCTGTGCGTGGGACATCTGGATCCCCTCCTCAGTTCTCAATAGGCTGAAGTCAGGGTGTTGGCTGGGGGTCTCCTCTGAAGACCAGGCATCTCTTCTAAACTCTGGTTGTTGGCAAAATTGAGTCCCTTGCATTGTAGGACTGGTGCCCTTGGCAACAAAAGGCTACCTGTAGTCCCTGCCATGTGGCCCCTCCAGAACATAGCTGTTTGCTTCTTCAAGGTGAGTGGGAGAGTGTCTTTATTGCTTCCAGTCCCTTTTAGGAGTTCATCCTGCTTAGGTCAGGCCCACCAAGGATAATTTTTCTTTTGATGAGCTCAAAGTCAACTGACTAGGGACCTTATCACATCTCAAATCCCTCCCCCCTTTGTACATACGGTAACCTGGTCACAAGAGTGACAGCTTCAGCTTCTGACAGCGCTAATACGGCTCACAGGATGCCGGCTGACTATTCTGCTCTCCCATCTTGCTGCGCTGCCCCCTCCCCGTGGCCCCTCCTCGGTGCTCCAGCCAGTAGCCTGGTTTTGTTTTAGCTACGTTCAGTTATCCCTAGCACCTGTGCTGCCTCCCCTCCCCACTTCTGCGGATCTTCATGTTTCATGGAAAGCTGGTTTCTCTGGAAAGCCTCCCTAAATCCCCTGGTCAGCTGCCCTTGCTTGGGGCATCTGGGGTGCCCCCCATCCTCTTTCACAGCATCATCAGTTTCTCCTCTATCATAGGCAACAGTCTCTTTCCGCAGCTAAACCGCAAAGTACGGGCCCTGGAGGGTGGTTTGGGACGACCAGCAGTGTCGCTTTGGAGTCAGGCATCCCTGCATCAACCCCTAGTTATCCAAGAGATTGGCCGTGTGACTCAGTTTCACCATCTAGGACCTGAGGCCGACCACAGTACCTCCTCCCCCAACGAACCGAAGTGGAAGTGAAAGGCGACAGACACTACACCTAACGTGCTTAGCCTGGACGCGGGAGTGCTCAACAGATCGGAGCTGCGGTTCTTTGCAGAAGTAAAGCCTCGTGTCTCCGAGCTTGTGTTCTAAGGCAGCATCACTGGTGATGTCCAGCAGTAAGTACGACATCGGGAGAGCTCAGTCCTCTCCCGTGGGATGTGCTGTCGATCAAGTCAGGGAGCACGCGAAGTGTCCTCCAGGCCACGCGGAGGCCCGGAGAGCAGTCAGGGCGGAACCCACGACTGTCCAGCTGCCCTTCGGTGAGAAGGGACCCTGTGGGCCACAGCGGTTTGAGGACAGGAGAGAGTAATGTGTTTTTAAATTAAGCCTCAGAGAGATGGTGAATCCGCTTGTATTTGGCCAAAAATACTATGAAATTCTTCCAGCACACGGCTTGGAAATGTCTTAAAGTTTCAGCTGCTTCTTCTGTGCCAAGAACTGTGGGCTGACAGAGCATTGATAACGACAATATGCGTACATTTTAGCGAAGTAAAGGCAAGATTGTTAAATCAGGGGTCAGTCAGTGATCAACAAATCTGGCGAACAACAGGACGCTGGGCCGCATGACCCCCTTGGTGGCAGCGTCCACCGAGTGTGCCCGGCTCAGTAGGACCTGTGGCTTCCCGGTGGATGCCGGGCGACAGCTCGTGTCCCGCCCCGGCGGCAGGTGTGCGGGGATCCTGGGCGGGGGCAAGCCCCCGGCCGCACCAAGGGCTCCCAGCACTGCTTTCCTGACCTGGATGCACAGCGAGCAGCCCCAAACCGGAAGGAGCTGTTTGTTCAGTGTTGCTGTGTCTGCCATGGGGAACGGGGAATAACACGCTTCCCTTTGTGAAAACACTGATTTTTGTCAAGATATTTTAAAAAGTGTTCCTCTGGGGGAGAGAGTGCGGTAGGAAATACCTGCCGCACGTAGCTGTTCTGTGTTGGGCGGGGGTGGGTGGAATCTGGGAGCAGAAGCTTCTTTGAGTTTCCTTTCCTTCCTTCCGTGGCTGGTGTTTTGATTAGCCTGTCCTTTAGGCCATCATTAGCGTCTTTTGGGGGAAAGCGTTCAGTCCATAAATATGAAAATAAGCCCGTAATTGACCCTTGCACTGAGTTTGTTTCCATTAGGTTTTGCCATTGAAAAAGGCTCCTGTTTGGAGTGCACCGTGTGTGAGATATACTGATGGTGTCCCCCCAATCTGACGGCAGTGGCGGACCCGTTCAAGGCACCGCGTTCGGGAAGGGCGGGGGACGGAGGGAGGGGTGCGAGGATGAGCAGGGTTTTTCCTGCCCTGAGCACACTTGAGTGGAACTCGGAAGTGCCTGCCGAGCTCGGACCCACAGTGCCAATTAATGCGATGGTTCTGGAAGGGCCAGGCATGAAGGCCTATCGGCACGTCCTCTTTGGTGTCACTAGGGTCCAACGCAGACACACCCGGGGAGTCAGCGCGACAGAGCCCACGAGAGGCGAAAGACACAAAATAACCACGGGGAGTGCCGACTGGCCTGCCACAGCTCCTGTGGGGCCGGGGTCCTCTGTGTTCGGCAGGACTCGGCCCCGGGCTGCGGCGTCTGGGAGAGGCGCCCTGGCCTCGTGAGCCTCTCAGCTTGCAGACACAGCGTCCAGGTCTGCTTGCCACCAACAGAGTTTTTGTTTTTTCCCTTTTCATTTTCCCCTTTCTGGAATTCCCACCATTGCCTGGAAGGAACATACGGCATGCTGATTGCATTAGGATTGTTTATACATTTAGCTAGAAGGGGCGCACAGCGAGGAGAGAAAACAATTCGCACGGGAGCAGAGTTTAAGGCCTTGCGTTCATACCCTTCCCAGAAGCAGATCGAATGTAGGTTCAACGCCGACTGGGAAGCGGGGAGGTGGCTGGCCCCACTGGGAGTCTGGACTCCTGAATATGCTCAGGCTCCAGGGAGACAGCAGGATCCCAAGCCTGCCAGACCCCGCCGATGTGCCCTCCACGGGCCTTCCCTGGGATACTCTTCGACAGTAAGACATCCTGGGTGCATCTTCTGTCCTATAGATCCCAGCATAGATTTTCCACCAGTCTGTGCCAGTCAGGAAAAAAAATACAGGAAGATGACTTCTTTAGGACAAGAGGGACACTTCTGTTTTTCTTCCCAAATCCAACCTCCCCTTCCTTCCTTCTCCCAGGACCTCCAGAACTGTGTTTACGTACAAATGTTTTGTTGCTCTTCAAAAAGGCTGGCCTGATATACTCTTTAATTTGGGTGTGTCATGTCAGCAGAGACCCCAACCCACTGGTGCCGTGACCCACTGACTGCCATTTTAGAGGCTCCTGACCCTGTGACCCTCAGACCAGTCGCTGTGTATTGGGGGGTGATAAATGCACCAAGACAGGGTTCCACGCTCGGCTATCTTTAGAAACACTGGGCTAAAGACAGACAGATAGACTTATTTATGGCAGGATTCCTGAGTCTTTAAACATGTGCCATGAATTTCCATGTGTGCACGTGGCCCATCCTGTTGTGCAAGAAATTTTTTAAACAATATTTATTTGTTGGTAAAATATACATAACATAAAATGTCCCATTTTTGCCATTTAAAACCGTACAGTGCGGTGGCTGTCTGCACGTTCCCACTATGGCACCACCATCCCCACTGCCCTCCTCCAGAGCTCCTTCATGATCCCAAACTGGAACACGGTCCCTGTTAGGCAACCACTCCCCAACCCCTCTCTTCTACCTCCCGTCACGGTGAATTTGCCCACTCTGGGTCCCGCATATACATGGAATCATGCAATCTTTGTCCTTTGTGTCTGGCTCATCTCACCTACCATAATGTCCTGCGGGTTCATCCACGGTACAGTACGTGGCAGGTTTTCCTGCCTTCATAAGGCTACATAATATTCCACTGTATGGATGGATCACACTTTGTATCCACTCATCCCTTGATGGACGCATCAGTTGTTTCCACCTTTTGGCTGTTGTGAATAGTGCTGCACTGAACATGGGCATACCAGTATCTGTTCGTGTCCCTGCATTCACTGCCTGGGGGATATACCCAGAAGTGGAAGTGCTGGATCATAGGGCGATTCTCTGTTTATCAGGAGCTGCCAACCTGTTCTCCACCCGTGGCAACACCATTTTCCATTCCTACCAGCAATGTGCAAGAAACCCAATTCTCTACATCCTTGCCCACACTTGTTATTTCGATAACAGCCATCCTAGTGGGTGTGAGGTGGTATCTCATTGTGGTTTTCATTTGCATTTCCCTGATGACTAGTGATGTTGAGCATCTTTTCATGTGCTTATTGGCCACGAGTGTATCTTCTTTAGAGGAATGTCTGTTCATGTTCTTTGCCCATTTTTGAATTGGGCTGGTTGTTTTTTGTTGTTGAGTTGTGAGAGTTCTTTATATATTTGGGGTATTGATTCCTTATTAGATAGAAGATTTACAGACATTTTCTCCCATTCTGTAGGTTGTCTTTCATTCTTTCAATTGTGTCCTTTATGCACAAACATTCTTAATTTTGATGAAATACAATTTATCTAGTTTTTCTTTTGTTTTTTTTAGATTTTTATTTATTTATTCATGAGAGACAGGGAGAGAGAGAGAGAGGCAGAGAGAGAAGCAGGCTCCCAAGGAGCAGGGAGCCCGATGTGGGACTCGATCCCAGGACCCCGGGATCATGACCTGAGCCGAAGGCAGACGCTTAACGACTGAGCCACTCAGGCGCCCTCTAGTTTTTCTTTTGTGACCTGTGCTTCTGGTGTCATAGCTAAGGACCATTGCCAAATCCAATGTCATGAAGCTTTTCCTTTATGTTTTCCTCAAGACTTTTATAGCTGTGGCCCTGTGGTGAGCTCTTCGATCCATTTGGAGTTAATGTTTGCATGTGAAATAAGGTAAGGGTCCAACTCTAGTCTTTGGCACGTGGGCCTCCGGTTGGCCCAGCATGATTTGTGAAGCTTGTCCTTTCCTCACTAAAGAGCTGAGCACCCTTGTTGAAAGCCACTTGGCCACCGGTGCAAGGGTCCATTTCTCAGCCCTCTCTTCCACCCTATTGCTCTCTTGCCTGCCCAATGCCAGCACCACATTGTTTTGATTGCTGTAGCTCCGTAGTCAGTTCGTAAATCAGGAAGTGTGAGTTCTCCAACTGGGCTGGTCGTTTGCAAGATTGTTCTGGCAATTCCCCAAAGTTTTGATTATCAAACACTTCTTTTTTTCCCTGGACCTATTAACATCTCTCAGATAAATAATCCGCAGAACCAACCATTTTGAAAGTACTTTTTTCCAGCTTTGTTCTGATTTGTTTTTCTGAAGTCCTTAAGAGAACGACTGACCCAATTTTTGTTCACATTTGACATAAGAAAATAATGGTCCAGGCTGTTAAAAAAAATGCAGGTGAATTGAATTTCATTCTTGTCCCTGAAAACCCATTGCTGTGTAAAAACTTGAGTCTCCTATCATCCTTTCAGGTCTAGTGACTGAACTTTTCTGTGCCTCTCCTTCTCCTTTTTCCATTCGTGAGACTGGATGGCAGCCTGTTCAAGATGTTGTGACAATTAATGAAACGGAATCTGTAAAATGCTTTGAGTGCTTTGAAAGAAAAGTGTCATGTAAATTCAAGGAAAAGTACTAGTATAACTCCCGAATCAGTGCAAACATAAATTTTCCCCAATCATTTTGTGGAATGTTGCAGGTGGCACATTCCCTCTTCTGGCAATCCTGAGATCACCTGAAATCTAGGACGGGCACTCTTCCCCTAACTTGCATGATGAAGTTTTGTTATGAAAAGGCTCATCTAAAACAAATCGAATGTAAACGCGCATCTGCTGCAACTTAGACAGTGAGCCCCAGGGGATCTCAGGTGGCAGCCCCCAGGTGTGGGAGAGTGTTTGTTCCTTGTCAGGCCCACATGGAGACACAGCTCCCCCTTCATGTCAGATATGTTATTCCTCTTTGTCATTGCCAGTGAGGAAAAGGGACCCTGGAGAGGAGACACGCCTCCCACACCCCCATCCTGAAGGCCACGCCCCGCACCATACCTTGCCTTGCTCACCACCATCCCCGCAGTAGAGGTGTCCTCTGTGTTTTGGTTAGATCAACGGTCCACTTTGCTGTGACTATGACTTTGCAAATATGTAGAGCTGAACCGTATAGCAGACTAGGATTACATTTCTTTTATTGTGCATTGTTTATTTTTCTGGTGTTAATTTTTTTGGGGGGGAGGGTGAGGCTTAAATTTCTATGTTGCTGTTACCGGCCCATCTCCAAAGGAGTTGGCACAGTTGATTATTCCCATCTTCTTGATATATTTTCTTTACTTGGTTTCCAAAATGCCATGCTCTTGCTTTTCTTGCGTTTTTTAGTGTCCTTGCTGGTTCCTCCTTTCTATCTGGCCTCAAGTTCTTACAAGATTTAGAAAGTAAACACAGGACCAGCTGGTACTGGAAAACCTCACCGGCCTTGGAGAAGGCAAACTCGGTATCCTCTTTTCCACACTACAGCTCCTATAGCCTGGCCACAATTATCAGTCTTTTTCAACTTATTCTTTGAAAAGATTAACCTAAAAGGTTTCATTGAGGAAAAGAAATATAGAAAGACCATTTGAGAAATAGAAGCACGTTTACGTGCAACAATTTTCTTCTATGGGGCCACTGCCAGGGATGGGGGAGCTAGAGATATTTAGTGTTACACACACACACGCACACACACACACACGATTTATTCTCAACAAGGGGCACTGAGTGAGAAGTTAACACACAATTTCTATTAACACTAATGAGAGCTGTGAGTGTGTCTCCATTCACAGCACTGGAAATTTACCCCTTAGGGTCCACATAAATTTGAGCAGTTGACCATGTGAAATGTTCTTTTATGGGCAATAAGGGCACTGAGAAGCAGCTACATGTTTTCCTAAACCTGACCACCCACCAGTATATGTCTGCATAATTCTTCAATTTTTCTTCCTGGAATCCAGATGCAGTGAACACTTTGCTGATCTCTGGTCTCTCTGCAAAAGTCATGTAACAGTTGCATCTTTTGATATTAAATCTAACCTGGAACTACAATCCCTCCCTTTAGGTGACTTGATTAGGACTCTCCCAGCTAATCTAGAGCAGTGAACTCTATTCCTCTCTCCCAGTACTTTGTGCAACATGGAGAATCCTGTTTGAAAACGGAGGTTGTCACTATAAATAGATTCACACAGGCACTCATGCAGGCATTGGCCGATTGCTAGGGAGAATGCTGGGCTTGTGGATTCTCTTTCCTTGCTTTATGTAAATGTAGAGGCTTATACCATTTAGTTTCTAATATATTTTGAAAGATCTTGAAAATTCAAGTCTCAACAGATAGGCAGCACCAGCCCACCAGAGTGCACCATCCCCAATGATCCAAATTCCCTATGTAATTCAGGCCAATTCCACCCAAAACAGAGCTCACCCAAACGCAGAACTTGGCTTGGATGAGTTGCTTCTCAATATTCAACAGATAACTATTAATCGACAGATAATATTATTATTTTTTAAAAGATTTTATCCATTTATTTGAGAGAGAGAGAGAGAGAGAGGGAGAGCACAGGGGGAGAAGCAGACTTCCTGCTGAGCAGGGGAGCCCCATGCAGGACTCGATCCCAGGAACCTGGGATCATGACCTGAGCTGAAGGCAGACGCTTAAATGACTGGGCCACCCAGGCACCCCCAGATAATATTATTAATTACAAGAGGGTTTTTTTTTTTAAGATTTTATTTATTTATTTGACAGAGAAAGACAGCGAGAGAGGGAACACAAGCAGGGGGAGTGGGAGAGGGAGAGGCAGGCTTCCCACCGAGCAGGGAGCCTAATGCGGGGCTGGATCCCAGGACCCCGGGACCATGACCTGAGCCGAAGGCAGACGCTTAACGACTGAGCCACCCAGGCGCCCCTAATTACAAGTGTTTTTATATACTTCCCTTTCTATGAGGACAGGTCCTGAGTCTCCCCCAGCACGTGTTTGTGACATCCGGTGGGCGGGGCCAGGCTGTGTGGCTCAGGGTCGACCCTCTGCATGTGTCTGTGGAGTGCTGGGTGAATTGCAGACATCAACATCACACGAATGGTCTCACCCCGTTCCAACAGCCCAGGACCAAAAGCCACTTCGGAGCCACTTTCGTGGTGACGTGACGTTCCCCACACCGTGATTCCCCTGTGGCGTCTCTGCACAGTCTTTGTGGGGAGGCAGGCTGCAGGGCTTCCGTGCTTTTGCTTCACTTTACATAGTCTTCCAGGCCTCAAACCGAATTTGGTTTAATGCTAGTTTAGGGTCTTTTACATGATTTAAATGTGGTTCAAATTTGCAATTCTACTTTAATGGAAAGGAGGAAGGGAAGAAAAGAAAGGGACTGGGTTTAATCTTTCCCTAACAAATGCCACTGCATTCTGCTTTTTTGTCTGGGTCGGATGTGTTACTGCTATTTGTCATTGCGAGTGAGGAGAAGGGACCCTGGAGAGGAGACACGCCTCCCAACCCCCCACTCCCCCAGTGCCACAAGCGTGGTGCTCGGAGGCAGCCCTCCACGCTGCTCCTCTTTGATAATGATTTCTGTTCTGTTGCCACCCTACTAAGGGGCCTGGAGTTCAGAGGGAACAGTGCTTTGGGTTCTTGAAATAAAACAAACAAACAGAAGAGTTAAAATGGAAATCATTAGGTTGTTTCCTTCAGTTTTAGGGGCTGGGCCTTCCCTAGGTCCAGAAAGGCATCCATCAGGGAGGGAGGGAGGCTCCCCACCTGGGCCAGGGAGGTGCTGGGCCCTCCAACAAGCTTATCAACTCCCTCGAGGGCGGGGCTTTGTTTCATTAATCTCTTAGGATGCCCTCAAGCCGACTTAGTTCTTTAAAATTTGATTTTGAAATAATTTTTATTAATGTTTGTAGAAAAAAAAGTTTCAATAGAGTTTATAGTAACAAATATTCTAACTTGCATCTCTTGGCCACTCAGCTACCTTGAGGAGGTGACCTCTGTTAGCAATTTTTTGCTTAGCCCAGAATAGGCTCTTACCAATTCTGGTTGACTTCCTTCTTTAGCAGGCTGGAAATGGCTTCTGCCTTACGCCCATGGACCCTCCTGCTCCCAGGGAGAGTAAATTTTGATTGGAGTCGGTGGCTGGTGCTCAGCAGTCCCAGATTTTCGAGAAGGGTCCACTGAGCAAATAACACATACAGGATGTCTGCCAGAGGCTTCCCCTGTGCTGGGCATTGTGCTCAGCCGTTCAGAGGCATGATTTCATTCAATCCCTTAAAGAGCTCTGTGAACTATTCATATGACAGATGAGAAAAAACCAAAGGCCCTCCCTCGACCTAGCCAGGGAAGGTGACTTCTCCACGGTCACATGGCCAAGAGGGGCAGAGGCAGGCTCTTCTGATGCTTATACTGAGCCCATGCTCTTGACTCCTGGGCACGTGGCCCTCCTCTGCCCAAATGCCTTACCATATTTGGTGGTCAAGCTACACATCCTAGGCTCATGTCTGAAACTTCTGGGAGAGTCACCCATTAGGCACAGTATCGGAATTCATGTGCTCCCACCATATCTTTCATACAATGGACTGAGGATGTTCTTTCCTCCTAATGACGTGTGTGCCCTCTGACATGCCTGGGGAAGGAATGCCGAACTATGTGAGTTTGATTCTCTCTTCCACGTCACGGGGAACCTTGTGGTCTGGAGCTCAGGGCTTGGAGGTGGGTGCAGCATCCTGGGGATTTGTAGGCAGGGGGAGAGTTGGCCAAGGCCAGTTCTGAGAAGTCTCATTCAGGGAAGGCGAAGGCTCTGGAACCCAAGCCAGGCAGACAGCCAAGCAGGAGGCCAGTCTCAAAACTCCATGTCGATGTGGGGCGATTGGGTTGAAACCAGAACTGAGAGGCGTGGAAGCAGCGGGGTGGTGGGTCTCAGCCCTGACACATAAGAGCTGCTGTATCTGGGGTGGGGTCCTCAGCCATGGCCAGGGAGAGGACTGATCTCCTCTCTCTGACACTGGCTGCAGGAATATTATAGGAGCCATGGAACAGATTGTGTAGCAAATACCAAGTGGTATTACCAGAGTCTGTGCGGGACTGTGGCTTTGAAGTAATCCGTCTATTTTGACTGGAAAAAATTTCATATTAATGTGACATCTTATATTCATGGTCTAGCTCTGCATTGAGCTCCAAGACTTAATTGAATTGGAGGTCTCGGAAGAAAGCACCAATCTCAGAGAGGGAGCCCAATTACGCGGAGTGATAGTTACAATGGAAACCCGCTCAAGTGGAGTGAAGTCGGGAGTGGTGTGCTGTGATTTCGTCCACATTCCAGGCGGGGCATGCGGCTATGACTCAAGCTCCCCTCTGACCTGCCCCATGTCCGTACAAGCTGAATGAGATAATTTCCCATTGTTTGGCTTGAGTTAAATTCAAACGAGAGACTGTTGGAACAGGGGCTGATTTGGCAGTCTGTCTTTCCAGGAGTGTGTGGATTTGCTGCTTGGGTGCGAAGATAGGGCTCATTCCCTGCCAGAACTTTTGAAAAACAAATCTCAATGGTATAAGCCCCACAAATCGGTTATAGACCAAATGGTCTTCTTTGGTGTGATATTCTGTAAGTAGAACAAGGGTCTTTTGGGGGCCTCTTGTAGTACACCAACTTCATTAAATGTGGGGAATCATAAGTCATTTTTGAAGAACTTGTAGATACTGCATACAGACAACTCTTCAGTAATCAACAGATGTATGGGATCTCTTCTAATCCTGTTGGAATATCTAATTTTTGAGTGGGGTTTTGGACTACTGCATTGTAAATCTATTCATCCCTCCCTCCCTCCATCCCTCCCTCTAATCCTCCATCCCTCCTTTCCTCTCTCCCTTTCTCTGTTCTTCCTTCCTTCCTTCTGTTCATTTATTTATGATCAGAGAGCCACACAGATCTATGGATAATTATGAGTGATAAGTGCCACCAAGGAGAGGGGCAGGCGCGATGTCATGAGAACCAGCAACAGGGATCTTTGTGAGGCTTCCCCGAGGAAGCGATGATTTAGCTGAGATTTGAAGGCCCAAATAAGTAAATAGCAAACATGTTATCACAATGTTTGCTTTTCTTCTCTGCCCTCTTTGCCTCCCTACTTCTTTGAATGCAGTTTAAGGGTGACCGTAGTCTGGGGGACTGGCCCTCTCCCAGCACCCCTTCCAATAACAGCAAGGACATCTCCTAGAGACCTGGGGGGCGGTACACAGCTCTGCTCCAGATGCGGGGAAGGAGGGAAGTAAAGTCACAGAGAGCCCCCCCTTCCAGGGAAAAGGGCTTGTGTACCCCTGTATGTGTGCACGCGTGTGCGTGTGCGTGTGCATCTGTGGTGGGACACTGATTTGCTCCCATGCATTTTCTTTTGACTCCTACATTTTACCTCCATTCTCATGATCACTGCTACCATTTATTTAATTTACTTTGCACGGACTTGGTTTATTCTTTCTCCTTTGCCTAGACTTCCTCTCTACCTCTTCACTTACTTAATTCCTCTCATCCTTCCAGCCTGAGTTCAGCACCGAATCCCCCTGGAAGACTTTAGGGGGTGAGGTACATGCAGAGCTCAGACTTCAGAATAGCAGGTGCGCATCCTGGGGCCTCGGGAAGAGTAGGGCTCGTGCAACAGAGTGTTCTGGGCACTGCAGTCCCTTGCAGGTGCCCTGTGGACACTTAGTGGACGAATGAGCATGTGACATGAATTTTAGGAACATATTTCAGAAAGTACCAGGCTTAGTTCACAGGGCTGGAACTTAGGGCCTGAGGGTTTAGGCAGAGACAGTGAGGGGAACTGAGTGTGGGGGGAGTTGGGACCAGGCAGTGTCGGAGCAGATTCGTGGTGAATTTGTTGAGGATGATTTCAGGGCCCTTTCTTACACAGTCCCTTCGAGGGCCCTGGGAGCAGTGTCTTCACATGGGTGTGAGATGCGTATTGAACAGTATTTTATTGTTTTTCTTAAAGAAGCTCCCCTTAATACTATAGAAACATAAAGACCCTAAAACCTGCCTCTGCCCCTTGTCAGGGCTATTAGTTGAATCCTTGGGTGATAAGGATTTAAAGATGAATAGAAACAGAAGGACAAAACAACAGAGATGCAAAAGCAGTGTTCTGAGATTTACTACCATGCCAATATCCCTCCTTCCTTTTAGGGCGATTACTGTTTTAATCACGGGTAATGCTGCTTATCAAAACTTACTGTAAATGAGATTAACCCAGCAGCATGGACGCGGCTTAACATGCAATTCTTACAGAGTCTGTGATTCCAGGAGAAATTTCATGCTCAAGTCCACTTAGGGAGAGACTCCGTGAGAGAGGCCTTCAACCTCCCCCTCCCAGGCTCACTTCCCAGCCTCATCCCCTCGGCCGCCTCTATCCCTCCCACTCACTGCCATCCCTCATTACACATTCCTTCCCGTATTTCCAAATAAATCCAGGATGAGGTCTGCTTTCCATCACATGGTTCTTGCTCCTTTCTTGCGGGCGGTTAATGGTCTCTCAAAACAGTGACGGGTTTTAATTATCAAACCCACAATCAATTTTGGGCAAAGATTCCTAACAAAATCATCTCTTATGGGGCCCCCCAACCTGTGATCAATCTCTCTGCTTTGGGTGGTTTCGAGAACAATAAATGGGAGATTTTTAACTAATGCTAGGACCCATCAAGGATATCTTATTGGATTCTGCATGACTCTGGTACCTCTAAGGTTAATTAGCCAATGCCGAGTCACAAGCGCAAAGGAAATACTATGCTTGCTATGTGATGTTTCAAAATATACACATAGATACACATATAATATATATGTTAGGGTTTTCCCGAAAAAAGAATATTATAAATAAATATATGTATTTATATATTTATTACATACATACATAGAACAGAATAGGATATATACATATTTATATATGTATATATATAATATATACATATTTATATATTTTACATGTATAAAAATAGAATATGTTATATTGTATGTATACTTATTATATATAATATATAGTAAATTTCTCTATATGTGATAGGAATTATGTGATAGGATATATATATACACATACACACATACACACACACAAGTATATATAATGGGGATTGGCTCACCTGATTATGGAGGCTGAGAAGTCCCATGATCTGTTGTCTGCAAGCTGAAGATGGTGGAATTCAGTCCAAGTCCGAAGACCTGAGAACTGGGGTGCAGACAGCAGAAGCTCTAGTCTGAGCCCGAGGGCCCAAGAACCAGAAGCGTGGATATCTGAGGACAAGAGATGATGGATATCCCAGCTCAGGAAGAGAGAGAATTGACCCTTCCTCCACCTTCTATTCAGGCCATCAGTGGATTGGAGGATGACCACCCTCATCAATGAGGATAGCCTTCTTTATTCAGTATACTCATTCAAATGCTGGTTCTCCTCAGAACACCATCACAGACACACCCAGAAATAATGTTTTACCAGCTATCTGAGCATCCCTTAGCTCAGGAAAGTTGACACATAAAATTAACTATCACAGTATATATTTTCTACCAGCAGACACTAATCTTTCTCTTTTCCCCCAAAGACCCTCCTACCTAGGTAGATGTCACCCCCATTCTACGGATGAGGAACTGAGGTATGGAGCCATGAAGTGGCTTGCTTGAGGTCACGAGCTCGCTGGGGATTGTGGGAGCGCGGGCGTGAAGGCGGGTAGGTGCGACCGCCCAGCCTGGGGCCTTTGCACTCTACCTGCCTCCCGCATGGCTGGGTGTTCATGGTGCCTCCTTCTCATGAAATCAAACAGAGAAAGTTTGGTGTCAGGATAAATCCCGTGCCAAGCACAAGAAGAAAAATTTCACTCAAAGGGAGCCTACTTAGATAGAGGAGCTCCTAGATCACTACCCAGTCCCCAGGCTGCTGTGTATGGCCATGCTATTGACCCCTTGCACAACTCCAGGAGGCGCTGTTCTCATGGGTCGTGATGGGCAGGGAGTCACCTAGAGTCAAGGCAGTGACCCCTAACTAGTAACTGTTCAGACTTACTTTCTGTTTCTTGTTCATACTGCTCACCAATGGTCCAGGCACATGACAGGATTGGAATTCCCAACCCCTTGGAGTAGCCATGGCCGTGATTTGCTCTGGCCAATGGAACGTGAGAGGGATTACTGAGTCAGTTCTAGGCACAAGCTTTTAAGGGCTGGTACCTGATTCTCTTAGTTTCCCAGGGGCTGCCGCACAAAGTACCACAAACCAGGGGGCTGAACACGACAGCCATGTATTGTATCACACTGTTCTGGAGGCTAGAAGTCGAAAGCAAGATGTCATCAGGGCATCACTCCCTGTGCTGTCTCCAGTGGAAGGCCTTCTTCCCTCTTCCAACTTCTGGTGGTTCCCGGCACCCTTGGCATCCATTGGCTGGTAGCTCCATCCCTCCAATCTCTGTCCTGTCATCGCATGGCCTTCTCCTCTGTGTGACTATCTCCTGTGTGCCCATGTGTCTGCACCTTCTCTGACCGTGAGAACACCAGTCAGATTCGACTCAGGGTCCGCCTACTCCAATATGATTTCACGTTCACTGATTACACCTCTACCAACCCAATATCCAAATAAAGTCACACTGTGAGCTGCTGGGGGGTAGGATGTTTTGAAGAGCACAGTGATTTTCCACGATTCCTTCCCCTGGTGCCCACAACCAGCTCCACAAGGCTGTGTCCCTACATTAGGACAGCGTCAAGCAGACCCCCAAGTTGGACATGTGTGGACACGAAGAAAACTTTCTGGAGCAGCTGAGATTTTGGATTGCTTGTTATCACAGCATTAGCCTAGCCTGTCCTAACTGATACACTAATGTAACTTTGTGTTTCTAACTGTGTCATATCTACTAGCTCATTGTGTCAAAGTCTTCTATTTATTCTGCAATATTCATTCACCCCTCTTCCCACCAAGTTGGAGGTGTGGCTCGCTCCTGCGAAGATCTGGCCACCAGGATGTGAGCAGAAGGAAAATGTGAAATTGCTTGTCCTTCATCTGCTCCTTCTCTTTCCTCTGGGTGAGGAGCCAGCTCCATACCAGCAGATGAGCGCAATGCCGTGGGGGTAGAAGTGCCAGGAAGGTTCCAGAAGGACCTTGTAGCATAAAGACCCCCTCTTGGCCTGGATCCCCCAGAGACCCCCAGACTGCCACTTGAGCAAAAAACGAATTCCTGTCTTGGAGCCCTTGTCATATGTCTCCTTGCTTCAGAGGCCTAGAACTGGGCCCTAACCAACACGGTCCAACGTGAAGAAATGGAAGTTCAGCTCACCTCAGCTAACTTCCTCCTCTTGACCTCTTCACAGTGTTCGTTATTTCTAATATTATCTTTAGTTTTTCCTAGGGTTGCCCATGTGACTTCAGATAAAAACCTTTATTTCTTGCTCCATCAATGTGACTTCCTAATTTGTAAGATGAAGATAATAACACTCCTACCTTTTCTTCCACATCCTGTTCTCCGTCAGCTGCAATTTTATAAGGTTGTTAACATTTACATTATGTCCTACAACCACAAACAAATTTGTTCAGGTGGCTTCCCAAAGTTTAGAATGAAAAGGCTGTGTTTATGGGTTATATAAATAGTGCTCAATAAGGGCCAAGGAGAAAACGAGGACCATTTCCTTCTCTGCAGGTCCAAAGGGTGACTCCTGGACCAGCGTCAAAATCAACTGAGTTCTTAAATGATGTCAGGTCCCTAAAATCAAGTTAATTCATTCACTTGCACTTATTTATTACATGGGTATTATGGACCAGACACTTTTCTAGGCACTGAGAACATAGCAGTGGATAGAAGCGCCCCGGACCCTTGCCCGGTGAGTGTATACCCCATCGTGGAGAGGCAGAAATGAGACAGGATACATAAGGCGCCGATCTAAACAGACACAAGTGAAGCAGGTAAGGCGGATAGGCAGTGTGGGTGGGTATCGCAAGGTTTGACAACATCGCTGGGAGGGCCTCACCCAGAAGGCAGCACGAGTAAAGACCAGAATGAAAGGAACAAGCCGTGTGCTGATGTAGAGGAGGGACACGCAGAGGGAGAGGGCAAGATAACTGAGGCCATGAGAAGGGTCAGGTGTGCAATTAGGGTGAGGGGAGGACGGGTGAGGGCCCTAGGGTGGAGATGAGGGGCACTGATCCATAGATCCATGGGATGTTGGTCCTGGGGGTGGGGACGAAGGATGATCAGGGTTGGAGAACTGGAAGGAATGAGCTAGAGAGGCAGGCAGAGGTGGTCTGGAAGATGCTACTCAAAGCCAACATCGTGGAGGGTGCATAATCTGGTAATGAAAGGCCTGGGGAGTGAGCCAGTTAAGGCAGACAGCGAAGGTGGTCACTGGAGGAGACGAGGTCTGGAAGCTGAGGGGCCCGGGCATGGGAAAGGTCATCTCCAAGGACACTGGCCCCTCTGAGAACCATGACTGGAGTGGGATGGAACTCAGTGAGCTGGCCGTGATGGCGGCCGCCGAGACTTCCACAAGGAAGGGTGGCCAGCACTGCCGTCTGAGGGCAGGAGGTTCGGGCTGCGTGCTGTTGGGGGCGCGTAGCTCCTCCAGAGGCAAAGAGAGCTCGCTCTCCACTCTGCAGCTGGGGGGCTGTGGGCAGCGGTGCTGGGGGCAAAGCCGGGAGTGGGGCTGATGAAGGGGCAGGTGAGGAGGTGGGGGTTTGCTTGTGGCCAAGTGAGTCATGGGGTCACAGAGTGGGAGATGGGGCCTTCTGGGGACTCGAGCCACGAGCCGGAGAGGTCCTGCACGCCAAGCTGGCCCCTCAGGTGGGTGCGGGAGGCTGGCCAAGCCGTAGCGGGGAGGCTGGGGGTCTGCCAGGGGCACGGGCAGCTCTAGGGTGCGCATGGGCCCTCGCTCACTGCACAGTCCCGGCCAAGTCACTGAGCCCCCTGGGTCACACCGTCCCAGCGCACAGCGGGGATAGCGGTGGCCGCCTACCTGCCCGTGCTGCGCAATGGCATGGGGTCGGACCGGTCAGCCGCAGAGGCCGGCAGGGGACAGTCAAGACCCAGGCTTTACTGGGAAGATGCCCATGACACCACAGACCCCTGTGCTTTGTATTGTCCCTTTTTTGGGGTCCTTTCTTCTTTTTCTTAAAGTTTCTAATTGCTTTTCAAAACAGTAATTCAGAGTTGATGTTCTCCCCGCCCTCCCCGCCTTCCTTGTCGGGTGCACCTGCCACCTTCTTCCTGGGGCACAGGGGCCTGTGGTCCGGGGCAACCCCGCGAGCCGCCTGCCCCTCTGCTCACACAGCAGCTCCCCTGCCTCTTCCTGACCACGTCTAGGCCTGCTCCTGCTGTTTATGGTACTGATGTGATTTAAATATTCTGGGACTCTGTTATACATCTGTGTGCAAAATGAATTAAGATTCCCACTGAACTAAGATTTACTAATTTGAAAAACTGATAGCGGCTGAGAAATATGTTGCTTCCAAACTAGGGGCCAAAACAGCTGAAGAAATTATTACATCAGCGAATCCCACTCTCCCTCCCTCCCCCCTCCATCCTTCTCCCCCATCCTCCTCCCCCGTCTATCCCCCTCCCTCTCCCTCCCTCCTCCCCTTCTGTCCCCCTCCCTCCTCATCTTTCCTCCCCCCTCTGTGCCCCCCTCCTCATCCCTCCTCCCCCCTCTGTCCCCCTCCTTCTTCATCCCTCCTCATCCCTCCTCCCCCCTCTGTCCCCCTCCCTCCTCATCCCTCCTCCCCCCTCTGTCCCCCTCCTTCTTCCTCCCTCCTCATCCCTCCTCCCCCCTCCGTCCCCCTCCCTCCTCATCCCTCTCTCCCTCCCCCTACCCTCTCCTTTCATCTTTCTTATTCTTTGTCTTTGTTCTTCTGCACTTTTACTCCCTGAGGACCTCAGCAGAGATGGGTGGCAATAATCGCACATGGCCGTTCCTCCGTCTGGACCCGAGAGCCTCCCGTTCTCTGTCGTCACACTGGGGCAGCCCTCTTCCTTAGATTGTCCTACTGTGGTTCGAGGTGACCACAGTGGAAGGCGAGGATACGCCGCTCTGGAGTCTGATGGACGCGGCCCAGACACCAGCTGGGTCACGTGGCTCTCTGCTTAGCATTTTGGTGCCTCAGTGTATCATCTGAGAAAGGGCAGAACCGTAATAGTAACTCTCGGGGACGGGAGGGCAACGGTGTTATGGAACACCCAGCTCTGAAGGCGGACACCCTGCCTGCATGCTGGACCAGCCTGCCTCTGGCTGGGTGACTTTGGTAAGAAACTCGCGACGCCGGGTCTTCATTTCCTCCAGAGCAACAGACCCTGGAGAGCGTGGCGGGTATGGAGTGTGCCGGACGCAGTGAGCGCCAGGGACGGTAGTCAGGGTGATGGTGGCACACACGGAAGAAGAGCCTCGAAGGAGGGGCACCTGGGGGCTCCGTTAGTCCGAGAAGCGTCTGCCTTCGGCTCAGGTCATGATCCCAGGGTCCCGGGATCGAGCCCCACATCGGGCTCCCTGCTCAGCACGGAGCCTCCCTCTCCCTCTGCCCCTCTCCCTGCTTGTGCTCTCCCTCTTTCTCTCTCTCTCTCTAGCTCTCTCTGACAAACAAATAAATAAAATCTTTTAAAAAAAGAAGCTAGAAGGAAACGCTGTGCAGGTATTACGGGGAGTTTTGTTTTACTTCTTTAACGTTTCCCCACGTTTTACAGAGCGAACAGGCATAACTTCTATCAGGACAAACGTTATGAAAATAACAGTAGCCGCCATGTCTGCCTATCCATCCCCTTCCAAAGCCTACCCCGAACCCTCCCTCACTCCTAAAGCCTTTGCTTATTATACTTGAAGTTAGAAAGTAATGAGGTGTATTAAGAATCCACATTTATTTTATACTTTTTTAAAAAAAGATTAGTTACACACATTTATGTGCTGCAGAGTATTATTCTAAAAGTTCAACAGAATGTTTATAATACCTGGGTGGCCAGTCTGTGCTCAGACCCAGTCTGGTTGAGGGAAGAAGACATTGCTGTTAATAAAAAAGGCTTCCAGTGAAGTATGCTGGTTTAATTGACCTTCCCCCAATTCTGATCACTATTCAAATCCAGCAGAAGCATCAGCAGACTCTTTTCAGAGCTATTCGCTTTGTAAATACGAAGTTATTTCTGTCTAAAAATATGCAAAATACATTAGAAGGTAATTGCAAGACATTCAGGATTTCGAGAAACTTACTTTGATGACTTTTAATGGCAAAATATACTATCTTCCATTGGGCACGAGTTTATTTTGTTAGTAATGCTAATTGTTCAAACAGCCCTAAATGGCTTGAAAAACCTGGCAAACACTCCTCTAATACTTCTAAGCAGATGGACAAATTTCTAATTAAATCTAAATTTATTCTTGATCTCTCCCTTCTTTCAGAAAAAGGCGAGGATGGTGGTGTGCTCTGAACCCTCAACGTCAACCCTCCTTCCCCACGCATCTAGAGCAATGCTTCTCAAACTTCCCACGGACAAGGGTCAGCGTCATTAATTTTTAAAAATCATAATCAGATTGAGGATAGTACTGGTCTGGAACGTTTGCTTCATCATTTTAAAATTCACAAACTGTAGTGCCGCGAAGATCGGCAGAGCTGATCATGAGCGATAAACACTTATTTTGTACGCTGCCGAGGTCCTGCCTGTTTTTGTTATTGTGGTGCCTTATTATTGTGGCGCTGGATGATCATATTCTTTTTGTGGGTCATCTTCTCTCCTTTGCTTTTCTGAGTCTTATGCCTATGTACTCTAACGTTATTTTGGGATGAGTTTTTTCCATGTCCTTGGACCACTGACTTGGTTCTCTGTCGTGTTTGGGCCACAGAGACTTTGAAATGTTATCTGTAGGCTCCTCTTCTCTCTCCCTGGTTTCTCTGTACCCAGCACGGCTTTTCCACTGGGACTCCTGTTCCTTGTCAAGGTTGGGGGTACCGCAGATGTAACTGCTCTTGGCCCGGTTCTGTGCACGTGCTCTCTCTACTCCCTCCACGCTGCAGATGTGTAGCCCCCTGGACATGACTGAGTTCTCCTCAGCCCTCTTTGTGACCAGGGGAGCCCCACCTCAGCTCCTCGATGAGGATGATGTTCCTTCCCCATCACCCATGGGGTGTGTTTGGTTCTGTTACTGCACAGGGGCTGGACTTTTGACTGCCTCGGAACGCTTCTGGAAGGGAAAATTCCTCCAGACCCACTTATTTCTTTTCTTTTCTTTTTTCTTTTTTCTTTTCTTTCCTTTCTTTTTTCTGGTCCACAGTACTGTTCATTATATATTTGAACTTGGCTAGATTTTTCTAGATTTGTTTTAAAGATTTTATTTATTTATTTGAGAGGGAGCAAAATCTCTCAAGAGATTGAGAGAGCAAGTGGGGGAAGGGGCAGGGGTAGAAGCAGATTCCCTGCAGAGCAGGTAGCCGGACATGGGGACTTGATCCCAGGACCCTGGGATCCTGAACTGAGCCGAAGGGAGATGCTTAAGCCACTGAGTCACCCAGATGCCCCTAGATTTTTCAAAAATGTTTTAGGATAGACATGTAAATCAATGGAACAGAACAAAGAATCCAGAAATAGACCCCTCCTTCCGCACGTACACTCAACTGATTTTGAAAGCAATGCAAAAGCAATTCAAGGAAGGAGATATCAGCCTTTTCCACAAGTGGTGCTGGAGAAATTAGGCACCCATGGGCAAAAAAAAAAAAAAAAAAGAATATCAACCTAAACCTCTCATGTTGCACAAAAATTAATGCAAAATGGATCACGAATTTAAATGTAAAATAAAACGTTTTGAAAAAAAAAACAGGAGAAAGATCTTTGTAATATAGGGGCAACCATAAAGTTCTTAGACTTGATACCAAAAGCACAACTTATAAAAGGGAAAAATGGGTAAATTGGACTTCATAAAAATTTAAAACTCTTGTCGTGATAGATCCTGTTAAGAAGATGAAGGGCAGTTTACAGACTTTGAGCACATATTTGCAAGCCGCATTGCTGGCAAGGACTAAATATCTACAACGTATAAAGAACTCTCAAAACTCAAAAGTTAAAGAACAAAAGTCCAATTAGAAAATGAGCAAAAGACAGAGAGAGACATTTCACCTAGAAGGTGATGACAAATAAGCACATGAAAACATGTTCAGCGTCAGTAACTGTCGGGGAAATGCACATTAAAATCCCAACAAGATATTATACGCCCATCAGCATGGTTAAAATAAAACAATAATGACAGCACCAAATGCTGATGAGGATGAAGAGAAATGATCACTCAAACTTCGCTGGTGGGCATGTAAAATGGCACAGCTGCTTTGGAAAACAATTTAACAGCTTCTTAAAAACTAACCATGCAACTACACCGTGACCCAATAATTCCACTCCTGGGCATTTATTCCAGAGAAATGAAAATTCATACTCTCATAAAAACCTGCATGCAAATGTTTATCCCTGTTTTGTTCTTAATAGTCAAGACCTAGAAACAACCTAGGTATCCTTCACTGGCAAATGATTACGCACCCTGGGGTGCGGCCACGGCTTGGAACACTACTTAGCCATAAAAAGTAGTACATTATTAGGAGTACATAAAAAGGAGCTACGAAAAGGATTATTAGGTGGATCTCAAGGGGTTTATGCTGTGTGAAAGAAGCCAATCCCAAAAGGTCATATATTGCATGATTCCCTTTGTATAACATCACTGAAATGACAGCTTTATATAAATAGCAGATTGGTGGTTTCTAGGGGTTAACGATGGAACAGGGGCAAGAAGGAAGTGCGTGTCCCCATGTGGGGTGTCATGAAGATCCTGGTGGGTTTGGAAATATGCTGCCTTGACTGGATCAGTGTCAATATCCTGGTTATGGTGTTTGACTCTAGTTTTGTAAGATGTTAGCATGGGAGAACAGAGCATGAAGGATACATGGCTCTCTATGTCTTCTTTCTTACAACCACAGGTGAATCTACGATTGTCTCAGAATAAAAGGGCTAATTAAAAATATTTTGTCTCTCCCTGCTGGCTTTAAGTGCAATGAAGAGATCAAAGTGTGAGCTTACAATGTCATCTGACTAGAAGTGAACACATTGGTAAAAAATGATGGTAAACCAAAGTATTGCCTTCAAAGGCAAGTGTATGACGTGGGTACCATCTGGTCGGTGGTGAGGGGGGATAGATGGGCTCCAGGAGAATTACTGCTAAATGGCCTCCTCTCTGCTTCATGACATTGGTGGAACAATGGTGGAGTCCAAAAGCCTTCCTAAATTCTAGAAACACTGATTCATGAACGCTCGCACACACACAGTCCAGCCCATGCAACACGTAAAAGTTGCAAAATGAGAAAAGGAAAGGAGAAATAAAGAGAAGCCCCATATGCTGGTTTTTCTTCGAGAGCCTCAGTGCTGAGGATACGGGGTCCTCCCCTCCCGTCGGGCAGGGCGGGCGGACTTCTCTCCGGACAGTTTCTCTTGGGGTCACACAACAGTTTCTGGCCAGTGTACTTTTCACCTACGAGTTTCTCCCTGTGAATTTTGGCACCAGCAAAAATCGCCCTTCTTTCTTTTCCTCTTTCTATTTTTAGCACAAAGAACATTATACTTTATCGAGAATCCAAGCAGGCCGTGAAGCATGTTTTCTGATTCACTCTGATTCCAGAGCTCAACCCCTTCCCCTCTTGGCTCTGCTGTCCTGCACACCCTGAATTTACACACTCCGATCAATTTATCCGAGAAACTCCTGCAGCTCCCCGTGCCCTGTGCAGGAAAACCCACTCCAATGTCTTCCCTTTTTCTCCTTTCTTCTCCTCCTCCTTTCCCTACTTCTTCCTCTTCCTCTCCCCCTCCCTCCCTCTCCTCCTCCTTTTCCCTGGGAGACGGAGATTTCTTTGTGCTTGGGGTGACTGATTGAATTTTACCTGAGCTAAATTATAGTTGCACATTCTAGTAATTGCAGAGGGCCACACAGAGAAACAAAGCATTGACTGCTGTTGTGCTGGGATTTCCCAGATGTATAATTTCAAATTGATATGAAAAAAAGCCTTGCAACGCATTAATAATAGCATAAAATGTAACTCAGTTGGCCAAGGGTGAGCGGAGGCTTTATTTTCTTAGCTACAAAACAAGCTATGGACCTCAAGTGACTAGCATTTATTGTTCGAATGGGTTTTCTATTGCATACCATCTGAAACACAAAATAAGAAGAGATTTATACTGAATCCTGTCCCCATTTACAGCGCTCTGCACCATATACCCAGAGAGCACATGTAAAATGTGAAAGCACCGGGTTGTTGGTATTTTTCGCCTCTGTACTCCGTAGTTCAGAAAGCAGAAGGTTTTTCTGTAATTCAAAAGCACCCATCCACATCTCGTGGAAGAAGCAGGTCACCAGGCTATTTCTTTTCTATGGTGGCATTATTCTGTACCCAGTGTCTGACAAATAGCACTCTTATGATGGAAAAGAAAGAAAGAAGAAAGAAAGAAAGAAAGAAAACAAGAAAAAAAAAATGAAGAAAATCACTTAGTTCCCTAAACATCTGAAGGCATGGGGCCATGACAGGTTGTTCTATTTTGGAACTTTATGGACACGTGTGAGTGTGCCTGGCCATGTGTGTATGGAGCGAAGAGAAGGCACATATGTGTTTCTGAACTGGGCACAATGAAGTGATGCATAATTGTGTAACCTACTGAAACTCACAGGGTATGTAAATACGGCTAGAGAACATACCTTCCGTTGCTCTTCGCCACACGACTGCTTTATCCCTTCAGACTGAAGCCCCCTGAGAGTGTCCATGCCGATGGGCTGCCGGCTGAGCCAATAACTGTTTGGTGGAATAGTATTGCGGTAGCGTTTCATGAACATCATTTTTCTGGCTCTTTACAACAACCGGGAGCGGCTTTATTTTCTCTATCTCCCAGGGGGTGAGCTTGAGACACCTAGAGGTTGGGACTCGAAGAAGCGGTGGAGGCCACGTGGTTCTGGAGACCGGACCCTTCCTCTCCTCCATGGGCCTGGCGTCTCCACAGTTCAGGGCGGGGGCCAGGCCAGCTTGGTGGCCCCTTTCTGTCCAGGATGTTCTGGAAGATACTGTCCACACTCCTCACCATGACAAGGGTGCTGTCCCTTCAGCATCTGATGGTCTACCCTTTTTTATTTTTATTTATTTTTATTAATTTGATAGAGAGAGAGAGGGAGGGAGAGAACAAACACAAGCCGGGGGAGGAGGCAGAGGAAGGGGAGAAGCAGACTCCCTGCTGAGCAGGGAGCCCGATGCGGGGCTCGATCCCAGCACCCTGGGATCATGACCTGAGCCGAAGGCAGACGCCTAACGACTGAGCCACCCAGGTGCCCCATGAGGGCCTACCCTTAAATGGGGTGGGAAAGACGCATGAATTGGCCCCAGGGTTTGCATGTTAGTGCACGTTTTTCCCCCATGGTTTGCATTCAGGATTCCTCATAAGATGGAACAGGCCTGAGTGCCTTTGGCCAAGGAGAGGCCCAGTGTTCTTCATGTTTCCAAGGAAAGAAAGAGTGAGAATTTACTTTCATAAAGCTTCAATTCCTTAAGAATGGCGCTGACTTTTCTTTGTGATGAATGTGGTAGCAGATGCTCAGGATGCTGCTCAGACTGGGGGGCGCGACTGGGGGATTCCTTGTAAGGACACGGAGGTGGGGTCAGCCAGCCTGGTGGAGGGAAACCCCCTTCCTCTGCCTTGTAGCCTTGGCTGAATGGATGTCCACCTCCTAGGGCTGCTGGGAGCTGAGCTCACATGCCACCTCCTCAGAGATGTCACCTTCCCTGACTGACCCATGGGCAGCGGGCTGCCCTCGCCGGAGCTGGGTACTCTCCAGGGAGCTGGTTGCTGTGTGCATTGCTGTCCTCAGCTGAGTGAGATCTCTCAGGGTGGGGGATGACATCATGTCTGCTGAATCCAGCACTGAGGAAAGTCAGACAGAGGGCTGACACCCAACAAATACCGGAGAGAATGTGCGGAATCCTTACAAGCTGTAAAAACCCACCTGCTGGTTACCAGCGTTTTAGTAACCTCCTGCCATGTGTAGCGGTGGACGTTCTGTGGTGAACGGACGTGGATCTTTGGTGTCAATAAACTTACTGAATCCTTACTGTTCCTCTATCTGTGTATCATCAGGCAGATTACGTATGGCCTTTCGGACTCTTTGTCTCTTTTCTTCAGATGGTTTCTTCCAGAGGTACTTAGGGGATTAAATGACGGGTGAGGCTGTTAGTAGTTAGAAGCTGGTCCAGAAGAATCAGTTCCTCCCCACCTGAGGCCAAGCAAGGGGTGCCGCTGGAAGTCTGTGGCACCTCAAGAAAGACAATGGTCAGCTCTTTGTCGGGATGGTTGGGAGGGCGTTTGGCATCTCACACCTGGAAATCAGGAAAGCAGAATCTCCATGGGCCACAGACCGAATCTTTGTGACCCCCCCCACATTGTTATGTTGAAATCCGAACCCCCGGGATGGTGATATCAGGAGATGGGGGAGGTGGGTACTCATGAGGGTGGAGCCCTCATGAATGAGATTCGTGCCTTTATAGAAGAGACCACAGAAGGCTGTCTTGCCCCTCGGCCATGTGAGGAGACCACGAGCATTCTGTGGCAGGAACCTGACCCCACAGGCACCTTCATCTTGGACTTCTGGTCTCTGGAACTGTGATCAATCAATTTCTGTTATTCATAAGCTACCCAGTCTGGGGTCTTTTGTTACAGCAGCTGGAATGGACTGAGACACCATGTTACTTCCTCAAGAACCACTCTTCACTAACTGAAGACAGTTTGAAGCTCAGCACATGGCTTGTATGAATGTCACCCTGCGTTCTTGATCATACGGAGCGAGGACCCACATGCAGCAACAATAACCCCGTTCTACTGGACAGGTATACCTGTGGTCCTCAAAATGGGCCCAGGGGTGCCCAAGATACTTGTAGGGGATCCATGAGGTCAAAACTATTTTAATAATATTGAAATGTAATTCTCTATTTCTTTCATAAGTGTATTCCACAGGTTAATACAGATGACATTGGGACAAGCCAAGAGCAGAAAGAGATGAGAACCTGTCTTCTATTAAGCCAGACTTTAAAAAGATTTGCAGAAATGTAAAGCAATGCCACTCTTCTCACTAATTTTAGTTATTTTTCATAAAAAAGCCATAATAATGCATAATGAGTTTTCTACTGTTATTTTTAAATGAATTAATAAATCATGAATTTTCAGTTTTAATTTCTAATATGGTAAGCATCCATAGTTATAACCCACACAAACTAAAGTTATTTGGCACTATCTGTAGTAAGATATGAAGGTGTCCTAAGAGCAAATCATTGGAGACCTGTGGTTGTAGAAGATTCTAGAAGAATTCCTTCATTACTATGTGGGGCCGATGGGCTCAGCTCTTCTTCCTCTTGCTGAGGTGATGTCTCTGCTACTGTGGGTGCTCCTTTTACCTGCGCCTAAGTTAACAAAGTATGAGGTCCAAGGAGTTGAGGGAGGCTCTGAGGGCCAGCTCACCTCCGCAGTCCCAGAGCCCCACCTTGTCCTGGGATGCCACCAAGGTGGAGAGTGTCCTCAAGGTGACAGTTCCATCTCTGCATCTTCAGGGAGAGACGCGGACCCTACAGCTGACTTTCAGGCTAATGACCTTGCCGTTCTGCTCATTCAGATCTCATGTGCCCACGGGATGACAGAGAAAGACACTTCACAGCCATGTTGCTATAGACGAATCATGCTTTGAAGCCTAGGTACTGGGCTAAGGACTGAGGGACAGTCACCAAGCTCTGGTTGGAATTTTTTCTCCTCCCACCCATTTCCCCTTCCTATTGACCTTAGACCACATTCTTACAATTTCCTGATGTGTATTTCCAGGAGGCTCACCTGCCCCTCATACAATAGACTGTCTCTGGTGAGAACCCCGTGGTCCTCCAGAGATGTTTGATCAGAGCAAGAGTCCTGGTATGTAAATGTGGCATATGTGTGTGTGCGTGTGCGTGTGTGTGGGCCTCTCCCCATGACCCTATTTTCCCAGCAAGCTCTACGTTCATGGCGCGCATGAGAGTGAGGGTCTGGCTCGGAAGCCACCAGTGCTCTTCCTCAGTTGAGCGCTGAGGTAGGTGGTAAGCAATGACTTCACATACTTGGGGTCTCTTGTTATATCCAAGTTGTGAAGGAGGTGAAGTGTACTCCAACTTTATAGTTTGGGGCACTATTTAATTCCCTGCTGGGCTTAACTTTTTTTTTTTTTAAAGACCTTCCAAGAGAACATTCTTTACCTACCATTTATAACAAATACAAATTTAAGATTTTAAGCTGCATTTAAAATTTTTCCTTAGTTAGAGAATGAAATGAAAGACTGTTCCCTCAAAAAAATGGATTTTCAAGCAGGAGTATGGTTTTGGGGGTAGAGGGATTTAATATTTTACTATAATTTGTAGTGAATGAGCTCTCCATGGAAGACTGGCCGGGGGCAGTTAAATTTTATTAGTACTGTCCTTCACCCCCAGATAAAAAGGGGACAGTATTTGAGGATAACAGTGCAAACCCACATGTTGCGGGAGGGGCTGCAAAACTAACATTTCTTTAGGATGTGCATGTCTGAGACTGGAAGCTATTGGAATGGAAACGACCGATTAAACTCTCCTGTCACCCCCACTTCTTTCCGCTTCCAGGGGACTGTCCCTTTGGTGGAGACCTGCTACCGGAGTCTGGCAGCCAGTCGCCTGGGTGACCCAGATGCTCTTTTCAATCTCTAATTTCTGTGATTCTAAGCCCGACTTCATTGTCTAGGGAAGCACTTTCGAAATAACGGCGAGAAAAGTGTTTCAACACCTCTAACAAATTATAACAGTTGGATACAATTTGGATTAGATAAAATATATATTTATTTTATGGAACAAACATGTAGACAATAAAATTTTGTTTAACGGTAACCATATTATTCAGCGACTCCGTAATGGAATTCAAAACTTTATTATTGAATATTACTTTCCAGGTAACGTTGTGGAGCTGATGTAATTCTTCAGTTGTCTTTAGAATATTCCTCTACTCCTAATCATTTGTTCTGATGATTCTAGAAAGCTGCCACAGCAAGGGTGTGCATTGGGGCATGGCACTAAAGCGAAGACGGGTTCTCCAGGCGGGCAGCGGGATGCTGTGATGGCCCGCTCCCTCTGCTGGACCAGGTCAGGCCTGGGGGCGGACTGGTACGGGGCCGGGGTCTGCATTCCCATCTGTGACCAGGCAGTTTTCTCCCGGGGTTCTTGGTGCAGGAATACTTGGAGCTAGGGGCTAACACAGACCCTGTCTGCATCATTTAGGAGAGCCAGCTGCAAGTCAAAGAAAGTCTGGACGCAGCCTGACTCCAGGCTTGGACACAGATTCTTCCCATCTCGAATCTTGCTGTTTACACCTCCTGCCACCACGTACCACAGTGAAGGTCTTACGCCCTTTTTTGAGAATGAGAGAACCTTCCCTTCCTTCGCAAGTCTTGCTGGCCAGAATTGTGCTTCTTGCCCGTGCCCAGAGCAATCTCTCAGCTTGGACCAATTCACATTCATGTCTGGGAGTGGCAGAGTGGCTCATTTCCCCCGAAGTACAGGCCGCCTATAGAACAGTGGACCAAGTGCTTCTATAGGAAGGAAGGAAGATGAGGCCTGAGGGACCTGGGGCATGGCTACCGAGTAAGTTATCTGTCACCGCGTCAAACACAGACAACTGACCTGTTGCCAGAGGGGAGCTAAGATGGAAGCAGGAGCTAGGTTTTCCTGAAACTGGGGTGTGACAGGACCAAAGCAAGTATAAAACAGGGCGATTGGAAATTCAGACAGGGAAAATGCTCGTAAAGAGATGGCAAGAGGCTGTATTTCCATTTTAGTCTCAAGACCATTTTGTTGGTCATTTACTTTAACAGGATCATAAAGCTGCGGAATCCACTTTCTCTTGCGAGGTTCTTGGTCTCTCCTGCTTGGGGGATGGGAATGCAGACCCCGGCCCCGCACCACTAGGCGTGCCCACGTGACGGCTGTGAGTGAGCGTTGGTGGTGCCTTAAGAGAAAAATAAACACCAAAAGACCACACGGTACTGAAAAAGCAATTTCTGTGTCCTTGAGATACTCGAGTCAGGGTAAGAGGAAGGCCCATCTGTTACCTCTGCTGGGGTCTTTGTGCTGAAAGCCTGGGTGGACCAGTCCACAAATGGTGTTTTGTAGTATGTTTGATACATTTTTGTATTGCATGCACAACATTTCCAAGGAGTTTGGATCTTCCTTTCGTCCCCCGCCATTCAGATCAGCCTGCATTTCCCGGGAGTTTTTGCACTGTGTAGCGGGCACAAGGCTCTCTCGAGAGCTGCGTTTCATCATAAAAACCCACACTCCGGTGGCTCCATGACCATCAGCAGTCACAGCGTTTCCTTGGATGGCCTATGCCAAAGTGGCTTCTGTTAGGAGTTAAAACACAGATACACAGATTTTCTACTTTTTCCCCAGTGAGACAATAGTGACAATTTCCATAGTAAAGGTTTGGGAAGCATCTAAGGCTGAAAAACCTTATTAAATACAATGTTCTTGGTTAGACAGATTTCTACGGAGCGTGCAGGTGGGTCACGCGCCTTGCGGTGGAAAACACTGGTGTCCTAAAAGCAATTCGCAGACCCCTGTCCAATCTTCGGGACCCCAGAAAGTCGAACCACCTTGCTGACTCGTTCTTTCAGAAGGGAGAACACAAAAAAGGAAGGGAACCAGCACGTGATGTGGGTGACAGTTGCAACCTAGCTCTTCGACCGGTGAGGTTGCTAAAAAAGAAATATGGGGGTGGGGGCTGTTTATCTGGGGCACTAATTAAACAGATCCATTGAATTGGGCTTTAATAATTAGCAAGAGAAGAAAGGTCTGGGACGATCTGTTCCAAACATACAGATTAATTACATCGAATACATAAATTCTCATAGATACCGTTTCTGTTTCCAGACATGGGACATTACTTTTTATGATTTTTATGGCTCAGAAGTCCTGGGGTTGTAACACACGTTCTCAAAGCCGTGCTTTCATAAGGAAGTGGCTGGGTGGGCGACGGGCCGTCCCGGGCTTCGGGGGTCTCCTGCACGGCGCACACCTCTGGGTTGCAGTGGGGGGAAGCCCTCCCCGCCCCGTCCCAGGGAGCTCCTCTCCTCTCTGCACACCACGCGGCACAAGCATGGGGATCTCAGGCAGAATGGGCAAGTCAGAGGCACACAGACTCCCGAGTCCATAAAAAAGGTAATGGCCTCCTTTCAATAATTGTACACCTATAAAAAATAATAAAGAAGATACAGGGCCAAAATTTTATGGCATTTATGCTAATGTGCTTCTGAGACTTGGAGGGAGAAGGTGCCACTGGAGTGCGGGCTTGTTGCCGGGGAGGGTGACGCTGGCTCTTGCATTCCGGGTGCTCCTGTGTGTGTGGACCACCTGGGCCACGGCTCCTCGTCCTCAATCTGTACTCTGCTCAGCTCCCTACTGCATTCTTCAGGCTCTAGAATGTCCCGACGGTTGCAGCAAAACGGCTAAATTAACTTTTCCAATAGTAAATTGCTACGGAAATTCTTGGGTGGGATTGTGTTGAAAGAACAAAACGCTGCTGGCCTCCGATGGACTCTCAGATTTCACGCTGCATTGCGACCAGGCCCCGTGCTTCTTCTCTCGGACGGTGCAGGGAAAGAAGGGGGCGCTCCTGGGACGTTGGGACGGCGTTGACGGCTGTCCGGACATAGGACCCTGTAAACGCAGAGTGCCACGGGCTTGTCCTGGAGCTTCCTGAGGGGCAGCGGCCCGCGTGGTGTCGACGCAAAGCCAAGGTGACCCGATCCAACTTCATGCTTCTTCAACAGCCAGCACCTTCCCCATCACTAATGCAAGCGGCTCCCGGGACTGGTGTAGCTGAGGCTGACAGCATGCGAATGGCACACCTTTGGCTTTAATGCCATGTAAGCCCACATCCTTGTAGGGTTTGTGGCCACATTTAAAACGGATCCAAGTTTCTAAAGAGAGGCCTCCAAATTCCTACTCCAGTCATGGAAAATGATGGCGCGTTGATGGTGCGGACTCGTGGTTTTCTTCCCTTCTGCATGTGTGATCTTCGGCAGCCTGGACAAGTGCCTCTTCGGCAGCAATCCCGAAGACAGTCACCTCACCCCGCGGGTCGAGCCTGCTCGGAGCCCTGCCCATCACGCGCCCAGCCTCTTTTGAGGTCTGAACCAATTTCGCCCTGGAAGAACACAGCGCCGTGAAAACACAACAATCCTCCACAATATCTTTGACTTAATAGGTGAAGGTTTACGAGTAAAAAATGGAAATGCTTCTCCAAAGGGAGCCGGGCGTGCAGGTGCTGAGGGCTGGGAGCAGGACCAGCCTGGTCTTCCTGCTCCCACACTGCCTCTGGCTGGAGTCCCACCAGGACGACTGCTCTTCGGCCACTGGGAGACGGGAGTGCGGAGGAAACTCACTCAGAACCTTTGCTGCCAGAGCTCAGGATCGGTTAGTGCACCACAATATACATATTCATAATGCGGCAGTTCTAGGAGCCTGGGTAGGCATAAGGGACTGTTGAGAAAAAAAAGGTTGATTTATGATGATCTCAAAAACATGGTCTCCAAAGATGTATTCTGCAGTTCCGAGACCTCAGGTTTAAGCTCTATTAATTTTACAGACTGTCTGGGGTTACCCATCTGTTTAAAGGTTAACTGTCTTCACACTTATGAAATGGGTATTTCTGTTTTGGTTCTTACTTTGTTCCCGTTAATGATTTATAAAATACAGAATGCAAAGCCAGTGAAATCGCTTTAAATCTTCAGTATGAAACACCTACCTGATCAAGTTTTTGAGAGACACAAAGTATTATTCAAGTCCTTCCCAGTGACAGCTTGGAAATTCTTCTGCTCTACAAGGCTCATTTTGAATCAAGAGAAAGGAAAACTTCCACCCTACAGAATCTCGCGTCTTAGAAGGGAAAATCCATTTGGGTGAATACTGTATCGTGTATGTATGTGGGTGTTGGGAGTTTATTCCTGGATTCCCCCTTACGACATTTTTTCCTACGTAGAATATTACCCAAATATATGCCTTTCAATATCGGAACATTATTATCTTCTCCTGTGCAGTTCTGTTACATTTCCGGGGTTTTATTTCCTCGTATAAAAGAACACATAATTTTCCTCCCTTGATAGTTTTGGAAGTATGACAACTTGCTTTGCAAATCTGGTTTTGAAGGTTCCATGCTAAAAATTCTGTGACCTCAGACAATTTATTAGTCACTTGCTTAGCTTTGGTTCTACTGTTAATAGGATCAACTCAGGGAGGCAAGTCCTTGTATTTCCTTAGGTACAAAGAACTCCCTTGATGTGGAACGATGGCACCACACGCCCATTGCCCCTCGGCTCCACAGCGCACAGGAGCCCTGCAGTGGAGTCCAGGCGGGAGGAGGAGCCATCCACCTTCTCTGCTGTCTCTGGTTGGGTTGCTAAGCTTCTGCCAGAAGCTTGGCCACAGATTAGGGTTACCATGGTTACCCGAGAGTAGCCCCATGGGGTGGACTAAACTCTAGCTCTGTGCTCTAATCCAAACTTTTGATTGCATAATCTTATCAGGAAGTTTCTTGAGCACTTCCCTCTTCATATGCATGTTTATTATTCTACAAAATAATATACATATTAATACTTTCAGTGCATTGTAAAGCCCACATAAAATAGAAATTAAAGGGTGGGGGAAGTAAAAAAAAAACCTTTAAGCTATTTCCTTTTTAAAATGTATTAATTGTACAAGCTCATGTTTGCTTTCAGTTTGTAGAGGTTTGCATTCATGTTCTCGATGCTTAGCCATAAAATGTCTTATTAATTATAATGGCCTCTTATTTTCATTAATATTTCAGGGTACAGAATGAACTGAAGGGAGGGCCTGCCATTGACAATGGAACATTGGTTATATTGTTTGATCTTTTTGTTTTGTGATTTGGCTGAGAGGAGAGGGGTCCCTCTGGTTTCTTGTTGTTAGTCTCTGCGGTATGAGTACTATCTTCAAGTCCCCTGTTCTTTTACGAACCTTTCTGAAGCCACCTGCCCATTTTGTGGGGGTAAATTTGGTTAGAACTACACAAGAAATCTGTAAGCCCACTTCGCTCATCACAGTTAAACTGTGCCATGTGACAATTTACCATATAAATTCCCAGTGGGTTCTATGCATTCCACTTGGTGATCACTGTTTCAGCCAAGGAACCAAACACTCTCAAGCAGAATTTAAATACCGGCAAAAAGTTTTCACTGATTACTAAGCACAATGGCTGGTGTCCGGATGTCCAGGTTGAAAAACGGGCTCCACCACTTACTAGCATGCTGACCTGGAGCAAGTTAAAGAACCGCTGCGTACCTCAGTTTTTTCCTCTGTAGAATGGGGTGATGGTATTTATCTCTTAAGATTCATGAGGATTGAATGAGTTGAAGCACCTAAAACAAAGTCTGACAGGGAGTATGTGTTATAAATCGCTAGCTACTTTGACCATCATCTTCATTATTACTATCGTCTTATTACCGATCAATATTATTTTTGAACTTGAATTCTAAAGGACTGTGTAAGGCATGAGCCATAGATATGCCATTTAAAGTCAGGACTTGGTTCGAACTCATTTGAGGGTTGGGGGCACAAACACAAATAGTTTCAAACTAATTGTATAAGCCTTGCGCTGGCTGCAGGTCCCTCCTTCTCTTCCGTTCCTCTCTGTCCCTGCCCGGCACTTAACCAGCCTCGAGTGGTGGTTCAGTCCAGCCCAGTGGAAAGAGGTTTCCCGATTGCCCGTGCTAAATACTGTCCTCCAGATAGACTTGTACTCCTCGTATGCATCCTTGATGCTCTAACCTTCATTTATTCATCTTTAAAACTCTGTAAGAGGAGGCTAATAGTAAAAACAAAAACAAAAACAAAAACTCAAAAAAATAAAATGAAAGGCAGGGTAATTTTTGATTAACTGTACTGACAACACAAAATGCTATTCTGACTTAACTTGCTGGTTTGTGTGCGGGCTGGCAGCGAGCCTAGCTGGAGGCGTGGTGATCACGATCCCCTGTCTGAAGGGCTCAAGACTCCTTTAGACAACAGAGGCTGGTCATTACTTTTGTGTCTATCTCTGTCTTTCTCCAGCTCTGTTCTTTAAAAGTTGCCTTCTGCAAATGTTCTCCAGCTGTTGAGAAATTGTTTTTCATCTGGAGCCTGCAATTGTTTTTAAGAGATTGATTCAAATGCATAAGGAGTCCCAGGGACCAGTATTTGCATTTAAACAATAATTATTAGATGCTAAAACTGTGGCTACATGAGGCAAGAATTTCTAATTATCCTCTATTATTTGGGCCCCAACTTTTTCCCAGCTCTCTTGCATCCACACAAGCTGCTGAGCACGGCATCTCTGCACACAACAGAGGAGACAGGCGTGGTATGTCAGCCTTCGCAGGCACGCTGCCGGGGTGCTCAGGATGCCCCCGGATTGACCCTAAATTTGTTTTGGTTCATTCAAGATTCCAAGGACAGAGGTCCACCTCAAAGCACCGAGGAATGGTGACATAACCTCTGGTGTGCCTTTGCTTTTAACGGAACTGAGCTGGGGGAGCAGCATCCTGAGGCTGGTTTTGGCAGTGGGGATGGGAGGGGGGCTCAGTCTCAATGATCTGCCTGCCGACCTTCCTGGTGACCCCAGGGCACAGGCGAGAGGCCTGAGTGAGGCTTTAGGGGCCGAAGCGATCATTCAAAAGAGGCAATCTTTGACTGTGGGTTGTTTCTGGGATTCAGTATACATGGCTATAATTAGAATGATATAAAAAAATATGAATCAATAGTATAATAGCCATATAAACAAAGATAAAGTAACAATTGCATATGAAGGTAAAATAAAAACAATTTGAAGGAGGTCTTTCAACATAATAAAAGCCGAGTGCCCTGATCGGTTCCTCCTCTCTCTTTTGTATGCATCTTCCTCAGAACCGGCCTTTAGGCCTTTTGGGTGGCGCCTTAGTAGAAAGTTGATGCCTGCGGGACTCTAGGGGTCAGAGCGCCTCCCCAAGGCCCGGCGGACCCCCGTGCCCGTGTGTGGAGTGGAGGGGAGGCGGTGGCCCAGAAGGCTTTACCCCAGTCACCAAATCAACACACATGGAGAAAGCTGAATCAGTCCTGCCAGTGATGATGGGACAAACGCAGGTCAGACGCAGGCCAGGGGACGAGCCATCCCTTGGGACAGATGTGCAAATGGTCCTTCAGGAGCGGGAGGGACGTCTGATGGCTGGTGGTGGAATCCGGGTGCAAGCTGCTGCTTTGGGTTCTGTCCTTGCGTTTGCGCTTTGAGTGACGGAGGCCAGAGGCAGAGGGGAAAAGGAGGAAGGTGGCTGAGAAGGTCAGGTGTGGTCACCAGCCACCCAGGGCCCTGCTGTCCTCGTCCTCCCTGGGCTCCCTGAGCACCGTGCAGGCCAGGATGCTCCTCCTCCGCTGTGCGGGATCCCGTGGGGAGCCGTATCTGTTTTACAGGAGGGCTGGGGTGGGGCAGGTGCACACTAGGGCAGAGGATCCAAGCTCTCAGCGAAAGAATGAAGAGGTTGTCTTTATTCCCAGTCCACTGCAGTCTCTACCTTTGGGTCTGAAAGTGCATTTTGGTATGTCTCCGCGGGTGCACCACCCCCGGACCCCATCACCTCCCTCCAGTGCTTACCTGGGTCTCGGGGGTGGCGAGGGGGCCAAGGATGCACGTCTACGGGGCTATCGTCTTCACAGCTGCTTCATATCGACAGAACAACACCAGCACATTTGCTGCCAAGAGGCCAAAATGCAAAGTACCTGCTGGAATGGAATGCGGATGGTGTACTATGTTCTTACCCTTACCTGAAGAAACCATTTTACTTCCTGGACTACGTGATCCTGTTTTCCCTTTATTCCTTCCTCCCACATTCTCTGTTATCGCAGCTCTATTTTCAGGGGCTAAGCATGTAAAAATTATTATCAAAAAGATAGTAATGTATCCTGCCTGAGGAAAGGTAAAAGGTCGTGAAAGCAAAGAGTTGGCATGCAGAAAGCAGGTTTATCTGGTTCAAGTGTGGCATCCTCTCAGACTCTGCCCTCATCTGCAAGTGATTAGTACCGGGGAGACTCACTCCTAGGAAAGATGGGGTTTTCTTTAATTTGCTCAAGATCAAGAGTCTCTGCCCCTCATTGTAAAGATGCTTGAAATCCGGGGACTAAACGGGGCTGGAAATACAGGAAAGGAAAGAATAAACTGTTCACCAAAAAGGTGTCCTCTTTCTACAGCTAAGTTGACATTAGCAAAGGACAAATGTCACCTACGTAAGAAAATCAGAACCAAGTTCGATTGTTCTATCCCATTGGGGAAAATCAAAATTGTTTAGTTTCCAAAACAAGTGTATATGCGGAATGCATTGGCAGGGCTCACTAAAAGATTGCTTATGATTTTCAGAGGGCAGCCTAGCCAAGTGATCATTACGAAAGATTTATAATGCAGCTTTCATTTATGTGAGATCAGTCATATTGCAATTGCGCCTGTGATTAGTTATTACAACACCTAGCAAGAGGACGCCCAACAAACTGAGATGAAGGTAGGTTAGGCAGGTTTTCCAGAGCCATATTCCAAAAAACCAAATGAAAAGGATTTGATTTTCATTCCCAATCTCCCCACCTGGCCCCAAGAATTGAACGGTCTTCCCCCCCGCCCCACCTTCCTGGCTGGCATGCCAGGGAAGCACTGAGAAGTGGCATCTGCTGCATTCCAGAATTCAAAATTCTTATGCAACCCTTAAAATATTTCCATTTGCTTTTAAAATAAGAAAACTCTAAAAAACATGGCCCAGTTCCCTTTTAAATTTCTTTACAAGTAGGAGAGGTGTTAAGATTTTCAAACTCTTTTTAACCCAATTCTGGAAAGCACGGAAGGATTTTTCCCCCCCTAACCTCCTGAGAGTTATTTAGTGGAGGATTTGTACATAGTTGTTTTCATTAAAAAAAAAAAAAAAAAGGTGAGATTATGGTTAGTTTTGTTTTGCTTGTGTTTTTGTCAATTTTTCAACAATAAGCACATGCATGTTTGTAACAAGGAACACAAGTTTGTTTTTAAAATCAAACAAAAAGTGTGCTGCAGAATGTTAGGGATGATGGGTAAGGAGGCGAACATTTGGAAGTGATCTCCTTCTGGAGCACCAGGTCTTCGTGATCCCAAGCCAACCTGCTCGTTCAAGACATTCAGGGCAGCAGCCTGTAGCATCTATTTCCAGCCTGTCTTTCCAGTGTCACATCTGTGTCGTGTCACACGGAGAGGACTTGGACAGTAACCCAGGATGCTCACGCGAACAAGGAGATGATGATGCCTAAGGGCTCTTCTTCACATGGGTGACTCGGACGAACTGGAGAAGGGCTTTGGGTTCTTCACAGCAAGACCGACATGACCTCACAGACTCCAGCTCAGGAAGACCCACTCACTGACTGTCTAAAATGCCTTTTATAGGAAATTTAAACCAATACAAGAGTAGAGAGAACAGCATAGTAAAACCCATGTCCCCACCACCCAGTTCTGACAACCATCCACTCTTGCCCAACCGCTCCCTCCGACAGTGGGCTTTTTAAAAACAAATCTCAGACATCATAGTATTTCTTCTGTAGACACTTCAGCATTTTTCTGTAAGGACTCTTAAATACAAAAACAACAACAAAAGTAAGCACAATGTCATTATCCGACCTCAAACTTAACAGTAGTTTCTTAAGTTCACTGAATTTCCAATGCTCTCTTTGTTTTATGTGTATCTCATTTTTTTCTTCAGATCTGAGTTCAAACAAGGTCCATACATTGTATTTGCTTCATCTACATCTTAAGAAGCTTAACCTATAGACTTACCTTTTTCTGTTCCTGGTTATTAATTTGTTGAAGAAATGGAGCATTTGTCTTATGGAATTTCCCACCTTGTGGATTTCACTGATTGCATCCCTCCATGTTGTTTAAACATGTTCTTCTATCCCTGAGTTTCCTATTAACTAGTAGTTTTATCTAGATCACTTGTAAATTTTTTTGGAAGAATAATTCACAGCCCACTGGCATTGGCTACAAAATGTCTATACTTATGAAGACTTTGAAACTATTTCAAAACACTCCAGTGCTGATTATTTCAAACATGATACTTTCATGCATTTTGATAGTGCTCAAAAAATGGGGGCAGTATTATGTGGGTGATCTTTCCATTGGGCAGTGGAATCCTACTTGAAGATTTTTTCTTTTACTCTCTGAATGCCAGGATAAACCCTGACATTCAGGGTTTGACAGAGGTCAAAGGAGTCCTCCAGAAACTAATGTAGAACATTATAGAACTAATACATATAGAACTCTATATAGAATATATCAAACCATAGAACTAACAGAAAACTACTATAGAAACTCCTGATAGGCCCTTTTCAGAATTTCAGAGGAGGTGATAAATTCCTGCTTTGCTCTGGGACGGGCAGGGTGTCCATTGTTTTTCCCATTAGCAATGGAGAAGATTCATCATATGGTCCCCAGTGAAAGGATGTGGTCAAGACAGAAATAAGCATGGCAGGTTTGGACAATGTGGACACAGTTTGTATACATTTTTACAGAATGATGTATTAGTTGAGCTGTCATTTAAGGAGCCCTATACAAGGCATTTTGATTTTTACCATACCATCCATTTGTTCACCCAAAAGAAGGGAGACAGCCCGATCTGCCTGCCACCCAGCGGGCTTGGGCTGTGCCCCTGGCTTACCACCTGACTGGCCACAGGCCTGGTAATGAGATGCAATGAATGGACATGTAAATAGCTGTGCTAAATGCAAACTTGAGACAGTGGTCCACCCAGAGGCATTTGCCTCCACACAGATTGCCTTGGAGAAATCGTTTCGATTAGACCATAGAATGTTTGACTGCCAATCACTTCCATCAACAGTGTTCCTGTGAGCACACTTTCTAGCTGGACAAGGGGGCTGATGAGGCCCCCAACCTCCAGCTCTGCACTGCCATGCTCTCCAACATCTGAGAGAAGGAAAGAACATTATTTAAAGCATAAACAGTTTGGCGCCAAGACAACAAGAGGAACTGAAATGAAGGCCCTCCTGAGAAGGGGGCTTCTGCTCACGAACGTTGGTCCCAGGATGGTGCTCGCCCAGCCAGAAACGGAGTGAGGCTTCTGGAGTGTTGGGTTGTGAACAGACTGTCCAAATTTGCCACTGGAGTTTATTTTCAGTTGTTTTATGAGTTGGAGGTGGACTGTGAAGGGTGTGGGCACCCCAGGCTCCCGTGCAGAGATGCTTCAGTGCATCTCCCATTTTGCTGGGCCTGTTGTGCATGGAGGTAGGGGCTGAAATGCAAAAGCTGAGTGTCCAGAGACTATTGTTACCATGATTGATCTTCCCGCCCATTCTGGCTGACTCGGGGTGCATCCTGACGAAGCTCCTCCATGTTAGACTTGCCATATGTTCATCCGTGTGAACAGATCCAATGGGTTCAGAAGTAGAAGGTAGGAAGAGGAATATTTTGTCCTCCTGGACACTTTTACCTTCTGGGCTAAAGTGATTTGTTTCTCCTCCACAGATGATGCTGCCTAGCACTTAAAACTACTTTAATTAATCTTTTTGGGGAAGAAGGTGTTTTGAAAACGTGACAGGCGCTCAAGAGATAGATAATGGATTGATGGTGAGCGCATAAGGGGGCCCAGCAGCGTGTTCGTGGCTGGTGAGGAGGGGGTGTTGAACATAATTCGGGGAAGATCCAGCCCTCCAGGACAAAAAATGAAAGAGGCATTTAATTGGAGCACTTAGCAATCACAAAACCAAGACAGAGGTTAAATTGTTTTGAGCAAGAGAAATTAATACATTAAAGGTTACATTTCCAACTGTGAGGCAGTGAGCTGGGCTCTTCAGTGGTGTCAGAATTACATAAGGCAGGAGAAATGCCTCTGAAATGATTGTGGAATCATTAACAAAAGGCAAGGCAGAGTAAGACACTTCCCAGCAGGAGGGTGCGAAGAAGAATAAAGACGTGGAGAGAGCTCATTAAGAATGAATTGCAGACCATAAACATTTGAAAACACTAAGTGTGGAGTTCTATCTGTTATCTAATGACTCAGAAATTATAAAACTAGCAATGACTTTCAGAAAAGGGGTTGACTTTGCAGGAGGTTGTTTGCCATTACACACGTAGAAAGGTATTTTTTTAGGTCGGGGAAAAAAAAATCTCTCATCTTTGTAAATCAGCACAATTTAAGCAACTTCGGCTATCCTTGACAGATTTTTCTTCTGTATAATTACACATTGTCTCAGATTTAGTTATGAGGATATTGAAATGAACGTGCTGGGAGGGGAAGCCATGGGGGGTGGGGAGGAGGAGCAGGGAGAGACAGAAGTCCACACCTTGCCATCAAGCTGCAGATTGACTCACCACTTTGTCTTCAGAAGGATCTAGAAAGCTACACTGAGAAAGCCTTGCCAGTAAATCCTCCAGAGTGGACTCATGCTTTGTTTTGATTGAAGGGGTTTCCATTTGTGTTGCTGTTAATTGCATGGTTTGTTAGACAAAGAGTCGCGCTAAATGAAATGAGATAATCCATCCGTGGAATTCGCTCTCCCATCCCCCTTGCCCACCCTCCTCTAGGCAAGAAAAAGGGACGCTTGGAACTTGAATGATTTGAGACTCCATACTCTGGCCATGTGCGAACTCTTTAATCTTCCAGAGTATTTGGTGCCATGCTTCCAACTGCCCTTCATTTTGCGATTAACCCAAGTCAGAAATGCCAGAAAAGCATCAAACCACATGGCTGGGCATCACACCCAGGTCTCTAAGTGCCTCTCGGGAAAATAGATGAAGCTCCTGTAATGTGCTGTCCTTCCGGAAAGGCAGAGTTCAGAGCTGCTGTGGGATGCCCTGGAAGGAGAGAACAAGGCTGTCCTAATGGCTTTTAGAAGCCAAGGCTTTCCCTGGGCAACGCGCTGTCCAGTAGGCTCTAGCATTCCACTGCTCTATTCGCAGACAGCTCTTTGCGATAATTAGCACCCTCTCATCCTCCCTGGGCCCCACAAGAAATGGCGGAAGTTGACAAAGCCTGTTTGAGCCTTTCCAAATGCCTCGTGATCCGTTGCTGCTATTAGTCCTTCCACGTGCATAGCAGGGTGGGGCCAGCTTTCTCATCCTGCCCCAGCAACCAGTTAGAGGGAACAGTATTAAAATGAACCACAAGATATCTGAGTAATGACTAGTATTAAGACAAATTCGCAAGTGAAGATGTTCATCACAAAACTTGGTAACCAAGGACCTTGGGGGCCTCCGTGATGAAAGCTACTCATCTGTCTTCCAACCCTACAGTTCTAAGATGCAACATTCTCCAGCTACTGGACATTTCACAGATGAATGGAAGCTCCATTCTGTCGCCGCCCTCGCCATCGAACTGCTGGTGCCTGCGGTTGCAACATCCTGAAGAGACACGTGGTCTTTTCCGTTGCCTGGTGGTCTTTTCCAGTGAGCTTCTAAGTGAGGGCACCTTGTAGTATTATGCTCAATATACTCAGTGATTTACCGGGGTTGAAGAAGATTATATATATAATGTATACTTATAGGCATTATATGTGTATATATATTTTTTTTCTTTTTTTTTTAAGAAGAAAGTTAGCTTTATGAGCATCTTTCCAGGTTGGCTTTGGTGTCTTCTATTTTCAGTGTGTTAGATGATCAATCACGTGTGTCTCTCAGCCCTTGAGGGAGGTTGAGGGTAGGAGGGGACTCTATGAAGCAGAAGGCAAACTGACAGTGACGTTCAGAGTAGTGAAGTGTATGTATGCCCAGTTAAGTGGCTTTACAAATCATATTTTCTAGTTTTAACCAAATCCACCCTTGCAAAATGGACACATGACTTAATAAGAGTCTCAAAAAGCAACTTCAGGTTAAAGGTAATGCTAACAATGCAATAACAAGCCAACAACCAGAATCGCTAACTTTGACATTTCCATTCTTGATAGGAGTGCTGTCTCTGCCACAATAAAGGTCTAATCTGACAAAAAGTTGACCCCAAATTCTAAAGTGGCCAAGAGTACAATAGGAAATATGTATTCACAACCTCTGTCCTTAAGGGTGAAGGTCAACCTAAGTGTTCCTTACATACATTATACCTTTGTGAGTTATCATTTCCAACAATGGTAACAATTACAATGAAATACACATTATATATTAAAAAGAATCTGAATTTTGAATGGTTCTTTAAATTGTATCACAGTGACTTAAATCAGCAGTCCTCAAACTTTTTGGTCCCAAGACCCCTTTACACTGTTAAAATTTATTGGTGGCCTCGAAGTGCTCCTTTTCATGTGGGAGAGATCTACTGGTATTTAGAAATGAAAACTGGGAAAATTAGAAATATTTCTTTATTAATTCATTTAAACACATCAATAGACAAATTGCTGTTTATTTTATGCTAACATAAGTAACATATTTTTAGTAAAATAACTATATTTTCCAAAGCAAAAAAGTAGTGGGAAGAGTGGCATTGCTTACACTTTTGCAAATTTCTTCAGTGTCCGGTTTAATACGTACCTGGGTTTTGGTATCTGCTTCTGCATTTAATCCATTGTGAACTATTTGCTTTTGTGGGCCTTATACAGCTATGTAGAGGGAAAAGGGAGAAATATTTTAATAGTCTTTTTGGATAATTGTGTATATTCTTCTCTGGTACTATACCAAAATTCAACTTGTGGGTGCTTCTTAAAAGTTAATAGTAATATGGAATCTGAAACCACACCAATGAACTTTTGTACTAATATTAAAACCCTTTGGTCTTTCTTGCACTTTGAATGGATTTTTTTACTCATGCGTGATTTTATAACACTTTGCATTGGTTTGAAAATATTGGTCCATTGAGCTATGCAGATCTTCCAAAGGTTGACACATTTCATGATACACAACAAAGTATCACATTCGTTAATATTACCCAATCTCATCAGCAAAGTCTTTGAGTTTTGGGAAGCAGTCAAGCTCTTGGTGATACACAGTGTTTTTCAAAATTCTAATTTTCACTTGAAAGATTGAATTTTATCGTTGGCAACAAATACCATCAGTTGTTTTCCTTATAGTTACAGGCTCACTTGATTTGTTTTGAGAAAGTATCTGCCAAATACCCAAGTGTGAATAACCATAGCTTGTCTGTCAGTCATTCTCTGAGGAAAGATGGTGTCCTGCGAACAAAGTGGCTAGCTCAGCTCTCAGATCCAAACATCCCGTCCCTTCAGCATGCAGCTCAAGTGCTTCATATGCAATCTACACTTTATCACTCAGAATACTAAAAAGATGTATGTTTGAGGGTTAGGAGTTAACAAAATAATAATTCTATTGACTTCACCAAGGAAGTCAATTTTTTAGTAAGGTGGGTTTGTGGCAGAGAAAAGTACAACGACTAGTGTGTAGTGTCTCAGTGCCCGTAATTCTGCTCACTATTGACTGTGGACCATCAGAGCAAAGATCAACCCAGCGGCAAATAACACCCAGAAGTAGACTGTAATAATTTTGGCCTCATGAACAGACTGAACAGGTCTTGGGGACCCCAAGTGACAATGAAATAAATGCTAATTTAAAGCAAAATTTTCAGAGATGATGAATATTCAATCGTATTGCTTAAAATAAGAAAATTAATAGAAATCAGTTAATTTGAAAGTTGAACCATTAGTAAATGATTTAAAATAGTATTTATGTAATCTTATTTTAATATCTATTTCTTATAGATTATAATAGACACAATACCAGTATAGCAGTAGTTTTATAATTTATAAATAAATAATTATACCTATATAAGGTATGTATGCACAACCTTTTAAAGGTATTTTTTTCCTCTGGAAGGTGTTCCTAAGCAAATAATTTGGAGCTCACAGCTTTGGTCCTAGAAGAGAGCCTGTGTATGCCAATCCTAGAAGGAACCTCTAGGAACCGCTGATTCTTAGATAGCCTTATGGTGAAGGGAGGGCTTGGGATTAGTGAAGGGGGAATAAAACATCCCATAGGGAATGGAAGGGCACTAAATGAGCCACTTGGAAAGCAGCATTTCCCCAAGGCTGGAAACCCCTCCCTCCACCATCCGGTCATTTACAAAGTCCCTTAGACCTCACTTGCTTCACAACTCTGGATCCTTCCACTTTACCTGTCTCCACCATCTTGGTTCAGGCCTCTTTCCTTCCCACGTCTGCCTGCCTGTGTGCTTCTTCATGCCACAAGCATAGACTTTCCAACACTGGACACTCACTTCTCCGTGAAAAGCCTTTGGTGTTCCTGTGACCTTCAGGGTAGAGCTCTGTTCCTTAGGACAGAGCTCATGCCCATGTCTGGACTGCCTCTTGGCTTCATCTCTCCCTACCACTTCCTTCCCCAGAAGTGAAACTCTGTTTTGCACATGTTGTTTCCTCTTCTAGGAATGCCTTTCCCCCACCATCCTCCTGCCCTCTACCTTGTCCTTTTGCTTTGCACCCACTCCCCAATCCCTGATCTGGGTTAGGCCTTCAAGAATCAGGCCAAGTGTCATTTCCTTTTGGAAGATCTTTCTTATTTAATTTTGGTTTCAAACCCTCGTTCTACCACTTAATGTCTTTAGACTGTAGCTGCATTATTTACCCTTTCTGGGTCTCTGAATTTCAATGTCACCTATAAAAGGCCGATGTCATTGCTTACCATGAGCATTAAGTGAGATCAACATATGGAAAGTGTCTAGGACAGTACTAGACTTGAGTAGACTGGTGTCAGAGTAATAACTAATAATAGTATCTCTCTTGCCATCTGAATATCCCATTCATCCTTTCAACACGATGCTGCAAATGCATGTTTACATTCCTTTGTCACGATCTTCCTGCCATCAGGGGCTGCCTCTAGTTCCTCCTTATGTCCCTAATGTCTGACACCATGCTAGCATACTGCAACTACCCAATAAATGCTTATTATATGAATGACAAAATCAGAGAAATGAGAAAGAAGGGTGAGAAACATGGCTTCCTCTGCCTAACATGGCAGCCACTAGCCACACGTGGTTTTTAAAATTTAAATACATGTAAATTAAATCAAATTAAAAATCAGTCCCTCAGTCATCCTAGCCACAATTTAAGTGCTCAACAGCCTCATTTGGCTAGTGGCGGCTACACTGGACAGCAGAGATCATGGCGCCTTTCCATCCTCGCCAAAGTTCTGATGAGCAGCGCTGCACCCTGACACTTTCCAAATGGAGCTGCTGGCTTCACATATCTCTGTCTAAAAGCCTTGCATGCGAATGCCTTTGAGATGGAAAAAATGGTAATGATACTAATATTAACAAGACATAAAAACTCCAATAGTCAGAAAAGTACTCAACAATGCTCTTGGCAGCGCACATGGAAGTCATGTCCACAGTGGGAGGGAGGGAGGGTCATGGGACCAGTCTGCTCAGCACTTCTGTCCTGCCCCAGGAGGGTCCTCTGCCCGGACAGGATGGCCAGGTGGGGAAGCAAGCCCTGTGACTCGGTGGTGCCATTACGGAGATTGGACCGCTCATGGGCTTGACTTGACATCGGGACAGGAACCACCGTTGTGTCTGTTCTGCTGCCACCACAGCGTGTCGCCACAGCCAGAATGGGATTTTAATGGCCTTTGGGGGAACTATTTGATTGTAGTTTGTAGAGCCTGTCATCACTGATGGGCTGTCTTTTCCTGGGAAGTGACACCGCATTCCTTTTTCATTTGAGCTGCCCCATCTCTCCGTGGGCGTCAGCCCATCTCTACCATAATGCCCATTGTTGTCATGATAATGCCAAATTGGTGGACTGTACCCTAGACCCTCATTAATCACGACCTTTCATTTAGTTTTAAATAGAGCAATAAGCTAGTGCATATGAATTTTGCCTGGAGGCTAATTGTGAGTCCAGGGTTCACAGGAGGACGGTTAATCGGAGACTGCCATGGCTTTGTCGGCCCCTCTCTTGGTCTAGAACTTCCTCTTATGCTCATGCCAGACCCTAAAAGTGTGGCCAAAGTGGGCACTGGCTTTTTGGTCCTGTTTTCCAGTTACTTGGATAGGAGGGCATTGTTTGACTGCATCCTGCCAAGGTAGCAGAAGTCAGGGAAAGCTTTCAAGTTTTCAGTGCCAGCAAAGACTCGGTGGCAAGTCGGGCTTCCCTGGATCTGAATTATACATGACCTAGGTTTTCAGGATGATTAATAACCTGCGGCACTGTGCTCATGTGGGGATGTGACTCACACAGTCTCTGGCAGAAATCTCAGATGAGGGGAAAGGTGTCCTCGGGCTAGGGGCACATCCCGATGCCAACTCTGGACCATAGGATGGCAGAGATTGGAGAGACATTCGAGGTCATCGAGCTCCCACGTCTACTTTTATAGACAATGAGAAAGAGACCTGGCCAGGGAGAGGTGCTTCCCGGAACCAGGGCTAGAACCAAGTTCCCTTGACTTCTGGTCTTGGATCCTCAAAATGGCACTTGGCTGCCTTCTCATTCACTTGGATGTCGATTGTTCTGTTGCTAAGAAGTGCTATCTCCCTAGCTGAAGTGTAAGCTTCATGAGGATAGAGACCTTCTCCTTTTCTTTAGCATGCTCCATAAATGTAAAGTCCAGCTAGGGAAGACAAAACTAACACACATGAAGAAGAATTGTGTACTAACCCATGTGTCGAGTGGGATGGGAATTCAGATGAAGGAGATACTCAAATGGACTCAAATCATTAGAAAAGCTCCATCGTACCTGAGTTTTCTCTTGGCAAGGAGACAGAAAGAGGGAAGATATTCTAGGTGAGGGCATGCCCGCACGAAGATGGGGAGGGGAGGCAGGTCTGTTTGGTTGGAACAAGGTGAACCCACAGAAGTTGTGGGGAATGAGGTGGGAGGGTTACTCCCTGCCCCCAAAGCCAGGCTCGGACATCTGTGCCATCTCAGGAGCTTCTGGGGCTCTGGGCTGAGTGGATGGTGGCACACGTGTTTGTGTATGAACATGCATGGCCTGTGTGTGTGTGTGAACTACACGGTGTGTGTGTGAGCATACATACGCATGAGTGAGCGTGTGTGCCACGAGCGTGTGTGAGCATGCTTGTGCATGGTGTGTGTGAGTGAGTGGGGGGGAAGCGGATGCGGTGGTAGTGATCAGAGGAACTAGGAAAGCCTCCTCCCGCACGAACCGACCCTGGGAGGGGCATGTCGCCTACCCCGGGACACGGACAGGCCTGCAAACTGCAAACCAAAGAGGAAGAGAAAGCTAATACTCGGACGGAGAGCAGCATGGGCCCCAGGCCTCCTCCCCTGGGAGTGCTGTGCGCGCGGAGCTGTCGTGTCAGAGAGTGCAAGTGGCCCTCCAAGGTGAAGTGACCCCCAGCCACCGGGAAATCTGCAGAACGGCTCAAAATGAGTGGGAACGATGCCTCAGAACAACCAAACACCAGCACACAGGCCTAGAAAGGAGAGAAAGAGAAAATTCTGCAAGATACCACTCCTGACACCCATGTGCCGCAGACAAAATTTGGAAGGGGGTGGAAATTCAAGATGGGGGAAATGAGAAGGGAAACAGAGACACGAGAAACCCTGAGGGTGACGTTTCCCTTGGTACCAGTGCACAGCGAGATCCGAGGCAGTGCTCCCTCCCGGGGGACTGCTGCGTGACTGCCGGCGGCTTGGCTACCTGTGCGTGCTCAGAGGCGCAGGCTGCTGCAAACGGGGGAGTGGGAAAAGCACGGCAGATAAGAACCGAGATTTCCAATTCACTGCGGACCGAATAAAAGCCCCTCACGGGCAGGTGTCTAAGAGCCCCCCCATGCTTATTCTTAGCCATTGATGTCCTGTACGGCCGCACCCAGATAAACAAACACAGCCAACCCAACCCCCAAGTGAGGAGGGGGGCGCCGGGGAAGGGAGATACAAAATTCCAGCAGTTGGACTCCAGGTAACACAAGTCAAGGGTAATTTACCCTTTATTTAAAATCCAAAGGCATCTTTTTACTGGGAGCTCTGGGCTCTCTTCTTGCCATTTGGAAGAAAAGAAAAGAAATGCTTTGGGATTTCGAGGTGAAATTTCACAATCGGTATGTCTTTACTTTCTTTCCCTTCAACCAAGACATCCTTTGCTGGATTCCTTTATCTAGGGCTTTGTATACATATTTTTAATCCTATACAAAAATGATAGGATGTCAAGAAGGATCTATAATAACACCATTTTTTTATTTCACTTCAAAGACTTGGCAATTTCTGATCCATGTGACATTCACACTCCTTCAGGGTCAAACAGCATCTTGCAGCCTTCATAAAATGATTAAATATTTTAAACAGCTCCTGCTTATACCTCCATTGCCCCTGGAGACTGATATTGTTATCGTTTTTGTCAAAGCCAGTTTCCATCCGCATTTGTCATTCCTGCTTGCATTTATGAGTTATCAATCGCCACGTCAAAATGCAAAATAACTGATGTTCTTTGGGCGGTATTGGATGGTCTATCTGGGGCTTTTAATCAATGCTGATTTTTATTTTCCATACCCATACATAAATCTTTACCATTCTGGGCCACATATAATGCGTTTGTACAAAACGCAGTGACAGAAGCAGTAGTTATATTATCAAACATTATACCTCGGGGCTAACTGAGTACCAAGGGCTTTCAAAAGGGAACATTGGGAATTGCCGTGCGGGAGACAGGATCGCAGTGCAGAATATAAGGAATTGGTTGTTGCCGTTTATAAATCAACATCCTGCTAGCTAATCCTTCTCACTTAAATACAGTCCAAATTCTTTCCCTGATCCTCTGCAACTTAGTCATTGTTTTTTAAAAGGCAAAGTTTGCATAATCTACACAAATAATAATAAACTGTATTTTCTATTTTTTCAACTTTTCCCCAGGGGCATAAATTCAAATGGTAGCATGGAACTTTTTCAGGAATAGCTCCTTTTTAACTGAGAACTGGAATTTTCCATGTAATGTTTCACCCCCACGTTGATCTAAGAGAGAATTTGCTTTGCCCTTCAAAAGGGCATTTGCCTGGCTGAACAGTAACCGTTGTAGAAATCATTCAAACAAGACACTCGTGCCCAGTGGAATCCTGGTGCACGCAGACACCCAAGGCCATGGGAAATCACTCGGATATCTTTAAAATGAAGCAAGGAAGTATAATTAAGCTCGGGATGGAATACAACAGAAGTGTGCAGCCAGTGGAGTCCAAGAACCCACAGGTATTCACGGGCTTTCTTGAAAGATTAAAGCACATTATCGTGGCTTCCAAGTCTACTCATTGCCATCCGCTGGCTTCTCCGAGGACCCGCTGCAAACTAATTGGCCTTTGCTTCTACTTTGGGCCCATCTTTCATCTCAGGACTCGAAACTGCCGTCACTTAGCTCCCCTGGCAGCCGAGCCAGTGACAGGGTACGGTTTGCGGCGGAAGGGGCTCGGGCTTAATTAGTTCTCTGGGATTTGCTGCAGAAATCAAGAACCCAAACGGTTGCTGCTACAAACTTATTTTTAGAAAGCTTTGCAGTTGCAAAGTTGTCCCCCAACATTTGACACAGGAAATTAAAGACGAGAGTAAGCGAGTGTTGTGGAGGGCTGACCAGTGGCCAAGACCGAGGCGAGATCAACGCGTTCTGAAAACGCGGGGCTGGTCCTCAACCAGGGTGTCATTCCAAAAGGCAACCTTTGAATAGCTAATTCAGAAGAGTACGGTTTGATGAAAATGGCTTTCTCTACTGTGTTTCGAGAGGCAATATGTTCTGTATTGAATTCAAGTATTCACAGCTTAACAAAATCAGTGAGTAGCCAGCCTCATTTGGCAACTTGTGTGTTCAATAAGCAGCATGTGATAACTTCAACATTTATTTATCTGCACGTGGGGAGACCAACTCACTCACCAAACAAGAAGCCTTTGCCACCTCTGATTTCCAAGGAGGCGACTGCAACGTGTCTTCAGAACGGCCATGCAAAATCAGTAAGCAAGGCTGGACTGTTGAAGGTGAGAACGGCTAAGCATGCTCAGCACGAGCCCTTGCTCTGTGCCTGGGACACTTGAGGCCAAGGTCAACTCCCCTGACACTGGGTAGGTCTTCAAATGTTGGGAAAATGACTATCCCTAATTCCTGAGTCCTGTTGCTTGGGTATTTGCTGGGTCCTGCTTACTTGGTTTGGTCTCATGTCCTTCCATCCTTTCTCCTTGTTCCCTCCTTGGGGCACCCTCAGCACTGTCTCAATGCCCATAAACCACCGGCCTTGACCATAGCTGCCATATGTAGCCGGATCAGGTCACAACAGAGTAGCATTATAACCACTGTCATCCTGAACGCTGCTCTTCCGGTCACGCATTCCACGTTTAATTTATTTGTTCACTCAACAAATATTTGTAGAGCATCTCAAGTGTCACGTGAGGTGTGAGGCCCTGGGCACACAGCGGCTTGGCTTCACGATACTCACGAGCATGGTGGTGCTTCTGTGGGGCCACTATTTCTTGGTGGCCAGGCCTGCTTGTCCCATTCTTCGGGGACAACAACACAGCTGGCACTGAGCCAGACCACAAAATGTCCTTAAAAAATATTTCCGTAGGGATGTCATTCAGGGCGTCACTCAACCCCAATTGGTTTGATTATGTCGGTTGTCTTAAAAGCTGTTTGGAGAGAACGCCTATTCCTCAGTCACTCAGTGCAAGTGAACCTCGGGCCTCTGAGGGAGCAGGGCGGGAGGCGCTGGCGGGGATGCTGGAACTTCAGGGAAGAAACACAGGGCTGCTTTCTGAGGGGTCAGAGGACCGCGGGGTCCGAAGACACCTTGCGGAAGCGCACAGCCCCGAGGAGATGGCCCTGAGGTGACGGAATCCTGGGAAGAAGAAATGTTGAATTTACTGGACAATACACTCTTCCTTCATTCTTGCAACGTCTTCACTGAGTTGCAATTTGGATGTGGTGTGATTTCAAGCTCAGTATTCACGGTCTTTCGGCTTAACACCAGACAGACCTGGAAACGCACCTGTATCTACTGGAGTGGTTTTTAACCAGGGGCAGCTTTGCCTCTTCCTCAGGGGGCATTTGGCAAGGTCTGGAGATGCTTTGGGGGTAGAGAATGGGCGGTCTACTGACATCTGGTGGGGTGAGGCCATGGATGCTGGTAACCGTCCTACACTGCACAGGATGGCCCCCACAGCCCAAAGTGAACTGGCCCCGAATATCAACAGTGCCAGAGTTGAGATGCCTTGCTTGATACACAGCAAAATCCTCCCAAAGTACATATTTGCATGGAAGGGAAAAAAAAAGGAGGAAGAAAGAAAGAAAAATGAAACTCTTTGTAATATGAATTTATATATTCTAGCCAGTGCAAGATAAGAGAAGACAATATGTCTTCTATTTTCTGCTTGATAAGAATTGATAAATGTTTATTAATATGGCATTTTTAAACCTGATTTTTTTTATTATTGAAGTATATACTCTAGAAACACTGTTTCTATAAAGGCGCAAAGTATGGATATAGATGTAGTTATGACATGTTTAAACAGCTAAATTGCATTTACATTGAGATGACTAGCTTTGGAAAAAGCAATGCTTTTCATATTTATTTTAAATTTTGGATGAATTACAGCAAATGCAGTTAAATTTAATTTCTGGATTCATGAAAAACTACGCATGATGGCTGTTTTGCCTTGTCATAACAGCATGTGTGTCAATATTTCTGGGTGAAATCAAAGACAAATTCCAAATGACAACTTTGCAAATCATTCCAAAAGAGAACACTGAGATTTTTGGCAAAGGGTCCATGCTCTCTCCATCTACAACTTTGGGATAAATCTTTGTTGTTATTTGTAAAATGTATGCGTATCTTATCTTGAGGCAAATATTCTAGAAAAGAGTGTGGGCTCTTGGCTCAGACAGGCTTTCATTTGATGCACTGTTCTGTCTGTCTAGCTTGAGCAAGTTTTTTTTAACCTCCCTGTCCCTTTGTTTTCTCTTCCATAAAATGGGGACAAATAATGGATGCACTTAATTTATGGGGTTGTTGTAAGGATTAGTGGAAATCCAGAACCCAGATAAGCATTCAATAGGCATTTTATCATCATTAATCTTACCACTATTATTACTATAATGACAAAATTACACTATATCCTCATTCCATGTGTATTGGTTTCCTAAGGCTCCTGTAACAAAACACCACAAACTGGGTAACTTCAAATAACAGGAGTGTGTTTTCTCGCAGTGCTGGAGGCCGGAAGTCCTATCTCGAGGTGTCAGCAGGCCCAAGCTCTCTGAAACCTCCTGGGGAAGCCTTTTTCTTAGCTGCAGTGTGGCTGGCATTCTTTGGCTGGTACATGCACCATGCCAATCTCTGTCCCCATTGTCCCATGGCATTCTCCTGCGTGTCTCTGTGTCTTCTCTCCCTTCTTGTAAGGACAGGAGCCACAGTGGATTTGAATTAGGGCCCATCTAATGGAGTATGATGTCATTTTAACTTGATCATTCCTGCAGAGATCCTGTTTCCAAGTAGGACTACATTCACAGTATTGTAGTTTAGGAGCAGTTGACATATCTCTTCGGGGGCCACAATGTAGCCCACGGCACCACGCTTCAAAGCAAGACCCTGAGTGAATGGACTTTGTTGAGCTTTAGTGGAAAATGGAAGAAAAAGCCCAATACTGTTGAGGTGTCATAGAGTGATGGCTGTCATCTGAGGCCTTGAAGAAGCATGATAGATGGCCATGCCTGTGAGGGCAAGAGACATGCAGAACATGGAAATGGAAATGTAGGGTAGAACTCCCTGGGCTGCACACATAAGCAGGGAATCATAGAGAAAAATGAACTCTGGGATCTGGAGCCTAACCCTGATTTGCAGGGTCCTCCTGTGAAGCTTCTATGAAGCAAGTATGATGGCTGTGTGTTTATGAGCCTTCATCCATGTCCCTGCGATGAGCTGCAGGAAAATCCTTAATCTTTGTCCCCATCCCACCCCCCCCCTCCTGAATTCCCCTTTCATGAAGGTCATGTTGGAAGACGCAGACTCAGAGCCAGCCCACCCACGTGGGGCCAGCACTTCCCATCCCTGCCCACAAGCCTAGCAGCACCTAGACTAGGTAGAGTTGGAACTGTTTTGTGACGGCCCACCCTTTGTGTGGCTGGTTGATTTTCATCAGTTCCCGGTGGGTGAATTTGTCCAGTGTTGGCCAGGGGTGCCAGACACCAGTTTTCTATGTAATACTTTCTCTGGCCACCCAGTGACATCACTTCCTGTCATGTGACCCTTCACTGAACTTGACTCACATTCCTTATGCTCCATCCCACGAGATGCTAGGACACAGATCGGTGGGGGAAGAGCCGTCAAGTGGTGTTTGAAGTCACTGGCAAGGTAACTGGTGGAGTTCTACAGACTGTGCATTTCCATTTGCAGATGTTTGGGCAGACATGTAGCCAAAAGCAGTGCCCCAAACTCAACTTCCACATGAGGCGAGGTTTAGTTTTAAGGCTGACAGAGCGATAGGTGTACAGTTGATGTCTGCTTGGGAAAACGGGTGGCTTAATTCCCATGGAGACCCCTTGACTCTGCCCTCTCAAAGCCTCAGAAGGCCACGGCGCCATGGCCTCACCCACCTGCCTCTTTCGCTTGTCAGTTCTCCTCGGTCTCTGTTTCTAGAGTGACTCCCCCTCCAGCAACCCCCAACCTTGCCTGGATCGCATCCGCTGCTGCTGAGCGAGGCTCACTTCTTTCCGCTTCTTCTGCTGCAGTTTGTCCTATACATAGCTGGCAGGATAATCTCCCAAGAACGCTATTTTCATCAAGCTACTCCCCTGCTGAAGAGCCCACAATAGCTCTGGATTATCTTTGTCCGCCCACTTCTATTCTTCTCTGACCTTGCTTCCCCAGCCCCCAAAGTTGTGTCCTCTCCAGCTGTGTTGGATCCTCTCCTTTGACTATAAGAACCACATTGTGCTGTGTTTACTTGTGTCCAGTTGGGTCTTGAATGTGGTTTGCCTCATGAACTCCAACATAAGATACGCAATATGTTTCTTCTTTATTGGGTATGACCTTGAAAATAGTACTTTAGCATAATGGTGGGGAGTCTGCGCTGTGGAGTCTGACAGACTGAGCTCAAGTTCTGGTTCTGCCTTTTCCTCTCTAAGTGACCTGGAACAAGTTAGCTAATCACTTTGTGCCTCATCTGTAAAATGTGGGTGGTGGTGTTAATGACACCTACCGCTCAGGTTGTTCCTGCAAGTGGCTTACAGGAACTCAATAACTTAGCTTCCCTGTTCTTGCTGTGTGTGTGGTGCGGGCTGTTGAGAATGCTGATCAGAAGAAGATGTGTGCCAGGAGACAGCAATTAGGACATCAGTGTCTACTTTTCCAAGGTCAGTTTTAGGTATTAACATTTGAGTATCATGTAAATGCCTTGAGGCTGGGTTTCTACAGGCTCTATCCTGGACTTTTCATATATCCTGGTCTTGCTAAGGACTTTCCCCACTTGAGCTCTGGGTCATCTCCACTTTGTCCATGCTGAGTGTGGACTTCCCACCTCTTCCTCATTTCTCTATGATCAAGGCTTTCCTAGTGTTAGAGCACCCGTGTTTGTGAGGATGGGGGCATCTCACTCATCTTCCCACCTCCAGTGCCAAGCACCCTGCCTAGCATGCAATCCATGCAGATAGAATAAATGCTTTTGAATATTTTGGGTTCACCTGGAAATGAAACCCTGGAGTTGGTTACCTGTGGGCCACTGAGCTCCCGCCTTGTGAAGCCTCCAAAGAAGCTGAGTAACACATGACCACCTGTCAGGGCCACCGTAAGAGGGTTCCTATGGACACGGGGCTGAGACTGTGGGTGAGGAGGCTGAGCTGCGCCTTCTATCTGCTACCCCAGGATCGGAGGACGCCAAGTTGTGCGAAGGATTCCTGTGTGCCTTGACTAGAGCGCTTTGAATAGGCTGCCTCATTTTTCTCATTTGGAGAGGGATGCGGCACTTTCCTCGTGGGGTTATTGAGAGGGTGACAGAAATCATATCAGTGAAACAGCAGGTAGAGTGCCTGGCAAGCGTAAGCACGCAAAAAAGGCTTACTGAATAATAATTCCAATCTAGGTCCAGCTCTCAACTAGATGGTGCGACTTCTGTGTATCATGGGCACCTCCACTCAGCATCTCTGGAGAGGAGTCTATCACTCCCAATGCCTACCCCCTCAACCTATTTATCATGTCCACTCCTTCTTCTCCATCTCCTTGGCTGTGCAGGCTCTAGGTAAGCTCCCCTGTTTTATACGTTCTGGAGGTTCCCCGCTTCCCTGCTCTCTCACCATGCCCTGACAGAGGCACTGTTCCACAGTGTGCCTGGACCACAAGAGAGGTAGACAGTCCTCATTTTAATGTGAGGTGGGAAACTGCTCCTGCTTATTAGGGTTTGCCTTTTGCCTCTTGCCTTGATTTTATAGGTGATGCACACACAAGCTCATTATGTTGGAAACACTCCTTTCCCCCTGCATACTGATGAGAGCACCTCAGTGATGCCCCCTGTGTATCAGTTAGCTATGGTGCATAACAAACTGTCAGTAAACTTGTGACTTCAAACAACAGCATGTTATTTAGCTCACAGTTCTATTGGTCAGCAACGTGAGCTGGACTCAGCTGGCTGGGTTCTCAATCTCGGCGGTGACCAGCAGCTGCCAGGATGGGGAGGCTGCTGGCTGGTCTGGGACAGCCTCGGCCAGCACAGCCTGTGTCTCCTCCAGCGGGCTAGCCCAGGCTCGTTCACGTGGCGGTGGGCAGGTTCCAGGAGAGTGCCAGGGTGCCAGGTCTTGAGCCCAGGCTCAGAGCTGGCATGCTGCAACTTCTGCCACATTCTCCGGGTCAAAGCAAGTCACCTGGCCAGCCCAGATTCTGGTGGGGGCGGGGAAGACTTTAGCTCTTGATGAGAGGAGCTTACTGCAAAGTGATATGGGGACAGGGAGGAGGACAGTGGCTGCTATCTTTGCAAACAACCTACCATGTTCTTTGTCACCTCCCCTCTTGAGTGAGAAGCTCCACATGGGAGCCCTCAGGGGGATGGTTTCTGGTGTGAGAGGGGATGTCAGTCGGGTATAGAGGAGACCAGTCGTTCATTGCAAGATAACCCCCCGGGTTCCGCATTTCCATGATCATCCGTGTTCATTTATGTCAGGGGTGGGCAAACTTTCTCCTCAAAGAGCCGGATAGTATGTAACGTAGCAGGCTCTGTCGCCACTGCCCAGCCTGGCTGCTGCAGCGTGAAAGCCGCCACCCCCAGTGCGTCCCCAGGCTCCCCGAGAGCGTGCACTGCATTGGCCCCGTGGCTTGCGGGCTGGCTCCTGATCTGTATTCGGATCAGCAGCTATTTGTCCGTTTTTGTTCTGGAGGGTCTCTGTACTGGGGCTTCTTGTGGCCAAAGCAAAGGTGTCAGGTGTTACTTTCCTGGCTTTTCTCGACTTTCTGTCCAATCACGGAGGAGCGGTACACCTGCCCAGAGCCCACGGGCCCTCGGAGGCCTGGCGGCACCACCACCCTCCGCTTTGTCCCGGGGCTGCCCTCTCCCCGCCTTCCAAATGCTGACTCGACATCTCCCAGAAAATTAGCCCTGGGCCACATTCAATTCCCTGAAATATCATCACAAAGAATATTGCAAATAAAAGAATTTGGTAGCATCATTAAATCGTATCATCTTCTTGCTCTAAAGCGAGGCCGCCTTTTCTGGGCTCCAGGCTGGAAGTAACAGCGGAGTATTAAAAAGCAGGCTCTGACAAGTGAATAAAAAGCAAAGCTGCACTGCAAAGTGTGCTATTTAATGTAATGTGTGCGGCGTTTACCCAGGTCTACGTCTGTCACGCACGGCTCTTTTCTGAGAGTGGCACAGACGGGTCTGCATTTGGTTTCCAGAATCAGCAAATTACATTGGCAGAACAAAGCTGTCAGATTTGGTGGTATTTTGTTACAGCCATTATTTCACTTAAGTTTAGACATCTCTTTGCAAAATCAGATCCTACTTTAAAAAATTGCCGTGTTTTGCAACATTAAACAAAATGACAAGCTGGAAAAAAAAGTTGATTAGTAAGCAATGTGTTGAGGAAAACTCGTTCAGGTTCAGAAATGAACACTTAAGTCAACAAATGCAGTCAACTTTCTGATCAACAGCAATGTGGTCTGTAATGTGGTGCAAATATTTTTAATGAAGTTATGCTCATTGAAAGCAGAGAACTGCACCCTAGGTCGAGGGGGTTGGGCACAGGCAGGGTCGAGCGGGGTGGGGGTGGAGGGCTGTCACCACCCACAAGCCCTGCTCGTCCCAGAGTCCCCCAGCCCAGTGGCCCCCTCAGCAGCATGGTCTGATTGGCGAGGCCTGTGCAAAGGGGAGGTTTCTCCCTTGCCTTCCCCTCTTTGGCCCCTGTAGACACAACCTGCATCTCAGACCAGCTTCTGAGAAAGGCAAATTAGCACACACACAGTCCAAATCTTTCTTCTCTCTACTCAGATGGATGAAGCATGGGGGTGGGGGGATCATACCTCACAAAGGACCGAGCGACTCTGCCATAAAATCCCTAGAATGACCATAGCTTGGAGTGGGACCTGTCCGGCTTTTGAGTCTCCTCGGGCTGCCGAGGGGAAACGTCCTGTTTTTCACAGACCTCTCCAACGCATCGTCTGTGCAATTGACCAACGGTTCTATTTTTTGGATTCCATTCCTCCCTGCTTTCTCCTTCCACCTGGGAGTCATTGTGGTGATGGAATTTCAAACATGCTTCACGAAGGGCAGAGGCTGATTAATAATATTTATTCATTCTGGAGGGAGGAGATGAATTTAGAGCCACCACTGAAAGCAGAGGTCATCGAGCTTGTTCTCTAAAGGGCCAGAGTGAATCTTTTAGGATTCTTGGGCCATACAGTGTCTGACCAGTTATTCAACTCTGCTGCTGTGGCTGCCACAGGCAATATGCAAATAAGGAGCCTCGGTTGTGTCCCAATAAATCTTTATTTACAAAATCAGGCAACACAGTGGGCTTGGCTTGTAGAAGAATGACAGAGCCTTGACTTAAAGTGTAAGAGGGAAAAAAGAAGGGGCCTTCCCGGAGATGTGTTTGTGGGTAGTGTAGAGGGGCTGCCTTGGAGGGGAGAGTAATGATCATCACGCAAACGTGGATGTGAGACCATTGTACTTAATTTACATCCAGGTGACAGAGCTCCCTGGAGGGAGCAGAATGGCCCAATGATGGCGGAGTCAAAAGCGTGCTGAATTTTCTTCTTTGAGAACATCCAATATGTCATGCTAGATTGTGAGCTACTTGGGGAGGAGGAAAGAAAGAAACCTCTCACGTGCTTAGGGTTGGAATACGTGCTCCTTGTGAGATGGACATTGCTCACCCATTTCACATAAGAAGAAATGAAAGCTCTGACAGGTGGAATAGATTGTCTATGGGTGCTTTCTTAAAGCTCTTTCCATGGTGGGTTCATCTCCAACTCTTCATAGCACCTAGCAGAGGTCTCGACTTGCACTGAGGGCCTTGTAACTGCTTGTGGAGCTGGATCTTTCCCCTTCCACTGCTGACGCCTTCTGTGGGGGGCCCCCAGGACCATGGTGTGCTCTCCCCTGCACCACCTTGTGTCTGTAGGCTGTTTTCTGGGCTCCGGTGTGGCCTCTGGGAGGCTGGGCAGGGTGTGGGGGGGTGCAGTTGAAAGGGCAGAAGGAAGGGAGGGAGAAGCCTGGGCATTTCTCCCCCTCTCTGCTCTGAGCTGGGTCTCCTCTGTGGCTATAGGTCTCTGGGGGAGAAGCCTCTGTGGTCACTCCACCTGGTGCTGGGGAAGCACCAACCTTTCCCTTGTCCTCCAGCCTCCCGAGGTAATGGCTTTCTGCTTTTGCAGATTTCTAGGCTGCCTCGATGTCCCCTCTTTGACTTTTATGTAACTCTACTACTTACTGACCCTGGTTGGACTCTCTCTGATATAGGGTCTGTTTTTTCAAGGCTCCCCTTATTTGTAAATATATCACCTCTTTCAGGTAAAGTTTGCATTTTAGGTCTAAACCTTGACCCAGAAGAGTCAATTTAACAAGAGCACGTCTGGGTTGTTTTCAGATGAGGCTATGGAGAAGATGCATGCCAGCAGACCCGCTTCTCAAGCCTGGTCAGTTGGGTATATGTAGCTGTTGCACCCATAAACCACACCGACCTTTCAAAATATCAAGGGCCCTGCCCCATGGCATCTCACGTTATTTGTCTATGGTCTTCTTAGTCAATTAACATTGTAAAACAAAAAGCCCCTACTTCTTGCTAAGGAATAAAAATTGTAAGGCTATTGTTAAAAAACAAACTACAGAAATAATACTATTCTGAGGATTCGTTATTCTGCTTCTGATTTCACTCTCATTTTACTTCTTACCTGCAGGAGGGGGGCCTTTTTTGGGGTTGTTATTAAAACAAAACAGGGTCCAAAACCTTTTCCTGTTTTTACTTCTTAATTTCTGTGAATTGAAAATGAAAACTCCAATGTAGGGAAAACGTGACCTAAAACTTCTTGGCTTTGTGACATGGCTCAGTCCACTCCTTCTGTAGATTCCCTTATGACTTGGAGCCCAGAGAGAAGCAGAGACATCACGGGCCCATCATTATAGAGCCCTGGGGACAGCCTGTCCTGCTTGTGTTTGGAGTGCGCTTCAGCTGGAATACGACAGGCAATGCGTGTCGAGCCGGCCAGCCCTCTCATTTTAAGGAAATCCACACTTCTGGTATAGGGCGAAGAAGCCGGGCTCTAAGGTACTGGGGATCAGCGTGGTTTTCCGGAAGGCCGTCCTGTGGCTGTGTCCTGATTAGACAAAATGAAGTCCAGGAAAGGCCCGATGAACTTTGCTGATGAAACTCAGAGTTAAAGAGAATGAGAGAGGGAAGGAGGGAGTGGGAGGAAAAATGGGCATGGTGGTGGTGGTGGGGAGAAGGACGGCTTTTTTTTCCCCTTGAGATAGTGAATAATGTCATCGTTGATTTAATTAGCAAATTCTGGATGTGCTGACAAAGGAGATTTTCTTGGGAGATGCACTGGGTTCTGTCAATGCTCTAAATGAATAGGCAGAACCGAGCTCCTGGTAATAACAGATGAACAACACAACTCGCCAAACCTCAAACAGTGCATAAATCAATTTGCTGGGAATTAACCACTTGCTTCAAAATTAGGGGTTACTTGACAGGGTTTCAGTGATTAGGTTGTCAGGGACCTGTATTTCTAGCTGGGATTTATCTATCATTGATATAAGTGCGTCTCCTCCTGGGCTGCAGACTTGACTCCTGTCTCCTGGGAAGACGCTGGCCGCCTTCTCAAGGGGACAAAGGCAGGTGGCCGGGGGAGAGCCCCCCTGGCACGGGGACACCCTGGCTTCTCCAACTCTCCATGAAACCTCCGATGTTAGCGAGACAACCGCGAATGAGGGGATGTATTTTAGAAACCCTCCCACATCACATGACCCCTTGGATAGCAAAAAGAGCTCCACGATTTGTTGAAGAAGAGACCTAAACATGCACAGTTGCCCAGAGAAATGAATGGAAGGCAAGGAGGCGTTCCAAAGTCACTCAGCTCAGGGGGTTGAAGGCGTCGGGCAGGCGGGGTATGGGGTGTGGGCCTCTGGGACCAGTGCCCGTGAGAGGCATGGCCGGGGGGGGGGGCAGGCAGGAGGGGAAGGGGCAGGGGTGGTCCAGTCCTCAGGCCAGCACAGTGCCAGTTAGGGAGGGTTCGCGCCCTGGGGGTAGACTCCTTATTCCATAGACCCTAATTCAGCATTTCCTGCCACTTAGAAACATGCACTCCCATGACAACTCCCTGGCCTGTAAGAACAGTCCAGAAATTCTGTCATGTTCAACCCGTTTTACTCTTCCTCGTCCAGCTGGGCCCAGCACCAGGGCCACATACCAGGGAAAGGCTGTGTCTGGTCCCCGCCGCCGTGGTGATCTAAGGCAGGAGCACCTCCATCCCTAGCATTGCTTTCATTCTTTCCTGCATCTCCAAAGCTCCGTGTGGCCTCCACTTCCTGACTCGGGCTTCTGAAAGCAGTGTGGCGTGTTTAGCCTGTCCTGCCTGGACAGGTGGCCCTCCTGGGAGGCCCAGCTGTGCCTCTCTTTCTCTGTTCACCTGACCTTCCGCGCCTCCCTGCCACGGTGCTTGGAAGTATCTCAGACCAGCTCCCCTGGATTCTAGGATGCCCAGCCTGCCCGTGTCAAGGTCACTCGAAAGGGGATGAGTTCACTTTTCCAGGGGTAGAATAAAATGTTCCTCTCTCAATTACTAGAACATTTCACCGCTTTCACTGCTGCAGACTCAGGATTTCCTCTCTGGGAAAGGTTCTCATGTTCATCACACTTCGTTCTCGTATCTTTTCCTGCTCACCTGCTGCCCATTAATTAATCAATGAAACCCTCCTGAACCTCCCGGAGTCCCCTGCTTGTTTATTCTGATGTCTTCACAAGGCTCATGTTCCTGAGATTGTTCTTCTTCCTCTTCCCTTAAAAAACAAACTGATTTATCAATTTCTGTGGATCGTCCCCCAGCCTCCCCAACCTCCCCAACCTCCTCCTTACTTTGGCCACATCCGTGGTCTACTGGGAAAAACACTTCAAAGTCTCTAAAGTACTTTTTAAAAACAGATTTTTTTGAGGTATAATTTGTATTTTATGACATTTACCGGTTTCAAGTATACAACTCAATGGATTTTTGTAAATTTACAGACTCGCGAAACCATCACCACAATCTAACCTCAGAACATTTCCATCATTCCCCTATCCCCTCCCCCGCAAGAAACTCTACGCCCAGGACTCCCCATTTCCTCTCCCCGCTCCCCAGTAGCCCAAGGCAACCGTGACTGTGCTTTCTTTCTTTACAGACTTGCCTATCCTGCACATTTCTTATAAACTGGATCTTTCGTGTGGTCTTTCGTGCAGGCTTCTTTCACTTAGCAGAAGGTTTCTGAGGTTCATCTGTGTGTTAGCCTGTCACACTTCATTATTTTTCAGAGCTGAATAGTATCCCATTGTGCACGTATACTGCATTTTTTAAATCTACTCACCTGTTAACAGGTATTTGGGTTTTCCTGATCTGAGCTGCAATTTTGCCCCAGGGCCTTACTATCCAAACAGTTCCACTTTATGGATCCTTCTCTCTGTTAAAGGCTATGACGTTTGTCCATTTCCAAGTGGCCCAGAGGTCCTTAAACACATGTTTACGCAATACATTATCCTCCCTGATCCAAATATCCTTTACATAAACCTCTTCCTGTCTTCAATTTGTGACTTATCATTAATTCAGTCAACCAAGTGAATATTTTATATAAAAAAGCAAGCAAATGAAAATTGTTTGCTTGATTTGAATTTGGTCAAAGAAATGAACAGAAACAATTGATGCAACCGTAAGCTCACTCTTGCTTTCTTACTCCAATACGTTTGCCCACTGACCAAGTGGACCTTCTTAAATTCTAATTGTAAGCACATCTGTAGTTTGGCAAGCTCCTCAAAACTCCAGATAGTGAGTCTCTTGGTACTATGGACCTGTGTTATTTGGGGGCCTGCTCTGCTCTGTCTTCAGACAGGCAGCCCTCTACTCAGTGTTTAAGGAAGATGGCCCTATTTGCTCCCATCTAGTTTGGGTTTATTAGGATCTTTCCAATAAAGGAAACAGCATATTTTGGGGATAGCTATGTATTTTGGGGGAGTCGAATGTGTGAGGAATGCTTATGTGCCATCATCTCACTTCTAACAAGAAAGTTGCTGCTGGAATGAATGATTTTAACTTGTTGTTTCAGGAGACAGAGTCCTGTCGAAGCTCCTCCATCTGAGCCTCCATCCCCTCTGTCTAATGGACCTTGCTTTCCGTAGTACACTTCCTCTTCTGGATTACCTGTTCACTCCCTCTGGACATCCTCTGGGGCCAATCTAGAACATTCTCTGACCCACAGGAGGACATAATGCAAGCAACAGTAATTGAAGATGGGATTTTGCTTCTCTTCTGTTTTCCTCAATCACATCAAGGTCACAAAAATCACAACAGGAAACTCCTCACGAGTAGGGTGGTGCTCCCTGCCCGCCTCACCCTGAGTCGTGCATGAGGACTCACTGCTCGAAGATCAGCATCTGAGGTGGTGTCTCTTCCTTCCCACAGAGGAATCTCTTCTCTCATGCTCAAAATGGCCACAGGAACAAAATGGTTCAAAATGAAGCCATTCTCATGATAAAGACAGTAATGAGGACAAAAAATGGCACAAAATCAATTTATTCTCATGAAAACCTTAAGATTGTAATGAGGACAAGAAAAACAGTCTGAAATTTATCAATTCTTGTGACAATCTTGAGACAGTAATGAAAGCAGTAAATGGTATAAAATTGGCCTACTCTCCTGACAGACAGTGAAACAAAACCGGAAAATAGCACCAGGTTTATCTACCTCCTTGACAACCCGGGCACGGGGACAAAAACAGAAAAGGTGACAAGATTAACCCATTCCTGTCAAAAATAATCTTGAAAGGGTGGCCTCCACATGTCCTTTAAAAATGACCCCCTCACTGAAATGAGTTCCATGTGTGAGCATCACACCGCGCTGTGGGATGACATTCTTCTGGCTTCACCTCAGAGTTGATGGCCATGCTTCCTTAGGACGGAAGGAAAATGAATGTGTGTAGAGGGGCAAGGCGGCCATCGTTCTCCATCAGCTTCTATCTGGTGGTCTCAGAGGGCTCTGGCAATGTGGACTTACCTAAAATCAACTTGGAAGGTGCATATGCATTGAAATGGTACCAACACTCATTCTAGAAACATCCATGAGGGCATCAAGTGATGAGGGGACTGAAGGATGCAGGCATCTCTAGGATTCAATGAAACACTGCGGCAGCATATTTCTTAGAAAAATGGAGTATTTTGGCTTGTGATAGCTGAACCAGTCTCTGGGTTTTCCCCGTCTGTACACCTTGAGCACGTCCCTGAGGGAGAAGGATGAGTGCTCACTGCAGTGCTTCTGGGTGCTGGTTAATAATTCAGAGTGATGTTCAGTAGGTCTGGAAGTGGGAGCCAGGAACATGCATTTCAAAAAGGGACTGTCATTCCTGAACACACCGAAGTTTGAGAAACATGGATTAACTGTAGGCAGAGGTGGTGGCTTGAAGGGCCTGGATTTATGATTCCAAATCAAAGGCTCCACTCACTAATTCCTTCCTGCTAAAACTGCCATGTTCCATCCTTGACATCACTGATGAATAAGCAGTGGAGGGCCAAGTTTCGATGTCAAGTCAGGTGCCAGTCAGCTTTCACTGGGCTTCTAATAATTATTGATGACTGACGAATGACAGGAATAATGGCTTGCTCTGCTTGGCTGGCAACTCTCAGAGAATAAAGAGGTGGAAGCCCCTCCAGTGTGACCAGTGGTTCTCAGTATGAGGAATGCGAGGCAGCCTGATCTTCCTCTTTGTCTATCTGTCTGATGACGGCTCCAGTTGACGTGAGTGATAGGGAAGATGAATATTTTTTATTTGCTTGTTGCAAGTAGGTCAATTTCTTCATTATCGCATTCCTTAAACAATTGGAGGCTGAACTGAATTCTTGCATTTCTAGTGGAGTTTCTACATTTTCTTTCATCTCTTTTGTTGATGGTAGTCTTCTTGTATTTTTTTGCAGAGTTCAGAGGGTTGGATCTAAATTATAATGTTTTGTTGGATGCTCTGGGTTCAGCGTCTTTCATCCTCACCTTGTTTTAGGATGAGTTGGTCACGTAATGGCTATGGTAGCATTTCACATTATTTCCCAGCTCTCTGGATTCCTCTCTCTGGATTCCTCTCCCTGGATTCCTCTCTCTGTATCAGTGGCCTTAATAGTCTGAATATTTTCAGTCAGGCTCAAGTCAGGCTGCTGCTGAAGGAGCCACTGCAGGAGTGGGTGAGGAGAAACATATAAGGATTGTTTTTAGGTTAACACGAATTTTGTCGTCTGACAACTTTACACGATTCTGTATTTTATTCTAGCAATTCCGGATGGCCCAGGAGCCTCAAAACTGGGTACAAGGTTGGGGATTTTCAGATCAATGTCAGTAGATGTGCAAGAGGTTGAAGGGAGTTTAAGGTGGTAGAGAAGGGAACTTTCCAGTAGGTAACCTCGATTCAGGGTCCAGCAGAGTCATGAGGCTAATAGTTTGGTTGAGTTGGGAGGGGTTGAGTGATAGGTAAGGACAGTGTCTCTTGTTCGCTAGGGCTGGGAGAGGAGGACAGTGCGCACCAGCAAGAAGGAGCATGCGAGAGAAAGAGAAAGAGACCAAGATCCACACATAAACACCGTTATAAATTGAAGACAACAATTAAGTCACTCCTTGGTGTTCTCTTTTTTTTTTAGTCTAAATTATCTTGAGTGTCTTTTAGCCTTTGTTCAAGGAACCCAGCTTCTTCTTAACCATTTTTGTCATGCTTTTCTGTGTGCTCTCCAGGTTTCCCGTAAGTTCAGAAGTGTTATCTCATTTCTTTTCACAGCTTACCCGTGAGGTAAGGAAGGGTCATTGCCAAGCTCAGATTTACGGATTGGGTGAAAGGGAGGCACACGAGGAGGGGGCAATTTACTCAAGGTCAAACTGCAAGGAGGTGTCAGGGCCAGACTTGGAGCAGGTCCTCAGATTCTCCCCCCTCTGCTCCTGGGAACCATCACACTCCATTTCAGAACTCCTTTTAAAGGACTTCTGGGTTGTTTCATTAAGAATTGTATTTGCAAAAAGTTACATGAGGATGTAAAAAGCACTGTCACGTGGATCCTTGTCGCTGTTTCTTCTTCGTGCAGTTACTTAGGCCATGCTCGCCTTTGCTCACACACAAGTGCCTTGTAACAGAGGTCAGACAAACGGCTAAGTTTCACATTTCTTGGTAGTAAATGATCCCTAATGAATTTTGATGGCCATGTGATTCTTTTCACACTGGTCTGTGGGTACGTTGTTCAGGAAAAGTCTGAGAAAAGATACCAAGTCTGAGATGCTGAGGGACCATGTCCAATTTCAGATCTGCACACAATCTAGAAGAGGAGGAAGGTCCTGTTTCATTTGCATGTTGGACGTACCCTTGTTCCAAAATTCGTCCTTAACAATTTCCAGCCCAGGAGTCATGTCAATGTAGAGAATAACCAGGAAATTTTCCAGATTTTTCCTGTCATGAAACTTTGCTGTCTTGGAAAAGGCATGGCATATAGCAAGTTTTCAGGCCCGCATCCTGTGGGGTTTATGGCAGTGATGTGTTGTCAAAATGGGCTTTGCTAAAGCTAAGTGCCCATGTCCAATATAATCCTTAGTACATAGGTGATACTCAATGAACTGTTAAGAAATACTTCGTCCACGTTCATCTATTGTTTCCAAATGGACAGAAGCCAAATAATTTTTTGGGTGTTTGAGTGATTCTTTGTCTAATGTTTCTTTCCCTGATTATCTAATGAACCCCATCAGGGAAGGGAGTATTTCTGTTTTGCCTATCACTATGTCGCTATGCTGAGCACCAAGCTCTGCACATAGTAGAGTCTCAACAAATATTTGTTCAATGGATTAATTTATTAATGAAAGAACAAATAAATGAGCCTACCTCCCCTCTTCTCCAGATTTGGGGGGGAGGAGGCAAATCTGATCTTGTTACGCCCTCCCTAAAAGTCTTCAACTGTTCCTTATAGCATTAGGATAAATTTCATTCATTCGGTCATTCATGAAAAATTTATTAGCTACCACTCACTCATGGTGTGCACCATGCTAAACCAAAAAGAAGAAGAAAAAGGGGAGACAGAAGAAGAGGAGGAGGAGGGGAGAACTGCTGTCCTGCCATTGGTCATGGTCTACCAGATGGAACCGATGCAGCTGAGGGATGTCTGGGTAAGGACACGATGGTACATTTAGGGGAGAAACGAGGCCAGGTCAGTTCAAAGGTTTCACAACAGGTGATGTTGCATCAGGATGTTGGGTAAATCCTGAAAGCTGATGAGGGAGAGGTGAGTGGGTGTGTATGTGGGGTGTGGAGCATGGAGAAAGGAAACATTTCAGGCAGGAGGACAAGCAGAAGCAAAGGAGAGGCAGCAGGAACGCTCTTGCAGGTACAGTCCGAGCCATGGCTCGGCACACACCACCCCTGCTGCTGGGAGCCTGCTGGCCCTTCCTGGCTCCGCCTCAGCCGAAGCTCACCCTACCTGGGCTGTGCTCTGCTTTAGCCAAACCAAAGCGCTTGTCCTCTAGTGATCCCCAAGCCCGGGGTGCTTGTGTAGCTCCTCCTTCCCACACGCATCCCCTCCCACATGGATGCCCCAGCCCTTCCTGCACCTTGCCGGTTCCTTTCAGACGGGTGTGTGAGCTCCTCTGAGATGTCCATTCTAATCCCCTATCTGGTTTATACCCCCTTTCTGCTCCTGCTGGGCTTTGTGCACACCTCTTGGAAGTAGTGCTTATTTTTGGTTGACTTGGTGTAATAACCAATTAATTTTTTATTGAATAAATAAATGAGGCATCTAGTGTGGGTGGGAATGTGGACTGCCCTCCAGCTGTGTGCTCAGACCACAGGTAATTTCATAGACATTCGTCTTCTCAACGTGGGATGGGACCATCATCAAAGTGGGACACCATGGCAGCTTCTGGAAGGTGAAGGCCATGTCTTTCTCTGTATTACATTTTCCTCTGCCTTGGATGTAAGTGATAGACTGGTTAGCCCACAACAGAACCCACATCCCCAAATAAAGGTTGTTCTTTCCAAAGTAATCACCTTGATAGATATGATGATTTTGCATTGCCAGAATAGACCCAATCCTGGCTCTGCCACTTATGAACTGGGAGACTGTGGGCAGGCTCTGGTTTTCTCATCCAAGTGGAAGAATTTCTCTGTTTGGCGGGTTTTCAATATAGTGCTGAATCTGAACTGAAATATTCTTTATCCTCTTAGAGGAACTGCCTTCAGAATCTGTGGAAGTCCCTTTGGATGTCCCAGGGAGGATGGTTCCTTTTGACTTGTGACAAAGCCACGCGCCATCTATGGATAATTATTAAATAAGATGAAAGACTAAGCTATGATCACATTTTCTCCTTCTTTTCCTCATCCTTTTTTGTTTTTTCCCACAAAGGATGGGTTCGCACAAACGCGAGCAGGGCCAGTCCTGGGCAGTAGCTATGTGCCGTCGAATCGGGATGTGGGAGACCTGAGATTCTGGTTGAAGCCCTGCTGCTGATTCCCTCAGGGTCTCACCAGTCACACCACCTTGACGCCAACTGTCCACCTCCTCAGCACTGACCTGAATGGACATTGCTGAGGGAAGGGTTTAGGCAGCTTTGCATCAGCAAATGAGGAAGAGTGCGATTATGGCAGCCGAAATTGCTGTGGTTTATTCTCTTCTCTGGACTGTTCTAAGTTTCTCTCCGATTTTATGGATGCCTTCCACATTGGTATATCCAAAGTGCTAGATTGTGTGAAGCTGGGGCCTAGGGGACCGAGGAGTTATTTATAAAACATTTCTTCTGAAAGATCAATAATATCAGTAAGACCAAGAAAAACGTTATAACTCCTCTAATGGTTTAAAAGAGCCTAATTCGGTGCATAGCACAAAAATGTGTATATTTATTGGTAGTACTCTTTTTCTCTTTTCCTTCAAAGTTTCCAAATCTTGGACATTAAAAACAAACAAACAAACAGTACTGATTGCAGGGTTAAAAATCAGTGGCTGTCAGATGAACTGGTTGGACATCAGCATTACTGGTCAAAAGGGGGCTCAATTTAGAGTCTCAAGAGAACGTCACCTGTGCGTGAAGAGGTCCCTTCCTTTCTCGTCCCAGCAGGGGAGGCGGTCTGGCCATATGCCCTTTCTGGACTGAGAGTGCAACCCTCAAAGAACAAAGGGCAGAGTGAGGGGCCAGGCTTGGGTGGCCAGCCTGCCGGCGGTCTCCCACGCTCAGTCAGGAGCTCTGCCAACTCCCCCCTGCCCTAGACCTGGGGAGTCAGGGCCAATGTCACTCTTACCTTTGGCCAGCGCTCACGCTGACCCAGCTCTGAGGCAACATCAAGCTCTGTCATCCCCAGGTTTGGACGACTCCTTCTAAGAGACCATTTTCAACTGTACGGTTCTACACATCTTTGATTTTCTCACACGGGCCGTTCCAAAATAAGAATTCCAATTATGTTTTGAGCAAAGACAACAGTGCTGAAACATGCCAATATGCCTCCTTGGAAGGAAACAATAGTCACTTAGCGGTGTATCTCCTGGGATCTGGCGGTTACTATATGTTCAAAACAATTTGTGACTTTATTTTTTAGGAATGGAATTAGGGAACATTACCAATTCCAGCTCATGAATAATGAATAAACAAAGACCCCAAAGTTAAATTTCAGTGGCCTACAGTTTTTGAACACATTGATAAATTTTCATAACCCTTCCTAATAAACAATGGCATTTACTCACCAGTGATCGAATGTTAAGTTGTCCCTTTCCCTTCATGACAAATGTGATTTCTGAGTGTGTGTGTGGCCATGTTGCATTTCCCCAAGTGAAATACAGGAAGGATGAGCAAGATAAGAAAATCATTTTAAAGTCTCCTGTTATTGAAGTCAGCATTTCCCAGTGTGGATGAACTAGCCTTTGAAAAGTGTTCATGCTTAACCTCGGTGTAGCAGGGTCACGGGTGAGACCCGGGCTGGCTCACAAAGGATCGAGGGAGTCGGAGTGACAGCCTGGGTGGAGAAGGGGCTCCTGAATGTGCTTCTCCGCATTTCCCAGCACCTCGCTGGGTGGCCTTTCCTGAATTCCACACTCTCCCTCTGTCTCTCTAGGAATGAATGATGGTAGAGCCTTGATTATTCTTTTACCAAAAACTCTCCCAAGAGGTAAAAGTTAATGAAATTAAGGTCTAAAAAAAAGAAAGGGTTCCTGGGTGGCTCAGACGTTAAGCATCTGCCTTCAGCTCAGCTCATGATCCCAGGGTCCTGGGATTGAGTCCTGCATCGGGCTCCCTGCTCAGTGGGGAGCCTGCTTCTCCCTCTGCCTCTCTCTCTCTCTGTCTCTTATGAATAAATAAATAAAATCTTAAAAAAAAAAGTTAATGAAATTAAGGTCTAAAATTTAGATGTTTGTGAAGAATGATGGGCATGTTTTGAACCATGCAAATAGTTCCTGGGTCCGTGGGTCAAGATAAGGGACATCCCTCCTTGCTTCCAGTTCCAAGATTGAAAATAGGATTTATTAATTCCTTTCCTAACTCAAAGGGGATGCTCATGCAGGGGCAATTAGGAGAGACCTAAATCTGCATTGAGATCCATGGGGTGGTATGCAAATGTATGCAATTTTTCTTTTCTTTTTTCTTTGGATTTCAGTTACATTTTTTTCTTAAGAGAGAGAGAGAGAAAAAAAAAAAACAAAAAACCCAACCCATTGTTACAATCACCAGGGCCCCTGCTCTGCCTCCTGCTAATGTGCTTTGAGAGGAGCAGTTTTTAAATGAGAAGTTACGGGTGCTGTTCTGATTGAAACAAACTAGTGTTGATTGCTGATCAGCCATCTGGAAAGGAGCCACCTCAGGAAGGATATGAGCTAATGAAAAAATGGGCCTGATTTGGGAGTGTGATGGGCTTCATGCCACCGGCCAGTGTGAGTGGCATGAGATTATAGCGGTGCGAGGAGAGGTAGATTGAGAATAAGTAACTTCTGTCTTAAAGATTAAATGGCGAATTTGCTATTAAATGTGAAAGACATAAAATGGAATTATTGCTCTGAGGATGTTAGTGGTGGCCATACACATCCAGCAGACAGCACGGTGCGTCCTGGGCTCCTACCGTCAACCACTCATCTTCCTGTTGCAGCTCAATTAATACTGATCCCAAAGTGCCAATTAACGAGGCCAGGAGCGGAGTGGTGACCCTTTGTATGAGCCCATGCAGCCCCTCCTGGGCCGGGGCTCTTCCCACAGCCTTCCTTTCTCCGGTGACCTTCGGAACTGGGAAACGTTATTGATGAAGTCATTAGGTGTCCCAGAAAGCCAATTGATAACTCTCAGGGACGTCGATGCTTTGCAGGGTAGGGTGGGAGGGGCCGCCAGCAGGCTTCTGACTGACGGCTGGCGGCAGACTGGGTCACGGAGCCCAAACTCGCTTGGTTACAGCAAACGCGGGAGGGAATTGCCAGGGCCCTGGGGCCTTGAAGCGGGGGCCTGGCGACTGTCCCCTGCGCGGTGGAAGGCATTCACTGCTGCACCGTGGGACCCGGGCGTCGGACCCCGCAAAAAAAACCCTTGAAGGAACAAAACAGAAGGACTACCGCACGCGGAGTGAGCCCTAGAGTTCGCGCTGGCCCCCCGCCAGGCCCTTGCCCCCACGTACCCTGAGCGCTGGGGCTGCTTGTCGGCACGGGGTCGGCACACTGGCCTCTCGTCCCCACACCCTGCACTTAAACCATGGGGGTTCGTCTGGAACCCTAGTCTTACTCCTCTTGGCTCTCTGATAGCTGGAAATTTTCCATGAAGTCAGAACATATAAAGGAGCGAATGCTCACATTTCTGGTTCTGCCTTTCGGCTCCATCCAGGCCCCAACCCCTGTCATTGAATTGCGCCACGTGTCACAGTGCCGCGAGCCAAAGACACCGCCAGTGACGGCAGCGACGTGCTGCGAGGTCCCTCGTGGCTTGTCAGAGAGCCCCGATGGCTGTTCGAGGTCAGACCTGGAGCACCTTGGAAGGGGCTTGTGTGCTTCCTGTCACCCCTGGGGTCAAGCACGTCTCCGTCTTTTCGTGGAGTCACCTCCCTAGTCCCTCGGATTCACTTCAGACCTTGGTCTATTTGCATTGATTGTAGCCCACAGCTCGGCATCCCAGAGTTCTGCTGATTTCCCAGGGCAACCTTGACACGTGTGATGGATGAGTGAGTGTATGAATGAGAGAACCCGTAGCCGTTCCTTCTGACCGGTCCGAGTCCTGTCCTGAGCCCCCCGCCCCCCTCTGGGCACCGAATTCTGCTCTCGGGACGCCGGCGCCTGACCGCGGGGATGGGCAATGGTGCCTGGGCTTTCGATCACGCCTGCGCTCGGGGGAGCATGCAGGCCAGCTTGGAGGGGACAGGCTGTGCCGCGAGGCACTTTATTGTGTAAAGTCTCATGTTCTGCTATATTGCATCATTTTATATGCTTATGTGACTTAAGATTATAGGGCACAATCAATGAAATGAAACACAAGTAGTGAAATAAAGTGGATAACACTATCTCTTAGATTGGATATGCATCATTAATTCCTATCTTTTCTCCCCCCCCCTTTAAAAATCAGCCCATATGAATTTATTGCATACGAAATCAAAGGGCTACAGCCACTGGCTTGTGTCATTTCTGTAATGTGGAGTCTGCAGTCTGGACTCTCCCCTACCTGCCACAGTGTGGCCTGGATCTGCCACCATGCCCCGCAGCACTGGGTCTGAGGCCCTCCTGACACAGCCCGGGGGCCATGCCAAATAATATGATAGTTTTGTGATGACGACGGTGTCATCAGGGATCAGAGTGAGAGAACCAAGCTCATTTTCACTTTTGACCCAAGAAGGACTCATTCCCAGATTTTCAGATGTGAAGAGCTCATGCACTAATTAGCACTGTCTCTTGCCCTCAGCATCAATTTTGAAAGTCACCAGTTCAAACTGAATATCCAGGAACTTGGCGATATAATCCAAAGGATATCCAAACAGATTTCAAATTAATCAGCTTATGCATCCAATTTGCTAGCTATAATAAGACTTTAAATTTACATGACACTGTTTTCCTATTACTGTGCTTACAGCTAATAATGCTGGAATAAATATTGATTAAATATTGTTCTGCGCATAACAAAGGCATGACTCCCACCCTCAAGATGGAAATGTTTCAGACTGGCTATCTCATTAACTCTCGAACGTCTCTATTAGGAAGCCACCGCGTGTGATCAGGACTTCTCTACCAACTGGTGCTCCTTGTTCAACAGGAAAAATGTCTTGCCCTTCAAAGACTGCATTTGCTCACCTGCCCCATTGTTCTCCCTTTGGTCCTGGTTTCTACACTGCATCTGTTCTGAGTGTCTTATTCCATGTTCCCCCTTTGCCTTTGTTGCTGCATTGTATTAGGGTCCTGTGGTATGTTCTCCCCGTGCTCTCCTGACACGTCCTCACCCACATGCCTTCCTGGCCTCTGTTTTGACTTTGTCTTAGGTCCTGGGGCCTGTTATCCTTCTGTGCTGGTGGTTCACTGGTGTCCTGTTTCAGGACTCCTCTGGGATCTGTAGTTTCACATCCTAAGACTTTGGGTGAGGCATTCACCCATGGCCCTGTGGAAGCTTCTAGAATCTGCTCACCCTTCTGTCTCCATCCTGGCCCCAGAGAGGAAGGGCATCAGACAACTGGCTGGACCGATCCTCCTCCTTATAGCAGAAATGTTTTTGCAGTGACACTTCTTACAAAGCTGCTTATGGTGCTCTGTAAGAGACAGTTCCATTGTCTGTATCCTGAAACGCTTCGGGACACATGGCTGTCACCCAATGAACAGTTGCTGAATGAAAACATGAAATTTCGATAACTTGGGGAGAAATGCTACATGTTAAATACTTTTAGTGGAAGTTCATTTATTCATTCAACATAAGTTTGTTGAGTAACTCCATATATCCCGAACACCGCACTGGGCAAAGATCCCTGCTCTCAAGGAGATGGTATTTGGGGTAGCTGGATGGTAGAGAGGCAATAGTAGACAGCATACAAGACTATGAGAAGGTGGCATGTACGCTGAACCCAAAGGGGAGCAGGGTCAGGTGCTCCTCGGTGCAGGGAGGAGCGGGGCAGGCTGCCGTCTGGAGGAGGGTGGGAGACCGTCTATGTGGGAAGAGGATGCTGGATTAACACAGGGACGAGGAGAGGGAGACTGCCCCACAGAGCCCTGAAGAGGGCAGCCCAGACAGGTGGCTGGAGCTGAGCCCTGGACTGGGCTGTGCCCGTCGAAGGGAACAGGAGGTGAGGTCAGGAGGAAAGGGGCACATCCTGGTGGGGAAGGCCCTGTGAGCCCGCTGCCTTCCTCGGCGAGTCAAGGGGCCTCTGGAGCTTCTGAACAGTGCAGTCCTGTGACCTGACTATGGGGCCACGCAGGCACGGGGAGGTCCGGTGGGGGTGGCTGCGATAATGCAGGGGTGGGGGTGAGACGGCCAGGCGGGGCTGGGGCCATGGTGGGGAGACAGGTTAAAGGCTCTGAGAAGACCTGAAGCAAAGAGCTCTGTCCAACTTTGATTTCCTGAGCAAGTTCTGAAAGTAGCTGGGCAAAACCCGTTTTTTTGCACAACATCTCCTGATGCCCCATGGCTCTGGTGTTCCACAGGACACAGTTTGGGAAACACTGATGTAGTGATGTGACCATGCCAGGTTCTGGTGTGGGGGTGCTGATGTCCTCCTCTGTTCTGGAAATAGGGATCTAAGTCACTCAGATGTGGAGCCTTCATTAGCTCTCCAAGCCTGGGCGGTGGGGCATCTCCCTCCTCCCACTTCACGGATGGGGAGACTGAGTTCTCCGAGGTAGGCCCCTTGCCCGTGCTGCAGGGGGGCAGGACCTGGCAGGGCGCAGCCCGCGCTCTGTGCTCGGCTCCTACTCCTCCCATGCCCTGCTGCTCCCCAGCCCAGTCGGAACGGCGACCACCTCCCGCTGTGGCCACACTGTCTCCAGAGGGGCTTTGGCATTTTGGGGCTCTCCCAGCCTGCTGGTTGGAGCTTTCCGTTTTGCTCCCAGGGTTCGGATCGTCCCGGCAGGAAGATCCTTTGAGCAGAGTGCCATTCACAGAGACTTCCGGAAGGGACGTGAGATCTCAAAGTAGCAGTGCTTCCCGACGCAGAAGTCGTGGCTCCAGCCCCGGACTGGGAAAGCATCTTCCGAAGCTTTTGAGGATCTGTGATGCGTTCCTTCCCCCTGCGCCCCAACACCCGCACGAGGAAGTCAGGGTGAACGACTGCGTGAGCCCCGCTTTGCAAGCAGGCTCTGGAGCGGTGGTGACACCGGGCTCCTTGCAGACCCTCCGTGACGGTGCGCAGCAAAGCCTCTCGGAGCCAGAAAGACACACTCCCTGGGCGAAGCCAGAGCGGGAACCATGAGAAGCTGCGATCGCGAAGAGAGTCTCTGGGGGTGTGACTGTGCTAAGGAGACTCTCCACTCTGCAGCAGAAACTTAGACCGACAATGACAGGCCCAGGGCAGGTACCCACGAGCACGTAGGACCCGGCCTGGGCGCCTCTCCCCAGCTCCCAGGGGAGCACGCTGAGCGTGGCGGCCAGTGAACCGGCCTCCCCGGGGCTCCCGGCCTCCCCCAGCGCTTGGACTTCTGCTGCAGCCGTCACGGGCAGGTGTGCGTGAACCTGCCTGACGCGCGAATCCAGCATGTCCACCAGCTGGCCTCTGCTGGGGAGATAGCACGCTCTTCCTTCACAGTACGAGACTCGAAACGCTCTCAAAATTCATTTTTAGTAACCAGTCGTTAGAGATGGCAAATATTCTTAAGACTCGCTTTGCATACATTTTTATTACATGTACAGCTTTTAGGATGACAACTTGCAGAGTTGCTACAAACCATCTGACTGGAGTAAGGCCCTGCCCTGGCAAGGATGTGCTTGCCCTGCGGGGGGTGTGGGGTGGGGCTCGGCCCAGCCCTGCTCTGGCCTGGCTCTGCTCTGACCCTGTCCAGGCTCCAGCATGCCCTTAGGCCTGGAGATCTCTGCCTCAGTCCTGGACCGTTAGCTAACTGGGGATGTGGCCTACGCCCCACATCCAGTGGTCCTTTTGTCCCAGCCTTGGAGGCCGCTCCCCAGCCCTGTTGGCGGGCGCCAGGGTAGGGCCCAGCCTGCTCTCAGTGCCGCTGCCCTGAGGCCCTGCATGCTCCTCGCTCCTCCACTCAGCTCTGAGGAGCCTGTCCTCGGGGGCGTTACTGGCTTTGGTCCTGGATTCAGACAGGCCTGGGTCTGAGTCTTGGGCAAATAGCTCTATACCCCTAAGACCCATCCTTAGGTGCTAATGAGGATGGTAATAAGAACGGTGTGAAGGCCACTTGGATGATTGTTGAGTGTGTGTTTGAAACACTTTGCACGCATCTGCCACATTCAAAGCGCAGCTCACGCTCTCCAGGCTCACGGCATTATTGCTAAAGGTGTCCTGCCTGTTCGCATCCCAGGACTCTGCTTTCTGTGGGATTCTGTGTAAGGGTGCCCTGCTCAGGTTCTCTGGTGCTCTGCTACATGCCTTCTCCGCATCTGAGAACAGTCGTCTCTTCCTCACCCCGCTGTAGGGAGGCGTGAACTTACCCCAAACCCCCCCTACCCGCAAACAGAGTGGACTCACAGCTCCTGCACCTGAACTGCTCCCTGAAAACCTGCTCCAGGCTCCTGGGAGGGAGCTCAGTTCCGGGCCAGCCACCTCCCACCATCCCCTTACCTGGGCCAAGCTCAACTAGGTTCCAAAATAGGACGGAACTAACCTCCTGTGTCAATGGAATCAAGTTTGACTTACAAGTGACCTTGCATCCCAAACTGCAGACTCTGAGCTGCTTCTCTTTTCTGCAGGAGGTGTCAGGATGAAGTCGGGCCCGGCTTCACAGGGCTTGCTTTTCATCTCCTGCAAACTGTGGGCTCTTAGCAGTACACAGGGTTGTAGTTTTCACTGAGGTTATTAACGGACCCGAATATTTTCCCAAGCACATAATTCAATGTGCTTTGGACACATGTTGGGCTTCCTGGACATCACTGTGGTCACTTACTGTGATTACAGCCTTCCTGTGGAGAAGTGGCCATGGACGAGGCCACAGTGCTCCTGCCTGAGGCTCGGGTATGCCGTGGGCTTGCACAGAGGGCCGTGGCAAGGGGAACTGGGAGAAGGAGATTGGTCCTGTGCGGCTCCGTGGCTGATGGAGCTGCCTTGTTGTGGTTGGGTCTGTTTGGAGGAGTTTTGAAAGTGAGGCTCTTTAATCATGACTTGTGTACACCTCTTGGGTAGGGTGTTTCATTTGTGCGTTCAGCCCTTTGCCGTCTGGGACTCCACTCATTATTCCATAAAACCCATTGTCAGTCAACAGCCATCAATCATGCAAAATTCACGAGTACCACAGATCTGTCAGGAAATCAAAAGACTGTTAGCATTGTTGTGATTACCCATTCATGAGCCATTTTGACTGGAAACTTCGCAGACCTGCCCTCTTGCTGCAAAGAGGGGGAAAGTTAAAATCAATCACTTAAACAATTTGTCAGCGAGGTCTAGTTTTCTCTGGGAGGAAACCGTCTCTCCCACCACCGATGCCTGGGCTTTGGCTTCAGCCAATGTGTCTTTGCCTCTTCCAAGGACGAGCCGCATGCTTGCTGCCCGAGGTGGAAGGTCGGTGGGGGGACACCTGAATGCCAGGGACCTGGGAGCCTCACCCCACTCCGGGCTGGCTCTGTTCCTCGTCCTGCCCTCACCCGTGGACCCCAGGCCACCAGAGGGGACAGGGGGAGGGAGGGAGGCACCCCGGGATGATGCACTTTCCCCGAGGAGAGTCCCTGCCCCCTGGGTTGGGTTGGTCTGTGGGGCAGGTGCACACCCCACTGGCAGAGGTGCGCTGGGAGCTGGCGTGACCAGGAGGGGCGCCGAGGAGCCCCCTCCCCAGCCCCAGGGGCTCCCTCTGGCCCATCTCCTGAGCAGCATTGCTAAGTGGCTTTTGCCTTTCTGAGAATCGCTGTGTGTGTCATTTCCCCTTGTCTATCTTTGCATCAGGCGGACTCACAGAAATTCTGGAAAAGGAGCAACTTTGGCCATTGATCCTGGAGCTGCCCCATGGAGGGCTTCCGGCACTCGGGTTGACAAATGTGAGAGGACTGCAGGGACTGGCCGGCACCGCAGGCCCCCGGTGTCATCTGAGGGCGTGCGGGCGCAGCGGCCATGTGCCCAGAGGAGCAGTGCAGTGTCAGAACCCCGAAAACCATTTCTCAACGGCACACCTTATCGGCGCCTCGTCTGGCTGCCCGCAGCCGCGACTGTCTCCTCGCAGAGGAGAGGCAGGTAGAGAGACAGAACATTAAGTAAATGCAAAGCCATCTAGCCAACCAGGCAACAAATGGGAACAACCTTCAAAGCAACCGTGGGGAACAATGGGATTAGAAAAAAATATCATCAGATAAAATGAGCTCAGAAACAACTAATGATTCTGATCACATGAGAGAATCAGGAACTTTCTCGGGGAGGCCCCTGGGTTGGCCACGGGCGTCTAATGGCCCCAAATGATGTCAAGCTCCCCATATCCGCCGATGGAGCGTTCCCCCCGTGCAGCTGTATTTTATGAGTTCGCTGCCCGTAGTGACGACACGGTATTGATGATAATGGAGTATGTTGCAAACAGGTGCGCTGCGTTCTGTCTCTGCCGCCCCTGGACAGCTGCCGTGGTTACCTGATACCTCAACCAAGGTGTCAGGTGGAGGTGTGAGTCCTTCCCTCGGGTGACAACCACACCCTCCTGGCCCCTGCCCTCCCCTCCCAGCCCCGTCCCTGGTCCCCAGTGACCTGGGCTGATGACTGCAGTCCACGTTAGCTGAGCCTCGCCTGCACCTGCAGCTCGGAGATGGCCACGTGCCAACCGAGGGCTCCAGCCTGCAGCTGGCAATGAATCTCAGAGTCGGGGCACCTAGGGCCCTGCCGACAATTCTGTGCCCTTGATGCCTCCCGACCTGCCTGAAAGGCCGCTCCTGCCTGCCAACTCCCAGACGCAAACCCCTGGAAACTCGTGTGTGTTTTGAATTCCGGGAAACACACAAACACACAAGAAGCTGGCGGAAAAAAACACAATTTTGGAAACCCGAGTCTTACGTAGCAAGTGCAGCCAGACTTGGAGGGAAGAAGAGGTCTCAGGGAAGGGCCCTGTGTGGTCCATCTGACCGTATCTGTACCCAAACTGTGGCTGATGCTTGAAGGGAGGGCCAGGAGCAGCACTGAAGGCAGAGCATTTGGGGGTGCTCTTTGCCCCTGAGTTCAGTATCTTCACCAATCAACAGAGGTTTGGAGAAGCGACCCCATCCCAAGTCAGAGGGAAGCAATTTAAAAAAATAAGTTAATAAAGTAGAAGGGAGGCAGGTGGGGGGATGGGGTCCCTGTGGGATGGACATTCAGGAGGGCACGTGATGGAATGAGCACTGGGTGTTACGTGCAACTGATGAATCACTAAATTCTACCCCTGAAACGAATAATACACTGTTGGTTAACTAAATTGAATTTAAATAAAAAGATTAAAGAAAGGAAAAAATAATAAAATGAACTCAAAAGGCACAGCAGCTAAATATGGGGAAATCCAGCCGTGGCTGGAGCGGGGGGTCTATCATCATGAGATATAGTTTGAGTCTTCGCCGGGGTTCTAAGTATAGGTGTTGGTGAAAGTAGAAAGTCCTTCCCTTTGTCCACGATGTTCCGAAACCGGTATCTCTGGAACCGCAGGAACACCCAACACAGGGGGCCACACGGACAAGCCTCAAGGTCGTGGTTAGCTGATGCCAGGACCCTCTTTTACACATTCAGACGATACCGGGGGCTTTCTCTTTACTCTGGGAGCATTTGGGCTGGAAATGGTCTGGATGCTCATGCTACCAAGCCTGGAGCCAACAACATCACAGTGTAACTAGGGCCACCCCCGCCTGGTGTTCCATTTAGGTCCAGTTGTGGGCACATCAGGTTCACCCGTGATAAAGAAACAGAAATGTCATTAGTAGTTTTCAAAGCAATCTGTCCCCGTGGTTCTTTTTTTTTTTTTTTTTTTAAGATTTATTTATTTATTTATTTGAGAGAGCGAGAATGAGAGAGAGTGCATGAGAGAGGGCAGGGTCAGAGGGAGAAGCAGGCTCCTCGCCGAGTAGGGAGCCCGATGCGGGACTCGATCCCAGGACTCCGGGATCATGACCTGAGCAGAAGGCAGTCGCTTAACCAACTGAGCCACCCAGGCGCCCTGTCCCCGTGGTTCTTAGCAATGGATGACACAGACTTCTCGGAGCCTCAGGGACTGGTGTCCTGCTCACTCCCACTTCTCTTCTGTCTTTTTGAATATGCTCCTCTAGGGAATTAATTCATCAGCCACCATTTTGGGGCTCTTTGTATTGAAAAGCTCATTATTTCAGAGCAAGTGCACTGTGAATAAAAAAAAAAAACAGTTATAATTAGATCTCTGGGATGGGAGAGGGCCTCTTTGTGTTGTAATTTTTCGTGGTATTTGTAGGAAGGAAAGAAATTCCCTCTCATTCCCTGCATAAAAATCTGGAGATGCTACTTGAGGAATCATGCTGAAGATTCACTTTCAGGTTGAGTTGGGAGTAAGCTGGTAGTTCATCAAGTATGAAGACTGTAGTTTTAGATACGGGTTGCTATGGGACCAGTGTGATTCTGTCTCAGTGTCTCTGTGTCGAGATTTCCCCAGGATGTCGACCACTGAAGGAGGCTGAATTTGGGGTGCAGTGTGAGTTGCTGCCCGCTGGTCCGGTGTGGCCATCCCGACCCGTCTGCCCACACTGTGCCAACTGCGCTCCACTAAGGAACACGGGGAGAGGAGCGGAGGTAAGCTGGGAGCCGGACTCTCTCCCATATCCAACAGATCTCAAGTGCATTTGTGGAAAGAGTTTAATGACCCCCTAATCAGTCCAAAAGTATCTGTGAATGGAACAGTGAGATCTCCTGCTCTTCTGTCGGTATTCAGTGGTCCTGAGAAGAATGCTGTAAATCATATGTGAACCACACACTTTTCTTATTTAAAAATGATAGAGCAAGCCCTCAAGCAGGACAGAGCCGTGTTTCGCAAACTTCCTTTTGCTCAGTAACTACCCGGTCGCTTGCTCATCAATTACCCGATTCGTGCATCCGGAGTAGGTTCTGGGTCTCCCCGAGATGCTGGTCGGCCGACCACTTGCACGCCAGCAGGGTCGTAGAGAGAAGGCAGGTTTGGCACCTGCAGTTGAGCATCTCGGCGGGCGGGCCAGTGAGGCTCTTCCTGGCATGGCTGAGACGCTGCCAGAACTCGTCTGCTGGCTTTCCCTTACCATGCAATATCCGAATACAGCGTATGAAGACTATGTGCTTCTGAATGCTTGAAGATTTTTTTTACCTTCACGAAACTCCCTTTAACATAAATACTATTTAGGCAACTCGTTTGCACAGAAAACCCATTTTGCATAGATAATGCTGATGTAAATTCTGTCTCAACCTCAAACAAATCCTCCAAAAATTCTGTTTTAATTTTTTTTTTTTTAATTTTAATGCCATTCATTAGAGGGTGGGTTTAGGGGCCAGCTGTATGGGTTTTGTTTCAAAGTCGATGATGTTTAGGTCCCGAAAGGCAAATTCAGGCAGTCGCGGCAGGAACCCCAAGGAGAAGGCTTTTACAACCTGTAAGACTCCTTTTCTCATGCAGTCTGGAATAAGGGGAGTAGGCATGTAGTCCACTTGCACGGAAAAAAATGTGTTTGTTTCTGTGTGAGTGGGTTCTGTATTTCCAGGATGTTTTTACCTGAAATAGCCCATGGTACTGTATTGTTTTCAAATAAAAAAAGGGGAAAAAACCCCAAATACTTTCTTTGGATTTCTTTATCCCTCCATCAGCAACTGAAGTATTTGTAGACACACTTCGAGTGAGTTATTTTGAACATTGTGCCCTTGATACACTAAAAGAACATTTTATGGTGGTATGGCTGACATAAAAAGATGTACATATTTAATGTGTAAGTTTGGAAGTAACAACACACGTGTGAAACCACCACTACCCCCCGTCAATGCCATAAACCTATCACCTCCAGAAAATTTCCTTTGTCTCTATTTTAATTTTTTTTTACGATAAGAAGATTTAACATAAGATCTACCCTCTTAGCAAATTTTAAGTACACAACACAGTACCATTACCATAAGCATTATGCTGTTTAGCAGATTCATCTCAAAGAACTGAAACTTTGTAACCTTAGACAAACACTTCCTTACTTCCCCTCCCCTCAGCCCCTAGCAAACAGGGTTCTGCTCTGCTTCTGAGTTTAACCCTTTTAAGTTCCTCGTAGAAGTGAGATCCTGCTCTATTTTAAACACTGACTTATTGAATTGAAACCAAAGAGGATGTCTTAGTGAGGTCAGGAGGGATCTGTGATTCAGGGTGGATAGAATGCCAAGTTCACCTTTCTTGCTTCTCTCTTTCCTTGTTCCTAATAATAAGCCTGGAAAGTACACAGAAATTACTATATTCGAGTATAGGGAAATGAACAATTTCTTTAGTATTTTGTGCCCCATAAACACTGAAACAAGTGATGACTGTTATTAATCATCTGACATTCTATTGGTCTACTCAAGTGGAAAGTTCACCTATGGGTACACTTGTATGATTCAGCTCTATGACAGTCTATGGAGGCAAAACTAGGGAGACAGTAGTAAAAGGGTCAGTGGTTGTCAGGGGTTGGGGGTAGGGGAGATGAACAGGTGGAGCACAGAGGATTTTTAGGGCAATGAAATTTCTCTGTGTGATACCATCATGGCGGATGCATGTCATTATATATTTGTCCAAACCTGTAGGCTGTACATCACCAAGAGTGAGCCCTAAGGTAAACTGTGGGCTTTGGGAGATAGTGGGTCCATGTAGGTTCATCAGCTGTAACAGATGGACCACTCTGGTGGGGATGTTGGTAGTGGGGAGGCTGTGCATGTGTGGGGGCAAGAGGCCTATGGGAAATTTCTATTCCTTCTTCCCAATTTTGCTGTGATCCTAAAACTGCCTAAAAAATAAACTCTTTAATAATAATAATAATAATAATAATAATAATAATAATAATAAAAGTTCACTGATGCAGTTTGTGTGGCTCTCATCCAACGTGTGTGTATTTAAAAAAATCTCCCTGTTTCAGAGGTCAACAATTCCTTGAGTGTTTGACCAAGTTTCTTTTATATGGAAGCTATTAGATATGGAAGGATAAAATGAGTAGGAATTGATTACTGTGTTCTGAAAACTGTAATGAGTGTGTCTCAGGATATAGTAGAGACTCAATAAATTCCTACTGAATGTCTTTGCTTATCTAGTAGCTTCCCTTTGCAAGGACCTTGGCCCATGGAATCATTCACTAAAGAAATCTTTCAGTGGCCTATACTCTGGTGTGTGTGAACAGACCAGTAAGCAGCTAGCCATGTGAGCAGACAGACCCAACTAAATGCTGTAACAGAAATGCAAGCACTGGGCTGGGAATGCAGAGGAGAGAGTAATAGTGGCCGACTGGGGAGGAGACACAAGCCTGCAGAAGCCTCATGAAGGCACCGGGTAAGTAGAAGTTTATATGAATATCACATGGCATCTTCGGAAATTGAGTGGCTCTAAAAGGAGTGTAACCTGTGATGGGAGGTCAGGAGTCACGTAATTGCCTCAAATTCTGGGTAGACCGTTTGGGCTGTATTCTGTAGGCAAATGGGAGCCACTGAGGTTTGTTGAGAAGGAGAGTGCCTTCCTTTGTGCCCAGTAATGAATGAGAAGTCACCAGCAAAGCAAAAATCATGTCCTTATTGCTTTTAGCTCTCTCAGCTCCTTTTTGTTAGTGAACAGGAAGAACTTCTGGTCTAGAAATCAATCCACCAACTCTGAGCACCCTCCATAATATCTTATCTTTCAACAGAATATTTCTGTGGAATCGTTATAGCAGAACCAAGCTTCCTGGGAGTGGGAGCAAATGTAGGGATAATTCTTGCTGCAACAGTTAGCCTCTTCATAGGCTGCTCACCTGGCGTCACAAGATCTGGTTATTAGTTTGAAACACTCTCAGACTTAGACAAAAGTCCCAGGAGTGGTATAAAGAATGTCCATGTACCCATTGCCCAGGGACACTTTCAAACGTCACCAGCAGCCCCAACAATGCCCAATGCAGGCTCACAGGTTGCACCCAGGTGTCTGTCTCCCTAGGGTCCTACGATAGGCAACAGTTTCCTCGGCTTTCACGACCTGGATACTTTTGAAGAGTATCAGCTGGCTATTTTCGTAGGTCACCCCTCACTCTGGATTTGCCTGATGTTTCTTCACAATGAGACCCAGGCCATGCACCTTTGGCTGGAAGGTCACAGAAGTGATGTCTGTGTTCTCCCTGCGTCTAACCCGGCTGCTTGGGGTGTGAGTGCATCCCGTTGCTGCTGACTCACCCATGCCGAACTCCCCCTCTAGAACATCATTTATGTCCTCCATTGTAATTACCCAGCATTTCTGGAGAGATCCTTTGAGGGTGTGATCCTCGTTCCTGCCCTAGCTTTAGTACCCAATGATGGTTCCTACTGTGATGGTTGCCACATGGTGATTTTCTAATTACATCATTGTGATACCACATTTATTGGTTGGCTTTTTAGTATTAGAAGAGGTGTTTCTATTCTCCCCATTTATTCATTTATTTATCCACATAGTCACTTAGATAACTATTTTATCCAATGGGATGTCATCCATTTACTCTTAATTTTGTCTTTCCCATGATTCCAGTTTGGGTCAGTAGTAACACTTTCAAGCTCACTCCTCTGTCCCTTTGACATATTCTGATCATTATTTGGGCAAGATCTTTCCTTCTGGCATAATAATTGATTCCAAGCTCATCTTGTTCTTTTCCTGCTCAGCCATTTCTCCAAAGAAACTTCATTCTTTCAGGGGAGAATCTTATTTAAAAACCAAGAACTAGCTGGTAAGCATAATCATTGCTAGGGCAGAATGTTGCCCCTAGGTCCTTAAAGCTAGAAAATAAATGCATGTCTGTAAGTTTGAAAGTATATATGTAAAATACAGGTGTATACATACCCACATTTCTATTTCTTCCTATGTCTGTGTAGCTATGTATCTACCTACCCATCCATTATCTCTGTGTGAATGTATGTACAATCTATCCATCATCCATCTATCGAGCTATTTATCTTACGAGGGCCCTGAGTGTACGCCCATCACTCTAATTTGAATGCAACACTATGGGGTTCATTATAGCGTCCTTCTTTTCCATATCTTTTCCATACCTTCTTGTCCATAGTCTTGTCCACCAGTCCAAGCGCTGGCTCCTGTTATATTGACGTAAAGGAAGTTACATTGACAGAGGTAGTCACGCCCCATATGGGTCCAGTCTCCCAACCCTGCCTGCCGCTTTCTGGCCACCGACAGCCTCCCAGGTGGCATGCCCTGCTGTTGCCTCATGTCCTCATTTACCTCCTGAAACTGCGTAGCAGACTTTTATCTGAAACTGAAAGGAGGAAGGGCTGAAGGAAGGAAGGAAGGAAGGGAAGAATGTCGGGAGGAAGGAAGGAAGGAAAGAAGGAAGGAGAAGGAAAAAAGGCAGGTAGGTCGGTATCCCCAGAAATGTCCATCTCAGAGTACCCCACTTTCCAAGTTAGTAATCAAGGCAGGTGAACAGAGCCTCCTTTATCTGCTGCTATTGCTGTGTCCCGGGGAAGAATCACCTGTGTTCGGACAGACTTCGGTTCTGAACAGAAAGGCAGCCAGTGCTAACCATGGTTGGCTCATTTTCGCGTCTGTGTCTGGCAGTGCCCGTGTGTGTCTTGACAAATGGAAGCAGCAGGTGTGTGGACACCACAGCATAACTCTCCATAGAACACACTTCTTTAAATCCAGATTAAATATACAATTTGAAGCCTGACCTTTCCAAGTAATTAAAGATTTCTACTTTATGGTTTTTATAGACATGGTACGGTAGAGGCAAGAAGAACCTCTTTAATGATTAAGGTGGATGGAATGTGGAGTCTTTTTGCTGCGTGGGATTTAAAGGCACAAACGCTGGGCAGAAAGTGGGCACGCGGCTGCGGTGGTTTTGGGGCCCATGGTCAGAGTGCAAACAGCTTCGGCTCACGGGAGGAGAGCCCTGAGCCATCGGCCGATTATGGAGCAGGAGGCGAAGCAAGCGGATTCGGGGCTGACATGGCCCGAGCCTGTGATGTGTGGCCGGGTGCTGGGCGGCCAGGCAGGCGATATGGATGGCACCCAGTAAGCCCTGCCCGTGGGCACGCCAAAGCCCGGACACCTTGCCAAAGCGCACCCCCCCCTTGTCTCCTCCCTTAGCGCCCTCACTGAGCACTGCAGCCATATTCTTCCCACTCTAAGGGTCTGGACAATACCCTGTTACGCATGTAGCCCGGGCGAGGGGGTGCATGCAGAATGGGCCTGTGTTTCCACGCGGGAACCCCGAGCGCCCCTCCTTCCGCAGCCGTTTTCCGGGCACAGCCAGTCTGGCACCTTCCGCCCCCACCGCCGTCCTGACATTCGTCCCCCCGACCGGGTGGAGCAGCGCTCGGCAGCTCCCTCACTTGCGGCATCCCTTGCCCTTGCCCCACTGGGGGTTATTCTCTCCCTTCCTTTGGTGCTCCAGTGTTTCTCCACCTGCCGCACACCGATCAACTTTTTCTCAATCGTGCCAGGTAGGGGCCATGTGTTACCTTCGCTCTGCCTTTTATATCCGAGTATCGAACAGAAGGTGAATTTGTTATTTAAAGAGCTAATCTCATGGCCTTGTAGACCTACGAGGCATCCTCACACAGGCGGAAGTGCTATTTTGTGGACGATGGCCCTCCTGACTTCTGCAGGCGCACAGGGATTATGTGCCTCCCCTCTGTTGGAGCATAAGGCCAGAGGAGGCTCACGGGGGCAAGATCCAGGAGAGCCTAGAACAACACCAAAGCCACTGGAGCTGGAGTTGCGTGCTTCTATAACTCCTTCTAGAACATGGCATCCCCTCTTCCTCTTCTTGCTGGGTCTCTGTTCATGGAAGGGGATGCCGCAGTTAAAGGGGATGTCATGTCAGGCACCAGAGCCAGAGGGAGGAAGCGGGTAATTGAAACCCCGTTTCTGCTATACCAGGTCCTGTGACTGTTGGCATCGGTAATGACAAGGGCCACCTCGGTAAGGAAGCCCTACAGGTTCTGGAGGAAACAAGCTCCGCCTTCATGAGCAGGTCACAAAAGTGCGCCCCCGCCCAATAAATCCTGAAGTTCAGACTGTGATCTCCATCGCGTGCATTTCGCAGGGACCCTGTTTGGAGGTGCGGCTCATCCACTCGCCATGAACAAACTACCATTTTTAATAGGACCATCACTTCTCTGATCTGAAGGTGAACCCCATTTTATCTTGACATTCTCCTCAAATCCCTTTTCCAGAACAATCCCTTAGGAAAGTCGAATTTACCCTCTAACAGAAAAATTTGTAAATGAGGCAAATAAGCGAGATAATTTAGGACATAGTTGATCTGCATATAACCAAAAGAAAAGCACTGAATCAAATGCCAGGTCGTCACAGTTTCCTTCTTAAATTTGAATCAAGTCTTCTCAAGACTCAGGCCCCAGCGTGGGCTAACGGGTCTGTTCAGTGCACACTGTGTCTTAAACTTCATTCTGCCATCTTAGGAACTTTTCCTGGTGGAAGGGACTGCTCCCGTGCCTCTCATGCCTGAGTACGTTGATCCCTTTGCTGTCAATGACCCTATTTGGTAGCCCATTATTTTAAACATCCATTACTATTAACATTAACTAATGGTTAATTACAACAGAATTCCTATCGAAGTGCATAAGAGAGTCATATGAATGCCAAATGAGTACATTAATGATTGGTGTTATCACAATGAATACGAAATGATTTCATAATGACTGGGGAGGTAATACATAATAAAAAAGGATTGCTCCCACTTTTATACACTTATCACAGATTTAAAACCCATTCTTGGCCTCCATTCAGAAACCACGAGTTACCTGAGAGATTTTCCCTGAAGATTTCTAGGAACCTCTACGTCTTCAATCAAAATCTAAACACTGTTACTCACCCCGGTGTTCAAGTTTGAGGATAAATGTCATTGTGTTTCTCCTTACAAAGAGCTTCAGAAATGCTACCTCACTGTCGTAAGTAAATTCGGTTCATTCATGTATTCATCCAATTAGCCTGTAGACATTCTCGAACACATATGATGCTCTTGGCATTGTGCTAGGTACAAAGGCTGCAAAGAGAAGAAGAGAGGATTCTTCACATTGACAAACCAAATGGGAGAAGATGCGCAATAATATAATTACAATGATGTGTTTCATGTGTTGTAACAGAGAGATTGAGAAAGAGAGAGAGTGCAGAGTGCGGGGAGGGGAGAAGGAGCCATCACACACATTGTCAGGGCTTTTGTAAGAAAGCGTCACAGATAAGGAGACCTCTGAACTGGGCTTTAGTGAGAGAGTAGTATATGATAAAGGGTTGGGAGAAAGGTCATTTCTAGTAGAAATCCCAGCAGTGGAAGAAGAGGGGCATGAACTTGTGCATCATACTTCAAGAAGAGAATGCAAGAGACCAGAGATGGGATGGTTGGAAGCAAAGCCACGGATACAGAATGAAGCCTAAAATACTTGCATGGCTTTCTAAAAACTTCAGCAATCCTTGTGACTCAGATTTGGTGAAAAAGCATCAGCTTACAAATCCAAGAAACTCAGCAAAACTCAAGCAAGGTAACCAAAGAAAGCTGCACCCAGCCATATCAAGGCCAAACTTCTCAAACATAAAGGTAAAGGCGAAATGTCGAAGCAGCCTGAGAAAATGAGGCATGAGGGGAGGACACTGATCCAGATGGCAGCCGAGTATCATTAAAAGCAACAAGGCCAGAAGGTGACAGAAGGACTTACTTGTAGTGCTAGAAGGGGACACTGTTAGCAAGCATTCTGTAGCCAGCAAAACTATCCCTCAAAGTGAAGATGAAGTAAAGACATTTCAGAGAACTGGAAACGGAGAGAATCTGTTACCAGCAGATCTGTATGACAAGGAAGGTTGCTCTTCAGGCCGAAGGAAATGATATCAGACCAAAGCCAGATATTCAGGAAAGAAGGAAGAGCGCCAGAAATGATAAACCTGGGTAAAAATATACATGCCATGTATACATGTGTGTGTATACATACATGCGTGCACACATACATATATGTACGTATACGTGCTCTGTGTTATTTCTTTTCTTAATTCTGTAAGATATAGGATGTCTAAAGCAAGTTATAACATCACGTTGTGCACAAAGCATGGGACGCTAAGACACTAAATGGACTCCTCCTGCTAGGAGCTTAGGATTTTTTGTGCATTTCTCTGCAATATTTGTTTCTGAGCAATATTACCTCTGATTAGACTGTGGTATGTTCAAGGTGCATATGAATTCCTTAGAACTACTCCTAAAAATTCTGCAAGAAGTATACCTGAAATACTTATAGGAAACTTGAGGTACATTACTAAAAATATTGGATTAACCCAACACAGGACAGGAAAGGAAGAACAGAGGGACCAAAAGAGATAGACAGTAGAAAATAAAAAATATAAATAAACAAAACAGAAGACCTAAGCCTGATCATATGAATGGAATAGTGGTGGCTTCCTGCCATTGCTTCCTCTGAATCGCTTTACTTCCCAGTTCTTAACTCACCTTTGTAACCAATTCCTCATGTTAAATCTCCGCTGTTTTAAATACTTAGTGGTCATGTTTTTCTGTGTTGATCCTCACTGTTAGATATCCACTACAAAGGGGTTGTTTGACTGAATAATGTGTTGATTGTAAAGTGGAATATCATGTAGCAAGTAAACCCGATGTGGGGAAGGCATCATGGCAGCCATATCACTTACAGAACAGTGGGCTATTCAACAGTAATTTCTTTTTTTTTTTTAAGATTTTATTTATTTATTTGAGAGAGAGAGACTGAGAAAGAGAGCACATGAGAAGGGGGAGGGTCGGGAGGGAGAAGCAGACTCCCCGCCGAGCAGGGAGCCCGATGCGGGACTCGATCCCCGGACTCCAGGATCATGACCTGAGCCGAAGGCAGTCGCTTAACCAACTGAGCCACCCAGGCGCCCTCAACAGTAATTTCTAATATTCACTCACATATTAACAGTAGTTAATTCTGGATGTGAAGATTACAAGGAATATTTCTTCTCATCTTCGGATTTTCTTTGTGTTGAATTTTTTTTTTTTTTTCTGTTGAAATGAATTACATTTGTAGTTAGAAAGAGGAAGTCAAGAGAAGAACTTGGTGAAGACTTTCATCGGAGGCAATGGTGGGGGGACAGGAAGGAGACTTCTGGGGCAGAGCCGAGGCGTCTCCTGAGCTTAAGGACACGAGAAGGGACAGTGAGGCATCAAGCGTGGTCTCTGCCTGGGAAACAGGATGACAGCAGCAGCAGAGGTGAGGGGCCAGGCACCTGGGAAGCAGGAGGAAGAGTAGAGGGTCACACCAGCCCCACCCTCCGCACAGACTTCCAGGAGGCAATGTGACAGGGTTCCAGCACTTGGGAGAGAGGTCAGAACAAGAGATACAAAACTTGAAGTTATTAGCATCTCGAAATAGTTAATTAAAGCCAAAGAGTGAATGTACTGTCTCAGGGAAAGAATGTAGGACAGAACAAGACCAGAAACTCACCCCTTTACTTCATGGTAAAACACCAGTGCTTGAGGAGTGGGTGAAGGAGGAGAATCCAGCCCAAGAGATGAAAGCGGAAGATTCAGAACGACAGCAGAAAGGGTGGAATATTCCAAAGCATCTTCCAACCCTCATGTTTGACAACTTTCCAGAGCTCTCATATCGTGTCTCTTGCTATCTGCTCGATAGGATTTCGGAACACTGGAAAGGAATCCCATAAAATGGTGTCTATGTTTATCTTTGGGTGTGGGAGCACCAGAGAATTTGAGCTTTCTTGTGCTCTTTACTATTGTACAAATATTCTACAATTTACATACACTGCCTTGGCAAATAGAAGAAAAATAGTTCAATGTGATTTTTGAAAGTGATTTGTTTGGGGGAAGTCGACACAACTTAAAGAAATACTTCACCATGGGGAAGTTTTTTAAAGTGGGTCACTAGGATCCTAAAGCCATCAAAGCCAAGGACGACCCCCACAGAGGAAGGGCGAGAAAAGCCTCCATGAAGGTGGAAGGTTGGGTGGTCCCGGGGCCAAGCCTGGTGGGTAGTGGAAGGTTGAGGGAGAGATTCGTCAGGTGACCAGAGGAGCTTGAGGGGACATCTGAGGGACTAAGCTCATGGGTGGCTGGTCTGCGATTACTGAACCGTCTATATGTGTAGGGTGTTGGGGGGCTTCCTAAATCATGTTTTGTTTTCCATGAACATGACACTTGCACATGGCCATGGGGCAGAGCTGAACCTCTCAGCATGGGGATGGGGGGATTCCATCAGACTCTGAGTGACGGCGAGGATCCCGGACACGACGCCTATAGCTTCCTTCTGAAGTTCCCTGTTTCAAAGTAATTGGTGGGCCAGAGCATTCTGGAAGCCCTCCTGCCTCAAAGACAATTAGGTCAAGGGACTATTTGTTTCTCTGCAAAGATTTATTATCCTGGTTAAACTTAAAGTAAAAGCTTTAAATACACATCGAAATTTAGATGTGATCAGGAAGGAATTAACTATATATACATAATGTTGCTCCAGATAACAATAGCTTACCACTTGCTAGACCTCCCCTGGGTATTCAGAATCAGTGGAAAGGACCCAAACCGAGGCGGAAAGAAGCATCTCTTCCTGTCAAGGCGGGGGACAGCACAGGCATTTTGTGGTGGCCATTCTGGAGTTAAAAATGCTCCGAAGGAGGAAAGAAATGGGAGAGATTTTAGGCACCAGGAAAGGTGTGCATGGGCTGTTCCAAAGCCTCCAGAGGAGATGAAGGAGATGGTCCCGGAGCGTCCCCTCCCCTCGTAAGAACCAGGCTCAGAGCCCAGGACACAAGAGCTGCCAAGGGGAGGGGTCATTCCAGGCCCCTGCGAGGAGGGGAGGTGAGCGGGCTGCATCTTCACATTGAGGGCATCACTCCTAATCCCGGGAAAGCCTCCACAGAAGGGCGAGCAAAGGTGAAACAGCCGGAAACATGGCCCTTACCATCGAACGCCCAGGACCACACAGCACCAGACTGTTTGGCTGCCACGGGTGTGGTTAATAAAGCACCTCTTTTACAGGATGGAGCCAATAGACTGTTCTTAATGGCTGAGACTTTCTGTGTTTTTTTTCCTTTGAAAAACATTCCTGCAGCATTCCCTGGAGTGAGACTCAGGACAATATTAGATCCAATGAATCACCCAGCCTCCAGGAGGGCAGGGCTGCCGCGGCTCCACCGCCCGGAATGATGGCTCAGCCCGGTGTCCCTGGTGGCCACGGCAACCGGGCCAGGCGCCTGGCTCTCATTAGTGACGGTGGCCGCCCGTGCCAAATCGCCTTCCCTCTATCTCATTTTTGGGGTGTCGTGTAATTCTTTTTGGCAGTTCAGGAAGGACCGGCTGGACACCACCATCAGCTCATTATGCAAAGTGTTGGGACAAACTATTGCCAAGCTATTGTGATGGTCGACACCAGCCTTCTTGAGCTGAAAATTACCCTCCATGACTGTACCTGCGTCCACGTCGGGCTCGGCCAACACAGAAGGAGGGGACAGCCTGGGAAGGGCGTGTGGGCCTCAAGCACGCTTCATCTCCAGGGGCACTCTGCTCTGCTCCCCACCGCCTCCTGGTCCGCTCGTGTGACGGCTCTGCAGGCCACTCTCCTGGGAGTGGGCCTGAGTCCCGGGCGGGCCGAGGGGCCTGGTGCTCCAGATCCTTTCTGGAGGAACTTGACTCCATTCACCTCCTTTGGGAGGGTACCTCACTCATAGGACTTAATATGATCGTACTCATAGGATTTAGTTAGTACGTCCGCCCTACTGATAAGGACCCAGGGAGAAGGGACCGAAGCTTTAAGGTCTTGCTGCTCCAGGGTGGTCCACAGGCTGGCAGCCAGGAGCATGCTTGGGACTTGTCAGACGTATTTACTCTCTGGCCCCACGCAGACCTGTGAATCCGAACCTCCGCTTAACCAGGTGATTCCTTTGCACGTTCAAGTTTGAGAAGCGCTGCCTTCAGTGACTTGTCCAGGGCCGGGTGGGGAGGTGAACATCCCTGTGCCTGATGCACGGTGTGTGGCTGCCGTGGGGGGCTTTCTTGCTTTCTACAGAGAGCACACCACCCACGGAATCCATTTCTCAAATGCCCAGTTGTCCAAACACTTTTCCAGCTGTGACTCATCGGTGTGCAAGCCATCCAGTGACGAGTCACCACTTCTTCTGCAGGAGGAGTCCTCAAAGTCTGATGATGCTCCATGTGGCGCTGATGCGGCTGATTCATCGGTGATGCAGAGTCGCGTCCCACTCACTCCGACGTGAGCTGCACATGAGCTGGCTTCACAGAGCTCTGTGTTGACAGAGCCAAGTCTCCCCACTCCAAGGGGCCTGTGGACTAGTGCAGGTGACAGATGCAGGCAGCATCAGCATGTCCTCTGGGTGTGGGCAGAGCTGCCTGGGAGGAGTGAGAACGCAGACCTGCAGCCCAGATTCCTGGCCACTTCCCTGACCGTGTGGGCCCGTGGCCCAGGATCCCATCTCCTGGCCACCTCTCTGTGTGTAAGGAGGAGGACACTGCAGGGACAAATGAGCTGAAAAATGGCTCCTGAGAGTTTAATTTAAAACAACGGTACGAGGGGCCCCTGGGAGGCTCTGTCGGTTAAGCGTCTGACTGTTGGTTTGGGCTCGGGTCCTGATCTTGGGGTTGTGAGATCCAGCCCCAGTGGGGCTCCCTGCTCAGCGGGGGTCTGCTTGAGATCCCCTCTCCCTCTGCCCCTCCCTCCCACTCTCTCTCTAAAATGAATAAATAAATCTATATATTTTTTATATACACCGAGTGCCTTTCCCAGAGCTGGTGGCTCACCTCTGGGGGTGTGGACAATGGTCTCACGGCTGTGCCCTCTGGGACAGCAGCGTTTGAACGTGACCCCAGGGAATGAACGACGAAACAAGCAGCTTCATCAGCGGCAAGAACTTTGTGTGTGTTTAATTAGAATCGTCATTATGATCTTTTTCTCTGAGACTCAAGTCTTGCAGGCTGGGGGACAGGCACGCTCCCGTCCCTTCGCCTCGTCTCAGAGCCCTGCAGGCTGCTCTCGGGGGGCTCAGGTGCACCTGCCCCTGTGTCCACGGCACCCCGTGTTCTGGACCCCGCTCAAACCCAGGCTCTTCAAGGCGTGGCCAGCATGGCCAAGCCGGATAGGCTACCACGGCAGCCGGGGGACAGGTGACGGACTTTGCACCACCTTAACTTTGAGTGTCCTTGCCTCTGTCAGGAGGAGTCACGACCTCAGAGGCAGCCCGAGTGGGTGTTAATTATTTCTTTTTTGTTTCCAGCTGGTGCAGAGCCTTAGCACCTTAAGTGGCTCAATTTGATCCCTGCTCTCGGGAACAAGGTAATTAAGTCAGCTGCGACTTAAGGAGCCGGCCCCGCCTCGACGTGTCGCCCGTCTCCAGACAGCGCTCCATCCTAAATCATTAGATAATGTAAGAGGCTCGGCGCAGTTCTCTACTTGACTGAGGGTGAGGTCATTAGGTCACAAATCAGTAATTGATTCTCAGTGTGTCTCTGCTGGTTTTATTACAGTAACGAGGACTATCTTTTTTTCTCATCTCCTCTAATATGTTAGCCAAACCGTCAGCTTCTCAGTTTGGTGTCAGGATGACTTTGACAGGTTGTTAGCAACTCTATGAAGTACAGAACATCACAGAAATGTCTCAAACTGTGTTGCTGTGTACTGCGCGGAGCCTCAGGTGGTCCCGAAATCAGCAAAACCACTTGCAAGGAAGAAAGTTACAGCTGCGATTGAAAATATGACTACGGGCTTGATGTCCCATTGAAGTTCTTTGCACCCTCGGCTACGTTCCACTCACAGGGCAGATTCCACAGGGCTGGGTGGCATCTACAACTCTCCTTCGGAATGTTCCCCAGCAGAAACGCAGGAAAGGGAAGCTCAAGCGCAGAGCAGATACTCTTGCTGCAAGAGTTACAGGCTCCTCTTTCTCTCCTTGGGGCTCTTTTTAAAAAGTGAGCCACCATTTTTTGCTAATCTCTATACAGTCTGATGTCTTTGTACTGTAGAAATGGAAAATCCATTATATGACGTTCGATGGGAGAGAAATACAGTGTTATTTTTTTTATTTATTTGAGACAGAGAGAATGAGAGAGAGAGAGCACATGAGAGGGGGGAGGGTCAGAGGGAGAAGCAGACTCCCCGCCGAGCAAGGACCCCGATGCGGGACTCGATCCCGGGACTCCAGGATCACGACCCGAGCCGAAGGCAGTCGCCCAACCGACTGAGCCACCCAGGTGCCTGAAATACAGTGTTATTTTTTTTTTAAGATTTTATTTATTTATTTGAGACAGAGAGAATGAGAGACAGAGAGCATGAGAGGGAGGAGGGTCAGAGGGAGAAGCAGACTCCCCGCCAAGCAGGGAGCCTGATGCGGGACTCGATCCCGGGACTCCAGGATCACGACCTGAGCCGAAGGCAGTCGCCCAACCGACTGAGCCACCCAGGTGCCTGAAATACAGTGTTATTTTTTTTAAAGATTTTATTTATTTATTTGAGACAGAGAGAATGAGAGACAGAGAGCATGAGAGGGAGGAGGGTCAGAGGGAGAAGCAGACTCCCAGCCGAGCAGGGAGCCCGATGCGGGACTCGATCCTGGGACTCCAGGATCAGGACCCGAGCCGAAGGCGGTCGCCCAACCGACTGAGCCACCAGGCGCCTGACATACAGTGTCGTTTATTGTGATTCCCTTGCAGTCCTGGGCAGCTTCAAGCGTAGAGAGTTGCACAGACAGAAGGGAGAAAAAGACGTTTCCTTTTGTGTGTGTGGTTTAATCAAAATGTTAGAAGAAAACTTAATGTTTATTTTTACCCAATGAGCATGTTTTTGAATTTGAACTTCCCAGACTTTTCTGTTTTGTTTTTTATTTATATTTATTTGTTTGCTTATTTATTTATTTTTGAGGTTGAGGATTTTGCTCACGAGAGTTAGCACTGTTTGATGATATCAGGAGTTTCAGCTCAGGATAGCTAGGAGTCTTGGGATCATTCTCTGACAAGGCCGGACCCTGAGACCAAAGTCACAAAAATAGTGACGTCTAATGGACTGCTTCTTGCGGTCCTCACCTGTCCCGTGGAGGGACTGCAGATCAAAGCCGATGTTTATGAACTGTGGCAAAGAGAATCAGCACCAGAACAATAGACCAGTCAATGTTCCCTTAAAATCAGAGCTCATGAGGCCACTGGGTAAGGAACAACAGGCCAGGGGTATGGCTGTTCGGCCTCAAGGGTGACTTTTGTTACACAGCTAGACATCTTGCTGATTAAGTCACAAATGAGGATCCTGGGGAGTTGACATTGTGAAATGCGTCCGAATTGCAGATGCTCATGCACCGAGGACAAACATTTCTTCCACTCCATGCCTGACGCAGAGGGCCTGAGGGCCTGGTGACCGGCTTTGCCTGGCTGATGTCGAGGGGTGACATTGCCTGGCTGATGTCGAGGGTGACATTGCCTGGCTGATGTCGAGGGTGACGACATTGCCTGGCTGATGTCGAGGGTGACATCGTGAGCTAACTGCAGCGTGTTAGAGCCACATCCAGAGCTGTCCATTTACCCCGTGTTTGCAGCCTGAGATCATGAAAAGCTTTTATCAACACTAAAAATAATATTTAGCAAGCCTCATCGATCCTTCTTTAAATAAAGCACCTATTTTAGGTGAGGTTAGCAATTTTATTCATAGGATTAATTTCATCCCACAAACTGCTGTGCAATGTCTGACAAAAGATCTTTTTATAAATTCAACACTGGAAAATAAGTCATAATCCCATCTGCTCCCTTCATTTCTCTCCACTCAGTAGAAGAAATTCAACAATACAAGGTCTCCTGCAGACTGAGACAGGTGGAACCGATATTAATAAATCACCAGCAAATATATAGATGAAGGTGACAGTGGCTATAAGAAATCGAATCATTACACTTGCCCTGCTGCTCACGGCTGAGTGACTGGTGTTTGGCATAGAGCTTGGACACCAGAGCATCCGTGTTTCCAAACGACCCCGGTCCCTGAGGCCTCCTGAGGTTCCAGTTTCAATGCTGCTCTGTCTCTCTGGCCTCCAACACGGGAAGCCCAAATCCCCCAAGAGAGGGAAGCGCATCTGAAAACAAGCAGTGCTTCGAAGGATTCTCAGCGTCCTTATTCTGAGTCTTTGCAATAGCTGAGCGCAGGCAACTTTGCTATAAAAAGGAAAGAAGGAAGAAAAAGCACTGGCGAATTAAAAGTAAACCCTTAAATAAAATAGCAAATTGCTCTGTAAAACCCACGTCGAGCAAGATTTCTGTTTGCCAGCCTGTAACTGGGTTTTGAAAGAAAGGGAATCCCCCCAGCACATACTAAGAATATTTTGCTGCCAGCTGTCTTTTCTGGCAGGACCTTCCTGGTTTGTGGAAAGACTGCGGGTCTGAGACTGGACCCTGCTGGGATTGGGTGGCAATTTTACTGTGGTGACCGTCATCTGAGAAGGTACCAGGGTTTGGAAGCGTCCCTGGGCACCTGGACATACTGTTGCTCTCGTTGCTCCAACATTAAGTGGCAACAAATCGTCCTGGCCCCCGGGGGCCACCAAGCTGGTCCCCTAGCGACAGGGACACAGTGTTGTAAGCACAGAAGGCCGCAACCCAGGAACACTAATCATAGACTTACAGCAGCCTCAACCTGGAAATACTTCACCCACCACACTTCACCGATTCCTCGCGATACCTGTTCTCTGACAAGAAATCGGTTTTTCTTTGTCCCTTTTTCCTCCGGGGTCAGTGCTGTGCTTTCTATCTAGAATGTCCCCTAGCCTCTACTTTTATTCAAATCCCAACCGTTTTTCAAATCCAGTGCAGTCTAACTGTCTTAGTTGGCTGCAGTTGCTCTAACAAAACACCACAGACTGGGACGCGTGCACAACAGACATTTATTTCTCACAGTTCTGGAGGCTAGAAGCCCAAAATCGAAGTGCTGGCAGATTCGGTTCCTGGTGAGACCCGATTCTTGGCTTACGGACGACTGCCTTCTTACTGTGTCCTCACATGGCAGAGGGAGGGTGTGGGGACGGGAGGGATGGAGGGGGTGAATGGGGGAGAGAGGGAGGGGCACAGAGAGAGGGGAGAGCATGAGCGACCTCTGGTCCTTGCCCCTTGTAATACGGGCACTAACCACATCATGTGGCCCACCTTCAAGACTTCATCTAAATCCAATCATCTCCCAAAGGCCCCATCTTCAGACTCCATCGCATCAGGGGCTAGGGTTTCAACATATGAATTTGGGAGGACACATATTCAGTCCCTATCACTCACCATGTCCATAAAGCTCTTGGTTCAAATGCAACCTCTCTGTTCTCCCCCTCCTGGGCTTCCTCTTGTCTGGACTCTGGGACACACAAGGACTGATAACTAGTGATGTCTGGGCTCCAGACCTTCACGGCTGGCACTACTAGGCCACTCTACCCATTGAAGTGTTCCTCAGGCACCTTAAGTTCAGGAAGTATGAGATGGAATCCAACCATTCTGAAGTGCTCTGAAATGCTCCCTCTACTCCCACCTTTGCCTCCGAAATCCCAGCCAGTGCTAGACATCTGTTTGTCCCCACTTCTCTCTCTGCACCAAATTTAATCCACCCCCAGGTCCTACCACTGCAAACTCTTAATACCGTCAACTCTGTCTGCTTTTATCTCTGCTGACGGTCTCCTCTGAATCTACCCTATTTTCACGGTTGGTCTCTGAGCTGTGTTAGGGAAGACCCACGGCTATCAGCCTGCCTCTGATGTTGCCCCTCTAATGACCCCGGGAGTTTCTCCTGAGACTTCTTTTTTTTTTTTTTTTAAAGATTTTATTTATTTATTTGACAGAGAGAGACACAGCGAGAGAGGAGATACAAGCAGGGGGAGTGGGAGAGGGAGAAGCAGGCTTCCCGCGGAGCAGGGAGCCCGATGCGGGGCTCGATCCCAGGACCCTGGGACCATGACCTGAGCCAAAGGCAGACGCTTAATGACTGAGCCACCCAGGCGCCCCCCCTGAGACTTCTTTCTAGAGCAGGGATCCATTGTGACTCAGGTATTTAAAACCCTTCAATATCTCCCCAGTGCTCTCAGGATGAGGCCAGACACATAGGAGATGATGAGGTGCGATGTGTTTACAATTCCAAACTCATTCTTCAGCATCTCTGGCCTCCTTCCTCCACTCCACTGCCCCACCCCTGCTTTGCCATCTACGTTCCAGTCAGACTGAACAGAGCACACTCCACAGTTTCTAGAATATGCCAGGCTCCCTCTGGTTTCAGGATCTTTGTATAAGGTCTTTTCTTGATGTAGGATTGCTCCTTTCCTTTGGCCCTCTACTCACACACTTGCCTACTGCATTACAGTATCCTCATTATCTAGAACAGGAATGAGCAAATTGTAGACACTCGAAATACATTTAACGAGTTAATGAAATAAACTCAACACATAGACATTCAAACAAGTGCTGTGCTCTTTAGGAAATACACACACAAAAATTTTATTTTGCAAAGAATCAGATTCCTGGCTCACACCAGCTTAGGATGATAACTTCTAAGAGTCTTTCTCTCTCTTTCTCTCTCTCTCTCTCTCTCTCTCTCTCTCTCTCACACACACACACACACACACACACTCTATGAGATTATCTAGCATGGCTAGCTGCATTTATTCCCTGATGGGTTCAAAGTTAGTATTGATTATAGAAATAAAATTTATTACCAAAGAATGAAAATTTTTAGCACCGAGGAAAGATACACTATGTGCCTTGGTCTCAAAAAGCATGTTCATTCATATTAAGAGTTATTTTTCTATTTATTGAATAAACCTTTATTGACTGGGTACTTGGTGCCAAGTGCTGAGCTGGGGCCTCAGGCTGCAAGGAAGAATAGGGCAGAACGTCTGTCCTGGGGGCCTTTGCCGACAACAGGCTTTGATAGACCTGCTGTTGTCCGGGTGCTACTCCTTGATCAGAGGAGGAAGGGAGAGGAGGGGGCTCTGGGGGCTTGGGTCAAGAGAGGAGAACCAGGTCACCACTGGGGCTGGGGGGCAACGTTCTGGGGAACAGAAATGGGTGATGAGAACTTGTCGGGTCACCTTCCAGGTATGGGGATGGAGAACCTCCAGCTCGCCGGCCTCAAGTGCAAAACCCTCTGTGCCAAGACGGGCAAGCATTCCTCACTGTCATCTGGTTTCTGTTTTTGAAGACAGTTAGAATAGGGAGATGAGGAGACCATGGCGTTTGATGTGTACAAATGTGGCAGCTTGAGGTTTTAAAATCCTAACCCAATTTCCACACATAATCATCAATGTGACGGTGACGCTAGATTTATGTAACCATGCCCCTATGGATGGAAAGAAAGGTGGCTGTTTCCAGATTTTAATGGGAATATGGCATTCCATTTTATAAATCTTTCATAATTTATTAAGCCATTCTCTTATAGATAGATATTTAGGGTGTGGGCAATGTTTCTTATTCCAAACAATACTCAATCAGCATTCCTATGCATGCATCTTTATGTTTTTAGTTTTTGATTGAACCATAAAAGTGAGATTCTCTGGTCAAAGGGCATGCAAATGTCATACTTTATCAGATAATGCCAAATTGACCCTCAAAAGTTTGTACCAGTCGGTTGTTCCTGCCAGAAAGTAGGACAATGCCTATTTCATCCTATCCTCAGCAGTAGTAGGTGCTGGAAGTATATTTATAACTCTACAATCTGATTTGGGAAAAGGGCATTTTATTGTCATTTCCATGCTCCTTCATCAGAAGTGTGGTTGAGCATCTTCTTGTAGACATCCACTGCTTATACGACTTCCTGCCTACATATACTCTTTGTCCCTTGGAGGGACTGGTCATTTTCCTCTGATCTGTTGGATTTATTTGAATATGAGATATTAGTGCTTGATGTAAATGTTTCCCCTCCACAGTCTGTCACTTGTCTTTTAATTTGGTTTGGTCTGGTTTTCTTTCTTTTTTTTTTTTTTAAAGATTTTATTTATTTATTTGACAGAGAGAATGAGAGAGAGAGCACATGAGAGGGGGGAGGGTCAGAGGGAGAAGCAGACTCCCTGCCGAGCAGGGAGCCCGATGCGGGACTCGATCCAGGGACTCCAGGATCATGACCTGAGCCGAAGGCAGTCGCTTAACCAACTGAGCCACCCAGGTGCCCCGTTTGGTCTGGTTTTCATTGGGAAAATGTTATAATATTTTGTAACCAAATAGGTCCTTTTGTCCATTGTTTCATTTTGTTTCCTCTCACTGTGAGATCACACAAATGTTCTCCCATATTTTCTTTCAATGCTCCTTTGGTCCTTACTTTTTACATTTAGGTCTTTGATTTAACAAGAATATGTTTTTGTTTGTGGTATAAATTAATGATCTTTATTTTTTCCAAATGGGTAGTCAATGGTTCCCATTCTAAGTATTTTCACACAATTCTTTCTGCACTAGTTTAAAGTGCCACCTTTATCGCAGATTGCAGATGTAAACATACTCGAATTGACTTCTGAGCTATCTTTTTGTCCAACTGGTAGATTTGTCTGGTTCTGGACCGTGTATTTCCAGCATCTTTATTGGGAGTTGGGAGGCTTGTCAACCCTAACCCCCTTCTGTTCCCCAGAAGGTAGAGGTCACTGCAGTGCTTTTGTTAGGAGAGATTCAGATTCTCAGATATTCTGGGGGAAATTATTATACTAATTAAGTGAAGCTCCAGATTACCAAATCACTTCTAATGGGGCAGAAAGGTCTCTCAGAATTTAAGTTCTCGTTCATACACCTCATTTGCATTTCTGTGCAGATAGCATCCTCTTTGGCGAGGGGAAGAAGCCAATCTTGGAAAGGCTTCATTTACTGTTCTGGTTTCTGCTTCCAGAGAAGGGAGTGCCTGTTCCTGTTAAATCTTCAGATCTTCCAGGGCAGTGGGAAACTTCATATTCCCACAGCAGGAGAGCAGAAACTGGAGTGTGGGTGTAAATCTCAGGCAGCTGATTGTTGGAACCCACAAGCCCTACCTTGTAAATAATTCACTTCAGTGCAGGAAATCTGCATATGAGGATGAAATGTCATTTATAACTCATAGGATATCGGCTTGGCTGGGAACGACTTCCCCGTCCCTTCAACTCATTAAGCGCTGCTAAGGAAGAGAGAACACAGATGATGTAGAATAAACTCCCCACAGTAAGCTCGTGACTGGTACAGACTAGTTAGCAAGACTCAACCTGAAAATAAAACTCGAGGATATGCCCGATACTCATTCAGCTCTCCATAAACCCATGGCTCCTGGGGTTAGCTTGCCTGTCCCTCCTTTCCCACGGTGCCCCTGGGGCCTGCCCTTCACGGAAATCCCTGTGAGGCCCAGGAGAAGATCGGCTGAGGTGCGTTCTTGGGCAGTGGGGCTTGCTCACTGGCTGCAAAGAGAATATATAATGTTTCAGTTAAGAACTCAGCTCCCTGAAATCCTGGAATCTCACATTGATGACTTATGGAGAAACAAGAGGGTCTTGGTAATGAGATCCTTTTCTCTCTTTATTAAATATTGATTGGATATGGAAGAAATTCAATTTCCAATGGAGTTGAAATCTTATTTCTAGGGTGTTGGTAATAAGACTTTTATTTTTTCATTTGTTTGTTTCAGTTTTGATGCAAAGACTACGACCATCTCCAGAGCAGAATAAATATGGAAGAACTTTGCTCTGTCTTGCTGCCAGGAGCCGGAATGTTGGCTGCGCCTGTGATTGAGTGTTGTGTTTTTTGTTTGTTTGTTTTTGAGTGAGGCTAGGTGCATTGAAAAGCAGGAAAAGCCTACAGTGGGAGGAGGGAGAGGGAGGGGAGTTTTTATCTGTGGAAGAAAAAATAAAATTAATATTGCCCCTCCCCCCAAGTTTGACTCTAAGCCTCTGAAAACATTTCCAGCTAACCGTGCACCTATCTGATACACAGAGACCTTAATTACGCACGACAGTAATCACTCTAGAAATAAACTCAGAGAAGGGCTGAGGTTTCTTGGCCTTCTTCCCAAGAGACTTATTTACTAAAGGACCAGGAGGGACTCATTATGAAATGGTTTACCTATTAGAAGGTCCCATGTCACTGGCTCTGAGAGGCAATTAGAGCTCTGTAGGCCCTAGCCACGGACGCGCCGGCCGTCTCGAGGACAGCTCCGTGGAAGGAGGCCCCTGCAGGCTCCGGGGTCCGTTCTGCTCACCCAGGTGGCCTCATGCTCCCTCAGGGAACGTTATTAACTTTTTCTGGCCCGATTTCCTTCCTACAAAATAATTCAGGAGCTCAGTATCCCTACTCTACTAGCTGGTTGCAAATGGATTGCTTGAAGAATGTTCTAGAATCATTTTTTGAAATCGCTAAGATTATCTTTTACCCTCTTTTAAAAGGTGTGCAGATGCTACGTTTATCCTTTTCTGATCTCCAGAGACTGCTGGTGTTCTCTTCACTCCACGGCAGCATCAGTCACATGGGAAAGAACCAAGACTGTGAAGAAACACAAATGAGTTCACTTTCAGAACTTGCAAAAGGAGATAATGACACTTACCGTGTGCAGTTCTGGCTTTAAAGCTTCACGGTATGAGCAACACTTTGTTAAAATAAATAGTAAGTTTATATATTTAAGGTGATGCTTCAGAAAAAAAAAAGTAAAGACAGGATCCCTTTTTATTGAGTCACAAAATTGGTCGAGGAAAAGGTAATGTGTCTAAGATAGCTGAGGCCTCACATGCACGGTTTTAAGTATTGATGTCAATAAAGACAGGTTCACCGACATTCTATGAAACAGAACTCCTTATGAAGTTGAAGGCACCGTGTTGGATTGTTTCTCGGGTTTCTTAGACCTTTGCAGTACAGTCAGTCAATGCCTAAGTGAGTTATCAGATAGCTGTGATCAGTCTGGATTTTGTGTCCCCAAAGGATTTCAGTATACAGATCGCTGACTGATTTTTTAGTTTTCAAAAATATATTTGGCAGTGTGCAGGGAAAACTGTCCCAGATCATACCACGTATCATTGGTTTAGCAGAAGTTACAGCTCACCTATTAGTTTTGTGCATTTTATCCTGAATTTCAGTCTCCTAAGAAAACACATTGACTGATCATTGGCTGGAAGACTATGAACAAAAGCCTTTTATCGGTGGATGTTGATCTCCTTGGGGAGATGGCCATTGGAGTGGCAGGAGCCCGGGAGTGAAGTTTCATTTAGCAGAAAGAGAAAAAGAAACAAACAGCAAGTTGAGGATGTGGCCTCCGAAGCAACTTACCCCGACTATTCTCCAGCTGAAGAATTGTTGGTATATTTTCAAGAAGTGGGAAAATTAAAGAAAATGATTTTCTTGAAAAGCACTGATGAATGAGAAAATAGTTAAGATGGGGTTTTAGTCTTCCTGTGGTTGATGGCTCTCTCTGGTAGCAGATTATGTGCACAGGGAGGGATATTACTTCTTGGATGTTACTGGGGGTGCCGAGCTATGGAGAGGAGAACTCACTATTACCTGCTATTAAGTAGACAGAGCCAATGTATCAGTCTTTTGAGAGAGCTCCCCGGCCCCCAGTGTCCATCTGCATGGGAAGGTAAGGCTAGGCAGCATGGACTAATTCACAGTGCAGCTTCTCATAAGCAGAAAGCACTTGTTCTTAGGACCAGAACTCGACTGATTATGGGGCAACTGTATGGTATGTCCTCAGCCATCTTGTCTCAGAGACGGACCTACCCGGGCCGACTTCCGTTTTCATCTCAATAGTCTACCTGCTGCTAACAGACCTCCAGCCTTGAGACAGTCAAGTATTAAGGCAAAAGGAAAATGATTTTGATCTCTTCTCACTGCTGACATTTTTACTCTAGTTATAAGAAGGTGGGATGGGTGATTTAATTATTGTTGAAATGTATGTCACTGAGTCCATCCAGAGACATTTGGACTCATTGTGCACCCAATTACTATCTGCAAACACAAGATACGAAGCATCGGTAAATAAAACCTTCCAGAAGCATGGTATTTAACAGGAAATTGGATGTGAAGTTCTGATCAGAACCATGGTCCTTGAACCAGTGAACATTGATCAAAAGAAAAAAAAAAAACAAAACAAAAAACTCCTGTTCTACTGCCTGGAATGTTCTAGGACAGAATTCGTATTAGTTTCAGGCCCAGGACTGGCATTGCAAGCACGGTGATAGCGGGTGTCTGTGCCGTGCGATGGCGGAGTAATGGGGATTGTGCACACCCCAAACATCTTCCCACTGGCTGCTGAGCTTTACTGTCGTGTGATTTATTATTAAGTGTTGTTTTACTTGCCAGCATTTCGTGGTTTAAACAGCCCACCTGAGTGTGAATTAGTTTATCAACTGGCTTTCTTATGAAAAGACAGATGAGGCTACATGAAAATGCTTAGCACACGGGTAGGAAGCAGCTGATGAAAACAGAAGAAAGGCCCAGAAGATGAACTCCCTTGCCTCTGAAACTTTGCCCAGGCCTGATCGTGCAGTTAATTCAATAGGTTCCGAATATAAGCAAGTCTCTTTACCCTCAGGGTAACCTCAGACTTGAAAAACGGTGGAGAAAATGAGGAGTTGGGAAGGAGGGACACACGGAAGGCATGTGCCTGCGAGCCCCCGAGTGAGGGGCGCAGTCTCCTTCGTCTGGGGATCCTCACACCTCTCGTGGCACCTGGCAGAGTAGGTGCACTGGAGCGTGTGAGGTGAGGGGCCGCTGTGAGCACTTCCCCAGTCGTGGACCCTGCCCCACCTTTTGTGGGTGGGGGCGCTAAGCCAGTGAATACCAGCCAAGGATTATCCATGACCCATCAGTTTACCCCGGCTTCTGCTTCCTCAGATGCTGGCTGATGAAATGTGTGGTGTGACGGGGACTTCAGTTCCCTTTCAACTTTATTACCTACGAAATGCACACACCTTTTAGATGTCCTATGAGGACCGGCGACACTGGCCAGGATAGAGCGCTTTAGGCCTTCACCTTTACGACGAGGAAGGAAAAGGAAAGCAGAGCAAGACAGAGGAAGGAGATAATGCTGCCTGCAACCTTCAGATCTTTTCCTGCTCAGAAACTCTGCACAAAGCCTTCATGCTGCAGGGCTGTGGAGCAGGAATCTGAGTATTTGGCAGGGACTCGGATAGAGGGGATGCTCTGCAGAAATTTTGCCTTGGGACTTCAAACTTAATTGATAGATCCCTGGTCATAAGCTTCCCTTCCAGAAACTGTTGGTCACCCTCCTCGCCTGCTCTGCCAATAGATTGCCCATGGGATGGAGTCTGTAGCCAGCACATAGGCTGTTCATCAATGAATGTGGGTTAATAAATGGAGAAATCTGTTGCAACTTTTACTCTGCCCTGAAATGAAGAAGAAGAAACTTTCTTTCAGGAGTGCAGCTTGAGTTTTTCTGAGTAGGTTGAGTCTGTGGATGTGACAGGGGTCCCTGATGGCATCTCGGCTGGGCTTTGTGGAGTTGGATGTGTGGGAGGGGCACTCCAGGAGGCAGGGGCCCAGGAGGGATCGGTAGGTTTGGGGCTAGGGAAGCAGAGGTCTATGTCATGAGCCAACACCAAGGCCCAGACAAGAAATGTGGTGGCCAGTTCACCTCCATGGACTCTTCCTTCATATTTGCTCCTCCTGCAGAGCCATGTTCAAATGGCCCAGCTGCTCTCACCTGCTCTGTGAAGGGTCGGGAGCTGTGTGCCCTGGCTGGTCTGTGTGGTGGCCGCAGCAGTGACCAGTGGGACATCTTCCTGGTCTGACTCTGAGGATACAAGAGCTGGTGTCGTGGTATCTGGCCTTCCATCCCTGTGGCGTTTTCCTCTTTGTTGACAGCCTCGGAGGCTCCAGGTATCATTTTATGCAGGTGGTGGAATCTTCTTGTCTTAATGCATTTGGGTCGCCGTAACAGAGCACCTCGGCCTGGTGGGGTCCTGGTCACAGCCTTCTTCCCGAAGGGCCACTTTGACTTCTCATGGTGTCCTCACAAAGTAGAAGGGTTGAGGGATCTCTTGGAACCTCTTTTATAAGCCGGGAATGCCATTCGTGAGGGGATCCCTTACGACCGGATGGTCTCCTAAAGGCCCCACCTCCTGAAACCATCACATCCATGGTTGGTATTTAACAAAAGTGCCCAGAATAGTGCTCACTATGCTAGACACGCAGCAGGTGCCTAAGAAGGTATTTGTTATCAAACACACAGTGAACAGGTGTATTAAATAAAAACCAATAGCTCAATAGCTCAGGCGTGGGCTAAGGCACAGAAACGAGCAGGATGGTCTTGGCCTCAGCAAGCTTCCTCATCTAATTGGAGGACAAGTCTCATTCCCTGGAGAGAAGAGTGAACCATGGTAAGCACAGCCACACTGATGCCATGGGCAAGAAAAGAGCAAGGGCAGGTGGTGGGGGACGTCCTGAGAATGAGTGCTGTAGATCCTCAGTTGTGACAGCAGATAGAAGCACATACATGTGGGATAACATCTAGAATCCTCAACCCTTTCTTTCCAGAGTTGGCGATTTAGAGAAAAGAAACAACTAACTAAAAATTAACCCTTAATTTCCCATAGGTCCTTAAAACGTTAGCTGCTGAAAGATGGTGGTGGTCATGTTGGTAGGAGGGACTAGACCCAATTCAGTGAAGCACATGGTCCTGTCTATGACAATTGGGATCAGTGCTGAGAAAGGATGAAGTTGCTCTCTGCCAAGTAGGCTTAGAGGAAGGAAAGCCTAAATCATGTTTTCATGAAGATCATATGCAAATCAGGTCACTAATATAAAAACACAGTAATCCTTTTTTGTGGATAAAACAACAGGAAGTTAAAAGTCATGGCCAACAGAATGGCTAAAATTAACAAGTCAGGAAATGACAGATGATGGCGAGGATGCAGAGAAAGGGGAACCCTCCTACACTGTTGGTGGGAATGTAAGCTGGTGCAGCCACTTTGGGAAACAGTATGGAGGTTGCTCAAAAAGATGAAAATAGAGCCACCCTATCACCCAGCAATTGCACTACTAGGGATTTGCCCCAAATGTGCAAAGGTAGTGATCCAAAGGGGCACCTGCACCCCAATGTTTATAGCAGCAATGTCCACAGTAGCCAAACTATGAAAAGAGCCCATATGTCCATCGACAGATGAATGGATAAAGATGTGGTGTATATAGATAATGGGATATTATGCAGCTATCAAAAAAATGAAATTTTGCCATTTGCAATGATATGGATAGAACTAGAGGGTATTATGCTAAGTGAAATAAGTCAGTCAGAGAAAGACAATTATTGTATGATCTCACTCATATGTGGAATTTTTTTAAAAGATTTTATTTATTTATTTGACAGAGAGAGAGAGCGCGAGAGAGGGAACACAAGCAGGGGGAGTGGGAGAGGGAGAAGTAGGCTTCCCGCGCAGCAAGGAGCCCGACGAGGGACTCGATCCCAGGACCCAGGGATCATAACCTGAGCCAAAGGCAGACACTTAACGACTGAGCCACCCAGGCGCCCTCACTCATATGTGAAATTTAAGAAAGAAAACAGAGGACCATAGGGGAAAAGGATAAAAAAACAGGGTGAAATCAGAGAGGGAGACAAACCATAAGAGACTCTTAATCATAGGAAACAAACTGAGAGCTGCTGGGGGGGATGAGGAATGGGGTAACTGGGTGATGGACATTAAGGAGGACACGTGATGTAATGAGCACTGGGAATTATATAAGACTGATGACTCACTGAACTCTACCTCTGAAACTAGTAATATAGTATATGTTACTTAACTGAGTTTAAATAAAAAATAGTGTACTGACACATTAAAAAAATAAGGTCAGCCTCAATCAGTGAGATGAAATATTATCTGCTCTTAAATCAGTTTGCTCTTGTGTCCTTTCATGGATGCCCATTAGTACTGTTTGCTCCTTCAAACAGCACTTTGTTTGACTTATTTTGCTGGAATTCTTTTGGGGATGGTAGAACAGTAAAATAAGAATAGCTTTAAAAAAGTCATGACCGAGAGAAAAAAAAAAAAGGATATAATTTTCCAGTTTTCCAAATAGCTTGGAGTTTATGCCAAGACATGTCTGGGCTCTGGTATGGCTTTTCTACATCTTTGTACACTTCCGCAGTCCTGGGAAAGAATGTGTGATGACCCAGAGGCAGAGTGAAGGTGGTGTAAGTTCTGGTTCCATCACTGAGCAGCTTGCCCACCCTTGGGCAGCTCTGTGGGCCTAACTTCTCTGGACCTGTTCTCATTCCTACAAGTTGGGCAGGATTGCCGGGAGGCCAAAGAGAGATGACGAGATGTGAGCTTGCATTGTAAGAAAATACAGAGGATTCACTGGGAAAAGATTGGTGTTTCCTGAAGAATCCTTGAGCATGGTTCTCTATGGATTAGCAATGGAAAACTGGGTTTTAATTCCAGACAGTTCTGTGAATCCAATGGAGTGCAAGATCAAAGCAAAGGGGACCCAGGTCAGTAGATGTTAGATAGATCATTTCCAACAACTAGACAGTGTACTGAAATATTTGCCCGATGATATCTAGCACATCTTCCGAAAATTATTTTTTGAAAACTTAAACCAGGCGGTGTGTGAAGCCAGGCCTGTCCTGTGGCCGATGCTGAGGTCTTCATTGAGTTCCAGCTCTCTGAGCATCCTTCCCCTCCTGCCTCCCTGCCGGCGTTCCTGGTGTGGATGTCCGTGGTCCTCACACCATCACAGTCCCAGGTTCTACACTGAAGCCTCTGTGACCAGACAGGGCTGGAAAAGTTAGGAGAAATTCCTTCCCACACACTACGAAGCAAGCATTAAAACGATCACTCCTCCGGCGTTGGTTGTGCTTAGGATAGCATCATACCATATGCTGGTGTTTAAAAATGCCACTTGGTGATTTTTATTATGTCGTGCTACAATCTTCCTATGTCAGCTGGGCTCCTCCCACGTCTATTATGAGGCATGAGAATGAAAGATCCCACAATTTATGAGCCGAGTAGCAGTGGAGGATTAATAATCAGGGGCCTTTCATTAAAGCCTTAGTTAGATTAACCCCTGTTTTCTCTCTGCGTCTTCTCTGTGGAGAGGATCCGTTCTTCTGAAGAAAGTCCAGGTTTTTCTGTTAACCTGCTTGATTGGAGAATATGGTTGCCATATTTAGGGATTAGTGACACTGACAAGGCTTTTGCTTTCCAACGTCCTCTTCTCAGTTTTTATCCCTTAAAAATAAATAATAAACTGGGACGCCTGGGTGGCCCATCGGTTAAGCGTCTGCCTTCGGCTCAGGTCATGATCCTGGGGTCCTGGGATCCAGCCCTGAGTCAGGCTCCCTGCTCAGCGGAAAGTCTGCTTCTCCCTCTCCTTCTGCCCCTCCCCCTTGCTTGGGCTCTCTCAAACAAATAAGTAAAATCTTTAAAAAGAATAAAGAGTAAACCTGGTTTTCCTTCTTCTGTAAAAGAAGAGTTGTTCTCTACTCTGTCATAGTGAAGGACACTTTTCAAGCACAGCGGGGTTCCGTCGGCTTTGTGTTGTGAGAGGGCTTGCTATGGCATGTGTCCTCCCACTGATGGGTCAGCGACATCCCAGGCAGTGCAGAGAAATGTAAACCACCACTTTGATGTTTCTGAAGGGACGATGGCATGGTCCCTGGAAAGGTAGATCATTGGTTGATGGAGGTTATTCCTAAACTCTAATGGTGTGTGTGTCAGGAACCAGTGGTGGTCTTGGAAAGACTGAGCTTAGGAGGCCAGGAGGATTAGTAGGACAGCTGATCCCACTTTGCGGGACAGAGTCTGCTGTGGGTACTTTCACTCTGTGTCACTCACTGGTTTTCCGACTCTTTTCAGGTAGGTTTACTCATAACTCCCTGCTCTCTGTTTTTCTTTCTAGACTCTGATTGCACTTTGGTTGTCTGGTCTTCCTCCTGACTTCCTGCCGGACTCCGTTTTCTGAGTGTACCTGTTCCATTCCAGCTGTAGACCCCCGAGTCCCTATGCAGGTCCTGCATCCAGTTGACTGCTGGGGAGGACTTGGCCCCTGGCTTCCTTCAGCAGCTGTGTGGTCCCCCAAAACCTCACCTACTGCATCAGTGTCCTGCACTCCAAAATTCCTTCACCTGACACCTCCCTCTCTAGACCATGACCATGATTATGGGGCCTCACTTTGTTATTTTGGCTTTGTGCTTCCTTCTCTTACTCCTAAACACCCCAACCTAGGTAGTTCCTGGAGCTGTCCTTCACTGCCTACTTCTCCTGCATGCTCATTCACTTCCATCTGACACATGATAGTTTCTCTGCAGACCACATGCAGAGCTCTTCCTGGTGAGCCACAGAGTCACTGAGCCCCACACCCCACCGCCCAAGACATGCCATTTGCATGTTCATTTCCAGTCCCCCCTTTCTGTGGCTTCCCTCTTTCTATTAATGGCACCTCCAGCCTTCTGGTCAGCTGGTCGTTGCTCCTCACCTACCTTCTTCCCCTCTACTCCTGCTGTGCTAACTTCACAGTGCTCTCTGCATCCTTTCTTCCCAGCACTTTCAATTCCACTGTCCTGCCCTCCTCGAGATCCTCAATACTGCCTGATGGATACATGACTCCAGTGCCTACTCAACAGTCTCTCCATCAAACCAACTACTTCTCCAGCATTCCCTGATACCTGTTTCTAGATCATGTTGCATTTATGCTCAGACAGCCCTCAGACCTTCCAGGGCTGCTCACTGGTGACAAAAGTAAGCCTAAATATCTTAAATTAAGGGCCATATCCTATATATCTGGTCCAGATCGACTTTGCAGCCATGTCAAACGTCACTCACCTTCATATACAACCTCCCTCTGGTCCTTGGGTGCTGTCTTCCAGGATTTCTCCTATTGTGTTATTTGCTCCCATGTGTATTTCTGCCTGGAACAACCAACTCTTCGACCTGAATCCCAGCTCAAACACAATTTCCTCTGAGAAGCCATTCTTGGTCTCTGTAGAGACTCTTCCTCTGGGCTCCCCAAGCCCACTGCTGAGTTGTACCTCCCAGAGTCACTCGCCATGGTGTCTATGTGCCCTGAAGCTATTGGTGTCCTTAGATGCCTCACTTCATTCTCAACTCAAACCCCACTGCATCAAGGATTTCATAATATATGTATCTTTCACTTTCTGTATGAACTTTCTTTTCCGTGGTAAGCCCTGAAAAACGGTTTATTTCATTCTCTTGGAAGAAAGAACAGAAGCCTTTCTAGACACTGCCTGGCTTCCCTAAGGGGCATTTTATGCATCCATTACTCTGTGAAAATCCTTGTAAGAATTTTCTCTTCATTTAGGGGAGACTCCAGTCTATGGTTAGAAATAGGGGTCCCATGAAGGATTTGCAAAACATGAGTCTTCTTTGGGTATAATTTTTTGAGTGATTAAAAAAATTCCATGTCCACCTCTTTTGGCGTTTTCAAACTTGAACTGGGGTAAACCTTTGGCCCTTTCTTTAAGGAGAAAAGAGAAACAAACAAACTTGAGAATTTGTGGTGGCTCAAATGCTTCTGAAATGTAAGCTAACAGAATTAGTTCAAGAGCAATTATAAAAACCTTAAGTATTCAGTAGCTAAGTATAATTTGCATAATTCCAGAATGGAATATGTTTGAGCTTTCAGGAAAAAAAAAAAAAAAAAACGAAAAAGATCAGCATTTATTGTTTTACTTTTTGATTGCTTCTGAAAAATTGTATGGTATTGCATTGTATGAATAGGTCTCCATGAGTAAATTATGATCAAAATTCAAAGCCATCATAAATTAAATGTGTTTTTTTCCTGCTTTGGTATACAAGACTTTCCATTAAGCTAGCCCCATATAATATACCTTGGATGTGTTCAAGAAAGCCCTGTAAATTATAGTAAGTATTTAAAATGGTAAGTAGACATTGGAAAAGGCCACATTAGGATTAATGAATGAAGGGGTTGATACTGAAAATGCACTTGTAAATAAATAACATGAAAAGTAAAGATGACACATTGTTAGGTTAGAGTTACAAGTAGGGATGACTATAAATTGTAGGGTGGCAAAGAGTGTTCATGGAACTTCAGTTTCTGTGGAGAAACATGTCTAATTTCTTTCTAGCAACAACTTCCCAGTTTCTTCTGGTCTGTGTTCAACCCTGAGGTTTTCCTGTACCTTCTTTTCAGATTGGGAAGTACCTGAGATTTCTCTGTTAACCAGCCTGTTCCCTACCCAGCAGAATTTGGCAAATTACCCCCTCACTAGTTGAGGACAAGTAGGAGAGGAGTTGGCTTTGTGTAGGAGATTGCATTCTTTCAGTACCAGGAGCTAAATGTGATAGGGGAGGAAGCAGACCCAGGATGCACGTTGCTCCTGACAAAAATGAGAACACCGAGGACAACCAGGCAGAGTATATTTTAAATATACATGCTTGTTTGTCTCAAGGAAGGTTTGGGGTAGCACACAGCACTTTGAGGAGAGAGTTAAATAAGACAGTGTGTATTTGGACTGTTATTTTTTTTAAATTTGGGTGGCTTTGACGGAATAGAGTGGAAACACTTGGGAAAGTATCTTGGGTATATTTAAAGTTATGGCACAAACTTTAACAGTCTCCTTAGGTGTATGACCTTGCAGTTTATCTGAACTCTGGTTTCCTAAATTATCCATCATATACATGAATATGCCTCTATGATGAAAAGAGAGAAATTTCCTTCTAAGATGTTCACTTGCTCCAGCACCCAAGTTTGCATAGTTCCAATTATGTGATTTGCATACCTATTAGATTTCTCATTTGCTAAAGAAGGTAACTTTAACTTGAATCAATAGAAATACTCTAAGAATTTATGCCCAGGTGCTTCACTCATGAAAGTCCTGAGAATAAGTAGAAGAGTAAAGGCTGGATTCTATATCATAGAAAGAATAATAAATATAGATGGAAAGCATACAGGGTCATGAAAAGTACTGAGAGGAAGCCTAAAGTTCTAAGAGACCATGAGAATTTCTAGATTTAAGATGATGATTAGAGAAATTCTACTTCTGACAATGATGGTGTATCCTGCACCAGAATAACTCTTTCACAGGTAACAAAATATAAAAACTCTTTAAAAGCACTGGAGAATGATGGAAGGGAGGCAGAAACTGGAGGGGAGTCAACTCATGAATGAGAGGAAGTCACTGGACACTATTCGCATTATTTATTTATTTATTTATTTATTTATTTATTTATTTATTTATTTATTTATTTATCTATCTATCTATCTATCTATTTATTTATTTATTTATTGACTGAGGGAACTCCCAAATCTGTACAAGGAAACACGGATAGAACTTAGGGAGAAATTCATACCCTAATTGGCTTAAGAAGTCATCAGGCATAGTTTGGGTCTGGAAGCTGCTGGAAGGTGAAGGGAGAATTTTAGAAATCGGGAAGCCACAGAAGACATAGCCCCCAAATCTGTGTATAAATTCTTTAATCCTGGTTGACTGATGAATTGAACATGCCTATGGGAGACTGCAAGATTTCCAGCAAAAGGCAACAGATGCAAGACTGGAAGGACTGAGGAGTGTCTATTGCAGCCCACTTTAAGGAAGACAGAGTTTGGAGTTTGAGTTCAGTCAAGTTGATTGCCCACAAGAACAAAGATCAGTGAGCTTTTGAGGCAGGTAACATAATCCCAAGTCTCTAGATTAGGCATCCACAATGTCTAGTGTAATAAAAAAAAAAAAAATTACTTGACATTCATAGAAACCAGAAAATTTGACTCACAGTCAAAAGATTTTAATACCAATAAGATCTAGATGTTGGATTTAGCAATCCAGGACCTTAAAACAACATTTATAAATGTGTTTAAGGATGTAAAGGAAAATATGGGTTTAATAAGTGAACAGATCAGGAATCTCAGCAAAGAAATAAAACCTGTGAAAATAAATGTAAATTCTAGAATGGAAACATGTAATTCCTGAAATAAAAAAAAAAAGTTGCTGAGTGGATAAAAGCAGTGATGGAATTAGAAATCCACAATAGATGTTAAAACTAGTGGGTGAAAGTTAGATGAGGAACAAGAGTTTATATAGTCTCAAATATCCCCACAAATTACTTATTAATTACAAATGGAGAAATAATAACAGTATAGTTCAGAAACCTAGTGAATTCTGTTTCAAAGTAATCAAAGCTAACATTGCTAATATTGGAACCGAGGGTATCATGTGACTCCTCATATAGTGTGATGAGGATACAGCCCTTCTGTGGAATTTCTGCCAAGAGGGCATAACCTGAATCTTATAACAAGGAAACACCTACACACCCAAATTCAGGGACATCTATGAAATAAGTGGCTTCTACCCTTCTAAATAGTAAGATAAAGAAAGACAAAGGCCCAGTAACAGCTCCTGATGAAGGAAACCTAAGTAGACATGAAAACAAAATGCGTTATGAGATCCTGGACTGGTTTCTGGACCAGGGGTGGGATATGTAGAGAACAACATCAGGATAATTGACATGACTCAAATATAGACTGTGGCTTAGATAATAGAACTGTTTCAAGTTAGATTTTCTGGTTTTGATAATTGTTCTAAAGTCAGGTAAGAGAAAGTCTTTGTTCTTAGTGAATATACATTCAAGTATGAGGGATAAAGGTGCCCAATGTTGCCAAATTATTCTCAAGTGGTTCAGGAAAAAAAATGTGCTGAAGACGAGAGCAGAGAGGTAGTGAGTGCAGAGGTGAGCTCATGGAGATTATGGGTGACTTACGGGTCACAGAAGGCATTTGGTTGTTACTTTGAATGAAATGGAAAGGCTTTGGAGATTCTAAGCTGAGGAATGACATGATCTCATATATATACAAAATAGGCTCACTCTGGAAACTGGAAAGTACACGGGAGAGGTCCATGGTTGGAAGCGACTGCAATGACCCAGGCCAAGATGTTGGTTGGTTGGAGCAGGGTGGGAGCAATGCAAGTGGCAAGAAGTGACTAGGTTCTGGGCATATTCGGAAGGAAGAGCAAACAAGGTTTGCTGAGTTACCCCACGTGCATTAGAAGCAAAGGAGGCCCCCAGGGTGGTGAGAAGGGGTTTGATCTGAGGAAGCAGAAGAACGGTGATAGGGGAAATATAAGAGGGGATATGAGGAGCTCAGTTTGGGACATGTTAACTGTGAGACAGCTATTAAATATACAAGGGGCATGTCCTGGGGAGGGTCAGAGTGTGAAGTGTGACGTTCAGGGCAGGTGCTCAGGCTGAAAGTACGAATTTGGGCATCATTGGTGTGTAGTTGCTCTTGAAAAACAGGAAACTGTAGGAGGTGCCAGCAGACTGAGTCTAAGTGGAAAGAAGAAGACAGTGAAAGACTGAGCCCTGGGCAGGCCAACTGAGGTGGTGATTCCCACTTAGCAGCAGCGTCCATGATGCTAGGAAGGGGAGAGTTTGGGGAAGAGGCAGGAGACTTAACTCACTGTTTTTTTACTGAGACTGGCTCCATCCTGACTGAAGGCACCCAGAAAGAATTGCAAGATCTCTCCTATTTCAAAGGAGCCCCTCTACAAACACTGGAGTAAAAAAATGTTAAGCTAATCTCCATGCACCCACTATTGCATTTCTAAATAAAGTGTCTGTTCGGCAGGTAGAGGCATTAGATGCAGGAGATGACGTTTGAGTTGTCAATAAGAAATCCCTAATTGTCCGCGGTTCCCAAATAGGGCCTCCCCGGGGGTCACAGAGGCAAACACTAGTTTCTGGAGGAGCATGGCTTCAGTCATTTGAGCTGACCCCTGCAGGATCCCCCCAAGGACTTGGAGAGGAACTCTAGAGTTTGCCAGTTTTCCCTCACTGCTTCTTGGGAGACCGGATGCTGGCTCACGATTTTGGCATTCGGATATCTACTTGTAGATGTTCATCTGTCTCCTCGCCCTTCAAAATGAAGCAAATATACACAGATACAAGATGCAATAAGAGATATTGAACAAATTAAGTTAAAAAATGCTTCATAACACTCTGGAGGCCCAGACACTAAACATATTTTTCCATTTAAGCAGGTTTTTGTACTGAGTTATTAGGAAAAATGCACTAAACATTTACTTCACCTTCAGCCTCACCTTCATTCTGTCCCCGTTGAACCAGGCTAGTATTTATCTCATCAGGGAACTGGGTAAAATAAGTAACTAGGCAAGGAGGGGGAGATGAAATTCAGGGTTGAGCACCGACTGCTTATTGATGGCATCGCGTCCCCAAGTGTCCCATTATCCCTCGGAGCAGTCTCGCTCACATGCTAAATAGGAGAAGTGGTTATCCTGGGGGGTAATGTATGATCCCCTGGGGCCTTCTCCACAAGAAAATTGACCTTATATGGGCACCTACTGGCTCTCTAGAGGGACTGTATTTTATTCATTTTCCTCCATCATAAGACTGGGTGCAAATGAGAACCCAGCCACCCAACCCAGAATGAAAATCCCTTTGTCAGTTCTGTTCTCTGCTGATGATGCATGGGTTTTGCTTTTTGGGACCCTCCCCTTGAATGATGACCTTGATCAATTTAGGTGCAGGTGAGCTTCGTTGGTTCTTGCTGATGAGGCTAATCTTTTCCATTCAAATCCCAGGCCAGTTAGCTCTGATTGGTTCTATGGGCAACATCCTCATCCTGTGCGAACATGTTGGAACTTGTGGGTCACTGGTCACAGGAGGGCCGGAGAGAAATGGCGACAGTGGTCTTTTATCCCTCTCTGTATTGTAGGAAAATGCCTTACTTCAGACGCTGAGGGAGCTGCCCTCCATGGCCAGCTGCCCGTTAATTCTGATGAATGCTCTACCAGAATGCCTTGGAAACCACTCTGTGGGGGAACTGATGGGGATGGGGACACAAGGACTGTTTTTAAGGAGGTTACTCTTTCAGGTAGGTTATTGCTGATTTGTCTGTTGGTTAAACCTTTCTACGCATCCCTCCCTCTTATCCTGAAGATTTACCCATCCGAGAGCAAATCCTTCCACAGATCTGTGCCTTTTTAAGTAATTCAAAAAGCAGCATCGGCAAGAGATGGAGTTTGAAATCACCATTCCCCCAAACCTTTAGGAATCTCAAGGTAGGATGAGCCAATGAATGATAGACCTGATTAGGTAAGAATTGAACCTGTATGGCTCATTACACGTGAGGGGCTGATATGACCAGGGAGGAGACCGGCAGGGTGGGTCCCTCACAACCCTGGAGGCTCCTCTTCCTTCCAACAGCCCCCCGCCCCGTTTATTCCGGGTCTAATCTCAGGACATTTGCTGGTTTCTGGCTTCTTCATAACCATTGCTCGAAATTCCTTAAAATAGCAATCTTTTCTCTTCCTTTGGTGTTCAAAAGTGTGAAGCAGATAGTTCTAAAGAAACTCAAGTCACCACCATAAATCTTAAGTGATTTTAGAAAGATATATAAGACTCCTGAATGATGACATATTTCCAGAAGATCGGTAAAACATTTCTGAGTGATATATGGCCGGGCCGTTGCATCTGCACCGTGAACCTGAGGGAGAACATCCAGGGAACACAGTATTTTATGAGTATTATTGGTCGTATCTTTTGTTTTTAATCTGCCAAAATTGCAACCAAAGAGGCTGTCCACACAGAAAGTCAGCCTACGTGAGGCCAGGCGTGGCTGGGAAAAGCTCTGGGGTTTTCGATTCACCACCAGGACCAAAGGTGGGTGGGGGACTTGGTGTGTTTTTCTGGGAATGGGAAGGGGAAGAAGTCCCGGGTCTGAGAAGTGGATGAGAGTGTCTGAGAATGGCTCCAGCATTTAGAAGTAATTACGGGGTACGGGGGTGGGGGGGCTGGATTTACTCACAAAGCCTGTTCTGTACATTAACTAAATTTGTGATTTTAATCACTGATAGAAAAGAAAACAATACATACACATGCACACACATACAGGGCTGCAAAATACTCAGGGTGGCACACCTTTTCCATCACCCCCGGAGACCATCTCCAAGTGCTGGCGTGGGAAGGAGGGACACAGCCTTGCCGCAGCTGATGACCAAAGTCAGCGTCATCGAAACACCGCGCTGAAAGGCGAGCTGGTTAAAATCATGCATTTATCTGCCTCCGGGGCTAAGTATAAGAAGGATAGGATAAGCAGGAGGTCCTCCTGGTCACGCTGCTAGAGGTGAAAGGAAAGAATGTTTTCTCTCCTCCACTGGGAGCTAATGGGGTGCGTGTGACTCCTCGCAGCCTCCCCCGAGGCTGCCTTGGTGCATCTCACGTCTGGCAAAGCTACTGTGAAGCAGGTTCTACTGCTAGAGCCTCATGTGGATCTTCAGAAACAGCATGCTGAGAATAAGGGGCATTGAAGCTCGCATGCACGTTGTCGCAAGGTTCTGATACTTTAGTTGCAAGGCCTCCGGGATGAAGGATCCCATGTATAAAACCCCAGCGGTCTGGAGTGGCTCCATACCTCTTGCAGGGAGAGACTGCTTTTGCAACCCGGTCAGCAGTGCTTGCTTCCATGGCCACAGTGGCCCCTGCACCAACGAGCCTCACGCTACGAAAAAAAATGATCAAGAACAAACCCAAGAGGGAGGTTGTCGCACGTAGATTATGTGATACCAAAAATGGAAGAAGAGCTTCCCGGAAACCCACAGAGGAAAAGCTTCACAAATCATAAAGGTCTACCAGGATTTATCCTGAATTCAGACACGGGTGCAATTATATTTGTTGCGTGCAATGTCGCTGTGCACCTATTTTATGCTCTCTACCAGAGTGATTTTCCACAGGGAAAAACTGAGTCATCGTAACAACCTACTTCTCCAGAGTATGATCTAACACAGAAGTCACGTTCTTAGATATATCATGTGGAGCTGCTTGGGGGCTCCTTCTAAGCCTCTGAAGCAGGACCAGAAATGCACTGGCCTGTGTCCAAGTGCGTGGTAGGGGGGAGTAGATCCGGGAGCCGAGAGGAGGGGGTCTCTGAGGATATGCATTTAAAATGTCTCAAGAGTCCTGATCAATATTGTTCAATAGTAAATGCCTTATTACACATCTTTTGTGTAAATTTAGAATTCTCAACCACTGAGATTTTTCTCCCAGCTCCCTCCTGTGATGGGTCTCCCATACTTTTCAGAGCCAGTCTCGATTCATCATTTGGTCACCTTGAGACCCAGAGACTATAGCACAGAACCTACAGTATCTATTTCCGATTAGTCCACACTTTCCCCAAATTAATTTGCTCTAACCAGAGAATAATGGTAGTGATGATAATTGAATGAGTCCTTTCCTCCTACAGGAACCAAGGGAGCTGAGTGAAAGGTGACAGTGTCTACATCCTGAGGCCGTGGGCTGGTTTGGGGTCCCATGTGGATTGTGCATCTACCTCCTACTTCAGAGGTGTGGGGACACGAAGGCCATCCAACCTACCATCCAGTGAAACACAGGGTTAGGTCTTACGGTAGAGATAGATAATTGTGGAATTAAACGTAGTTCCCAAGAAAATCAAACCCCTACACACATCAAAGGTTCAGAGAAGTTTTTCTGCAATTTAGCTGCATAACACACAGATTTTCTGAATCTCCCTTCAGCTGTTTCAAACGCTGGCTTTAAAGGGTCCCCTGAGTCCTATAGCACACCCGTGATTATAAAAATATTTAAAGCCACAGAAAGAATATATAGCTGTGCAGACACATGTGTTGATTTATTGTGTACCAGGCTTTGACACCACACTGGAAGGCAAGGTTTCAGGCTGACGAAAGCATCGGAGTAGCAGGCTTCAATCCATATATTATGATACCAGCACCAGAAAGGAGCAGGGTCTAAAACAAGGCTTTAATATAGGGTTTCTGAAAGCTCCTCTCCATAAGCAGGAGACAACATAAAAAGTTACATGACTATTTATGTGACACGGAGTCATATTCGTAGTGATATGACCACATAAATAGTATTGTGAATTTTTGGAATATGGAAATTAAAGACAAATATTTCAAACCTAAACCATATATTATGAAAAATAACAAATCTTCCCAAATGCCGTCAATAAAAAAGAGATGAGGTGGGAGAAGGGACAAAGCTCTAGAAATATCCATGAGTTTTCTTTATTGATGAGAACTTCTTTTTTTTTTTAAAAAAAACAACCATCTCAAGATTTTATATACAGTAAATGTACTATGAAAGATTAGCTTAGTTCCTTTTTTTTTTTAATGTCTTCCACAACTTAGTGCTAATGTGGAAATCTTACAAAATATGGGTTTGTTTCTTAGTGCAGATGTGCCGAGTGTACATGCTGTTTCCGAGGGTACATGGAGGGTTGATCTAGGGAGCCCTCTGCAGACCCCGAGGCCCATTCCTCATTGTCCCGTGTGCCCCTTCTGTCTTTGCTCACTAATGCCCACCCTGCCCCCACCGGGGCTTCTTGCTGTTTCTGACACCTGCCAAGCCTGACTGGTTGAGGCCCCTGCACTTTTTGTCTCTTAGTCTGGAATGTTCTGAGCTCAGAGCCGTGTAGCCCCCCCTAATCTTTCCCTATATCTCCCTGGATTTTCCTCTTTCTAAGAAACAACCAGCAGGCACATTCCTCCACGTGACTTCAAGATAACCCAGCTGCCTTTTTCAAATAAGCTTCCTCCCCAAAGGAAGACGCCGTGGTACATGAAGACAGAGATAGGGACCAAGAGGATGACGGGAGAGGCCCTGTGATGTTTGAATTATTTTAGCAATAACCCAAGGACAGTGCTGCACACATAGAAGATATACGGTACATGTGTGGGTTATGAGTTAACAAATTAATGAAGTTATAAAATAAATGAATGAACATGTTCTGCTGATATGGAATACAAGGACTGCATTATGGAGAGTCTCTAGTAGGCTATTCTTATTAAAATCAATCATGAATAGCCAAAATAGAATATTGTGGAACAGAAAATAAACGCCTCTTTTATGAGATATAACTGTATCTTTAATGTTCCTATAACATATTTAAAACCTTCAGAGAGCTTGAATTTGTAAACAGTGATCACAAATTGATATTATATATATTTATGAGCAGTGTTCAAAAAAGTGTAGCAGGTTAATTACTGATACATTACACACAGTTCGATATTTTCATTAGTAGTATAATATCTGGTTGGGAGTAAGTGAGTATCACAAAATCAATCCATTGTTAACTATTTGTGAACTAGTACACTTAAAGATTTGGATGTCTGACGATTCTATTCAAAGCCTGAGAAGTGATTTTGGAACATTAAAAAGAAAAGTTTCCATCTCCAAAATCTATTGCTGGATCATTGAAGTTTGTGCAGGAGAGCTTACGAATGGCCAAGTATATCGAAAGCAGTTCCTGCCAGTTTTTTTCTTCTTACAATTTGATTACTTAATAAAATATCATGTGAACCAAATAAAGTTATTGTTTTTATGAAAAGTAGGCTGAATTTTTTTAAAAGACTCAGTGAAGTCAAGTTGATATGAAATTGCTTCTGACTGAAGTGTGAATGAAAAAGCTACTCATTTTTGAAAAAAAAATCCTTAGAAGTCTAAGATTCTGCACCGAGATTGCTTTGCAAGTTTTCTTACTCTTTTTCCATTTTAAAGAAATGTATAGAAGGGAACACAGCGGCTGAACCAGGGGTGTGGTTGATACAAACAAAACAAAACAAAAACAAAAACAAAAACCAAACAGTGATTAATCTAACTTGAAAAACAAGTCTTGGCCCTCATCGGTGAGCGAATGCAGGTTGATAAGTTTTGGTTAAAATAAAAAAAATTAAGCAAGATGACATTTTTAATGATTTTCCTCATTTATTCGGTATCTAAGAGGACTTCAGCTGTATTGGCATATAGAGTAAAAGATGATGAAAACTATTCGAGCATGTCTTCCCCCAAATAAATGCAGGAAGGTCTTTTGATAATAGAACGGGAAAGGCAATTTGCCAGGTCTTTTATGTTTATCTCATTCAGTTGTTAAGGCAAATAATTTGCTTAAGTTTTCTTACTTTGATAAAGCTGTCAATGGCAAAGGGTAAGAAAATTATGACTTGGAATAATTTTCTTGAAAAAAAAAGACAAATTGACATCAGATTACCTTATTAGTGTGACTGGATGCTGAGTGGCAATGTCAATGTATCTTCAAAATCTTGAGGGAAGAAAATTTGAACTTACTATTTCAGACCAGTGAAAAAGTGATTAAGTGTGTGAATAAAAAACACTTCTTGGTTATAAAAGACTCTTAACATTTACTTTATCTAGAGCAGTCATTTTGGGAAAGGTGCCCCCAAATTGGAAGTGGAGGGGATACGTTCACTTCCTCGTCTTTCATAGTTATAGGGAGTAGCCAGATAATCTCTAAAATCTACAAGTCAGCATAAATCAGCATTGTATACACTTTTGTATCATTTGGTATTATAATCATGTTTAGGCATTATTTGTATAATAATATTTAAATTTATAAAAAAATGTTTTAAAGTATAGTGACATCTGTAAGTCATATGTTGATTTATGGCTTACAGAGAAATTACCCCTGTGTTGTACAAGTTACTTTTAGCTTTTCCTAATCTATCATCCCAAGAGCTGAATAAAGCAGAAGAGAGAAAAAGATTGCTTGTAAGAGAACTACAAACATTAGGATCGTATTTTAAAATGTCTACTTACAGAAAGGTTTTTTGGAAAATGTGTGTAATAAGACACTTAAAACTCCTTAACTTCATATTTCAGCTTACTAACAATTTCAAAGCCAACTTTAAGAAAAAAGAACACAGAATTATGAAAGCTTAATTAAGCACCAAAGTCAATATTTAGGATAAGAAAAGAAGTCACAAAAATGACAAAGCTATAAAAACTTGCAAATATCACAGACTCCAAAAAATGCATTACAATTGCATAATATTTTATTAATCAAGTGTCCAATTCAAGTGTTTTTGAATTGGACTTGGAGGTATCAGTATGAACTTTGGTTTTATATATATATATGTGTGTATATATATATACCCAGATAGATATAAAACAAAATACAGATGTGTACATGTACGTGTGTTAGTACACATACATAGATGTATTTCCCAGGTCTGCTGAGGAGGCTGAGGAGAAATTACAACTCATAGCAATGAGCACACAGAGCCCAAATCTTCCTTTCTAAATACCATCTCCAATAAAATGTACTATGGCTTTTGGGAAAATGGTTCATTCCAGAGATAGGGCATGGGAAATACCATATGCACCCGGAAAATAAGGGGTAGCTTGAAAAATGGTGGAGTTATGTCAAAAGGGCAGCGGAACAAACATGAAGAAATTCCCAATGGCTAGGGTTGGAATGATTTGAGCAACAAAATAAAAAAAGATGTATTAGATTATAACCCATAGAATAAAATTAATATTCATGAGTCTACATTGATATAAAAAATTAATAAATTAATAAATGGGAGAGAAGTGACAAATTTTCCCTACAGAATATTTCAAATTAATAAATGCAAAAGAAATGAGGGAAATACAAAATCACCAATAGGCAAAACTAGCAGTAATAATTCATGCAGGGAAGATCCACTGATGGCCACCAAACTCAATGGGCAACACTTGTAAGAGAAACAGAATATATATGCATGTCCTCAAAGGCTCTTCCCCAAGGTATTTATGAACTACAAAGGAGGAATTATGATTTTACAGTAGAGAAATATGGTAGACAACATCTTAACCAAGTGATCAAGATTAACACCCCAAATAATAAAAGATTTTGACATCATATTCCCCCTGGTAGGATGCATTGAAAAGAACACTACATCACTTCTATGGTGTTCTTGCCCCAAATCATAAGCTCAGTCTAATCCTAAGCAAACATCAGACAAGCCAAATCAAGATGCATCCCACAAATGAACTGAGCAGGTCTCATCAAATGAATCAAGGTCATGAAAGACAAGGAAAGTGAAGAGCCACTGCCAAGTGGAGTTGTTTAGGGAGATACAACAAATATAGACAACGTGTATTCTTGGATTGGATCCTGGAACAGAAAATGGACATTAGGGAAATATGTATGAGATTTGCATTTTAGTTAATAGCATTATACGACTGTTAATGTCCTGGTTTTGATAGCCGTATAATGCTTATGTAAGTTGCTAATGTTGAAGCAGTCCTTTCAACCAAGGACGATCTTGCCCCTCAAGACGTTTGGCAATCTCAGTAGACATTGTGATTCTCAGCACCGGCGGAGGGCTATTACTGGTGTCTATTGGGTGGAGGCCACGGATACTGTTGGGGAAGCTGGCGGAAGGGGGTGTGTGAACTCTCACACCATTCTTGCAAATTTTCTGTGAACCTCAGTTATTTCAAAATTAAAAGTTAATATTCAAAAAAAGTTTTCAGTAAATGCCTTCAGGGGAAATCCTCCAGATATTGGGTATTTTACTCTGAACCTTCTTTCACAAAAGTATCTTAACTCATTAAGTTTTCTTTGTCTTAGAAGTTCCAAAGTCCAATTTTCCCTCCCCAGCTTTGTGAGATTTCCAAAATGTCGGCTAAACATAGAAGTCCCATTGCTATCTTATTTAACAGCTGTTATCTTTACATACCATAAAATTCATTTAAGTATACAATTCAATAATTTTGTATATTTACTAAATTGTGCAACCATCATCACCAGGATCTAGTTTTAGAATTTTTCTTCACTCCAACAAATTTTTTCATACCCTTTTACAGTTAACATCTATTTCCACATCAGGCCCAGACAACCATTAATTTATGTTCAATCTCTATAGATTTGCCTTTTCTGGGCTTTTCATATAAATGCAATCATACAATGTATAGTCCTTTGTGACTGGGTTCTTTCACTTAGCGTAATGTTTTTGAGGTTCACTCATGTTGTCGCATGTATCGGTACTTTGCTCTTTTTATTGCCAAATAATGTTTGTTGTATAGATACACTAGATTTTGTTTATCCATTCATCAGTTGATAGATACTTGGATTGTTTCCACTTTTGGTTATGAACAATGCCTCTACAAACATTTGTGTACAAGTCTTTGTGTGAACATATGTTTTCATTTTCCTTGGGTAGATACTGAAAGAATAGAATTACTGGGTCATAAGATACGTTTATGTCTAACTTGTTCAGAGACTACTACACTGTTTTCCAGAGCGCCTCTATCATTTAACGTTCTCACCAGCAATGTATATAGGGACCAATTTTTCCACATCCTCACCGAAACTTAATATTGTCCGACGTTTTGATTATAGTAATCCTACTGGGTGTGAGGTGGTATTTTATCATGGGTTTTATTTACATTTATCCAGTAATTAATAGTATTGAACAATTTTCATGTGCTCACTGGCCATTTTGTGCATCTTCTTCGGGAAAATTTTTATTTGAATCTTTTGCCTATTTTTAATTGAGCTGTTGATCTTAGTATAGAGTTAGAAGAGTTCTTTATATATATACTCTGGATACAATATATATTATTATATATTATACATTTTATGTATATATTTATATATATAATATATATATTATTGTATATATTATATTTGGGACATATAATTTGCAGATAGTTTGTCCCAGTCTGTGGCTTACCTTTTTTATTATTAACGGTATATTTTGAAGTGAAAAGGTTTTTCATTTTGATTAAATTCAGTTTATCAACTTTTTCTTTTATCACTTGTACTTTTGGTATTTTATATAACAATTCTTACCCTAACTCAACATCACAAAGATGCACTCTTACATTTCTTCAAAGAACTTTATAGCTTTAACCCTTACATATAGGTACTTATCCATTTTGAATTAATGTTTGTGTATGGTGTGAGGGAGGGGTCTAACTAAATCAATTTTTTCCTGCAATACCATTTGTCAAAAAGTCTATCCTTTCCCCAACTGGATTGCACCACTGACATTTTTAAGTTGGACTTTTACTTCTTTTTCATTTTCTAATATGTTTTCCTGGCAGAAAGTGGACACCTAGTGATTTTCATTTTAACTTGTATTTAGTCACTTTATTGAACAATCTAATTTGATTCTTTTTTCTACGTAGTAAAAATCATCTTCAACTGATGATAATTTCACATGTTCCTTTCTAGTAATTTTCTTTGAAATATATTTTTATCTTACTGCATTGATTTGGAATTTCAATATTGGGGAAAAAATAAAGCTAGTTGCTCTTATTGTGTTTTAACTTCACTGGAATCCTTCTAATGTTTTACTATTTACTACAAAATATTTGCTGAGGGTTTTGGAAGATCTATTCCCTAGCCTGCTTGAGAACTTTCTATCCTAATTTACTATATATTAGTAAAAAACAGGAACAGCTGTTAAATTCTATTCAGTGTCTCTCTTTTCTTTCTCTCTCTCTCTTTTTTTTGCATCTGATGAAATGCTTATGTAAATTTTTTAACAATTAATGCAATAAATCATGTTAACAGACTTTCTACATTTGAATTATAGGATGGAATAAACTTGTTTCTTTATAGTGTGTTATCTTTTTTAATTTGTTGAATTCACTAGGTTAATGCTTGGAATTTCTCAAACTTTTATGAATAAATGAGTTGAAATTCTATTTTTCAGTTTTTTCCTCTGTTTACCTGGCTCTGTTTTTCCTGTTAGCTTCATAAATTTGGGAAGTCTGGTTTTCATGCTGTCAGTTAGTGTAACTGACAGACAGAACTATTGTGTCCCTTGAAAGTTGTTAAATAATTCTGTGCCTGAAAACTTTTTGAGGTAGATATTTGAGAATCTTTAAAATTTCTTCTGAAATTATTAGTGTAATAGATTTTTTTGTTTTACCATCTCTCCCTTTTGAAAGATAATTTTGGTAACATGTTTCCCTGAAAAGAATCTATTTCATTTGTTTTGTATGTTCAAATGATTGGAATGACTCTGTGCATATGTTATTTTGTTCTGATTTAAACATTTTTATGTTTATCTATTCACTACCCTCTTTTCCCGTATCTGTTGCTGGTGATATATGTTTATATTCCCTCTCACTCTCTCTCTCCGTTTAGTTGGTCTTTTTTATTGGTCCTTTCAAAGAACTTCTGTTTTGGTTTCCATCAATTTCTGGTACTTATTAACCTTTATATCTCTACTTTCTAACACATAGCACTTGCTCAAAAGAAACTTGTTGAAAAGCATGTTTTCACAATGGAGAAAATAGTAGAAGGCGAAATTCGGAAAAAGAGATGTGTAAGATCCTATATTTCTCAGAGAGCAATCCCTGAGTTACTTTTGTGTCTAATCTTTTAATAAACATTTAGCTTTCTCCGTTTGCCAAGCAGAGTATATTTTTATGACTTAAAAAGCAAACACGGCATCTAAGGAGGTGTTTAAACTGCCTTTGTTTAGGGATGCTCCCCCATGAAATCATCATTTGTAAGTAGGGTTGCTTGAAAAGCATTCAGACTATTGGAGAAACTCCCAAGGACTTTGGAGTTTCAAAATAAAGAGTTCTGCCTTTTTTAAGGCACATTTGAAATGGAATCGAGCATGATAATGGATGGAGCCCTGTAAAGGAGGAGCCTTGTGTTTTTCTTTGCCAAGTTTGGAAAGCTGACTCATCTGCAAGCAGAGGTCTCATACTTCTTCGCACTCTAGGACTCCCCTCAGAACCCCCGCCGCGCTGCTCCATGCTTGTCCTAGAAGACCTGTCTTTGCAGCTGTCGCTCTTGTTGGGGGAGACAGGGAGAAGGGCTCCTCACAGTCATCCTGCCCAAGAACCAGGGAGATCAGCACATTCTGTGTCCCCAGCACTGGCGTCAGGCTCACTGACGGGGACATTTTGAGAAAAGGTCTGCCAGCTCATGGCTTCTCTGCTCTCTGCAGGCATCAAGCAACACAGCTTTGCTTTGTCTCCATTTCCAGGTGGAGCAGGTGGATGTGCAAAGCTGATGGTGCTGGACTTGAGGTCTGATGGCACCGTAGACTGAAAGCAGGAGGACTCATCCTGAGAGATGCAGGGCTCAGAGCGGCAGGCAGCAGACCAAGCTGTGCAGCCGTCCTGCACAGTCGTATTCTCTTCCTAGGGGGACAAGGGCACCCTCGGGGCCTCACCTCAGAAAGCCACAAGTAGGAGAATTCCAGGACTGTGTTACTTCTCAGTTCTTTGCTTCCAACCTTGGAGTGGGGGTGGGGAGCGGGCACAGCTGGGGGTGAGGCAAAACCCTTCGGAAAGCCCTCCTGCTTCAAGAGCAGGCGGTTCTCTTTACAACACATGCTGGAATCCACGGGAGAAGTTTCTAAGTCTTACTTTTGAAAGTCACATACAGCAGAAGTGACCCGGCCCTATAAACCCAGGCCTTGTACAACTTGAACTTTCTTAGTGTTGTGTTTTGTTTTGTTTTTTAACTCAAGGGATTGGACAGAAGTTGGACATAAAAAGACTTTTAAGTCAGCTTGCCATTAGCCTCTCCCTATGAAATTTCTAGCTTAGTCATTAGCGTTCACTTAGCAACACTCCAGCGGTGGGGGCAGTAAGTTGCCTTTTGCTCCCACAAAAGCAAACAATCTTTTCCTACGCAGGCGATGCCATTATTGGGCCATTTTCCCTCCTGCCTTGGCCAGTAAATAACTAAGTCAAGGTGCCCAGAATGCGGCTTCGGAGCTCTGGGCCCCATTTGGTACCCAGGCCCGGGGTGGGGGGGTTGCGGGGCGGGTGCGCCCACATCTGTCGGGGGGTGCCTGCAGCTGTGAGATCAGCGCGCCTGTCTGCAGGCCCAGGCCCATCCATCACCCCACTGCTGCGAGGAGCTTCTCTCCCGCAGGCTGGCCCTCCGCGCCTCGGCCCGGGCCAGACACCCCCCCCCCCCCCGCACACCCTGCGCCATCAGTCAACTCCTGGGTGAACTCTGTTTCACCTCCTGACCTCCCACTCAACCCAGACTAACATGAAAGTGTGAACAGAGCCTCCAAGGGGCCAAGAGGCCTCTGAACCCACCCCACTCCTTTTCCAGCCCCACATCAAACGCCCCAGCCTAACCCCCACGGCTGCCATTTGTCCTTACACGTGTCCGTGTGGCCACCGGGCAGCTGCACGGCCTCCGGGGGGCCGAGGCCTGCGCCCCCCTGGACACATGGCCAGCCTGGCCCCACGGGAGCCCACAGCCCTCGGCCGGCGGGGATGGGGCCCGAGCGAGGCACTCGGTCTCCAGTGAAAACAGAACACTAAATAAAACACACTTGCCACCTGCCAGTTCTTGGAGAGTTTTCAGGAAAAACTTCTGCCCAAAGCACTCCCCATTTCTTGGGAGTGAAAACCACAGGGCAGCCTTTCCAGGGGACCTCAGGGAGGAGGGGAGGGAGGCCACCGCCGCCCACCAGCCTTTCGGGGACGAGGAACTTGTAAACCTCAGGGCAAGAGGGGTGCCTGGGCTGCTGAAATCGTCTCACTCCAAAAAGTCAGGATGAGAATGTGCTGGGAAGTTAAATTCCTTTTTTCTCTCTTTTCCAAAAATCAGGTGTTCCAAAGCAAAGGAGTTGTCCCTGACAGCCCTGCTGTCCCCTCTGTGCATGCAGGGGCGGTGGGCACTCCCCTGGCGCCTGAGGGCAAGGCTGCTCTCTCCTTCCTCCCGCCCTCTCTCCTTCCCCGAGGCTCCCTGGCCTGGCCAGAAAGTGGGCATCTCCATGGGGTCTTTGCCTCAACCCCTCCCCCAGGGGGATTTGACCTCACTTCCTCACCAGGGGCCCTTCTCCAGGGAAGACCTGCTCCAACACTGGTTTTGATTGCTCTCCCTGACTCTGAAACATGAAAGGTAGGGAGCCAAAGCTCCTTCTAAGAGTGGCTTTTCCTCAGTGCTCAAGAGAAAGAACGAGAGTTCTGTGAGCCTAGAAGTCCTGAGCATGAGCCGGGGCAGGCTGCCACATTGCTGGCTGGGCCCTACCCTCCTGGCCCGCAGCCTGCCCCATCCTGAGAACCTCCAGGCAGAGGGCTGGGGGGGCATGGGGTGGGGGCCAGGCCCCGTCCCCTGGGTGCAGGGAACTGCCCTGGGGCCGTTCTAGAGCCCGGGAGGCACAGCCTCCAGGAAGCACAAGGCCCCTTAGGAAGGCTCTGTGTCCAATTCCTTATGGCTTCCAGGAGAGGAGAATTCTGAATAGAAATAAAACCATTACTTTGTAGTTACTTGTTGAACATAATCGATAAATGTATGGATATATATTGATTCCAACAGGCTGCCTTAAACTACTGACAACACCTGGATTCTGGATTCTAGGGCCATTTCATAATTTAGTTTTATGCATATGAGTGTATTTCCATCTCCGTAAGGTCTCAAGTTACGATACTATTTCCAGTCACTTTATACTCTGTGTGCTTTGTTATAACCCTGGGACTATAGGTGTACTGGGGACTTAATTAATCCTGAGAATGGATAAAAGTCATGGTATAGTTGGACTCTACCTCAGGACAGACTGAATATGGAATAATTTGATGTAGGTATAAAATATAGCTTTATATTTCTATATTCATATGTTCTATACCAGCTCAAATACATGGAAAAGCTGTTATAAACGTCATACATTAGAATAATATTTTCAAAATAATCATTTGTTTTGGATTGAATTCTGTCCGCTCCCCAAAAGGTATGTTGAAGTCCTCACTTCTGGTACTATGAAGGTAACCTTATTTGGAAATGGGGTCACTGTACATGTAATTAGTTAAAGTGAGGCTATCCTGAGTAGGTGGGCCTTAATACAATATGGCAGGTGTCCTTTTAAGAAAGGACAGGGATACAGAGACAGGGACACAGGGAGAGGATGACCATGAGATGCTGGAGGCAGAGATTGCGGTGATGCATCTACAAACCCAAGAATGCCAAGGGTTGCCTGCAAACCCTAGAAGCTAGAAGAGGCAGGAAGAATTTTTGTATAGGTTTCAGAGGGAGCATGGTACCATCTACATCTTCATTTCAGCCTTCTGGCTTCCAGAACTGTGAGGGAGAAAATTCCTGGTGTTTTCAGCCACCCTGTTTGTGATACTTTGCTATAGAAACCACAGGAAGCCAGACAAACTTCTAAGAAAGGGATCTGATTATCTTGCACTGCCCACACATACCTGCCCGTACAACCTCTTGGCTTCCTACAGCATTTCTTGAGAGTGTTGGGCCAACCCAAGGGGGCCATCCCTGCCTGCTTGGACAACCTTCCCTCTTCATTTGGTTCCTGTAGACCTAAAGAACAATGTGGTACGCAGACCAGTGGCCCGCAGAGATGTCCAGGGCCTTCCCCGGGGAGCCTGTGACTATGTAGATTACATGGCACAGGGAGTTAAGGCTGCAGACGGAATCAAAGCCACTACCCTGCTAACTTTAAAACAGGGAGGTTATCCGGGTGGGCCCGGTGTACTCGTGGGGGTACTCAACAGTGGAAGATGGAGTCAGAGAGCCAGAGGGACAGCAGTGTGGGAAGAAGCAGCCAGGGAGGGGTCACAAGGCGAGGAATGCGGGCTGGCCCCTGAAGCTGGAAAAGGGAAGGCAGTGGATTCTCCCCTGGAGGCTCCACAAAGGAGGGCTGATCACCGCCGCGTGAGATTCATGGTGGACGTGGGATACGCAGGACAGCAAGATGATAAATCTGTGTGGTTTTCAGCCACTACATTTGGGGTAATTTGTCCCTCAAATAGTTCTTTCTTGTTTTTTAGAAAATTTGGCTTTTGGTGTGAAAGTCGAATTTTAGATTTTTTGGAATCTTATTCTGGAATATTATCTATGTCTGCATGAATTTGTCTCATCTGATACTCAAGAAAAGACTATCTGCATGAGTGTTTGCAACAAGACAAGCATAATAAAGTGTGAAACCATTTCCCCCCTGTGGTTTTGTCCTTTTCCTGGAAAAGATTTTATATACTGGCAGTATGCTGTAATGTTCCTGTTTTAGATCAACATTCGTGTTCATGTTGCTATTTTCAGGAGCTTGAGATCATTTAAATCATTTAATGTGATTGGAAGTGTAATGATGAAAACGTGGCTCCTGATTTATCATAAATTTGCTGCATTATCAGCTTAGAACCTTGGCTCTCTTCCTTCCCGTGTCCCACCTCCCTGGCCTCCGCTCCAAGCCCGCTGTCATTGGAGCGTCTGGGTCTCACCGTGCACATGGACCCCAGCATTTCCGTGTGCCCAGGGCAGGACACGTGCTTCCTGGCGGCCACTTTGTGCAGATCTGGGACATGGTTAGGAACCCGCCCGGTCAGTAGGGCTGGATGAGCCATCAAGTCGTTGAAATACACCTCCCAAAGCTGGGTTTGGCAGACCTGCTACAAATATCAGATTTTTAAGGTGCGTGTTGGGAAGTTGTAACAAGTGTTTCTCATCTTCCTTCATGACCACAGTGGAGGTCAGAAGGGTTTCTGACCTAAATGCAAAGGGTTTCTCAGAGAATCGGAAGGGAGGGGGAGGATGCCCTGAACACCAGTGCTCCCTAACCTTCTCCTCCTTCTCTCCCTCCCTCGTGCCCTCCCTTTCCTTGTCTCCTGCCAGAGACTCTTCAGGGCGAAGGAGCTTGCACGCTTGCTCAGGGTCTGCAGGCCAGATCCAGAGCAGCTCGGCTTCCCGAAAGGGGGATTTCCGGCCTCGGAAAACTCGTGAGGCTCTGTTATCAGAGCTCCCGATGTGTCTGCGTGTATTTTAATAGGAAACCGATGATTCAAGGAATCGTGTGATGCCCCGTCCCCTGCCGCGCTGCTCTCGGGGCCGAGCTCCAGTCTGGATGCGAGAGTCACCCCCTGACCGCCTGTGCCCAGATAAACCGGCCGCGAGGCGCCAGTCAGCACGCAGCCGGGTCACCCCGAAAGTCTCGGGGAACTAGACACACACACACACCACACACACGTGCACAGTACGCGCAACACACGCGCAGTTGGGCAGGCACGGCGTGCGCACGCACCCTGACTCCACGGGGCCGTGGAGCGTCTACACTGAGTAACTACGAAGCCGAGACCAGCATTCATTCCGCGGAGGAGCCGGGCCCTACATGAAGCTTCCGTCTGGGGAGAATCGGGGCCGCTAAGCCAGGTTTACTTTGCAGCGGGGCCCCTTGGGCAGGGGTGCGCCGGCCTCGGCTCTGTCCTTCCTCCCGGCGGCGGGGAGGCGTCGGGCCCGCGGAGCCGGGACGGGGGCGCTGCCGGCTGCTGGGTCAGCCTGTGGCTTTTTTGGGGTGTGCGCGGGGTGGCAAATGAGTAAGGTCGTGCTCAAAGGTTATGCAAATATTTCAAATAAAGCGTATTTGAGTTCGGAAAGGCCAGGGGACATTGATCAAATGTCAGCACCAAGACACTTTGTAGGCTATTTGTGGTCTGTGTTTGCTGAGCAGCGGCCCGGCAGGGGCTCCGTGGGCCGTGGGCCGTGGGCCGGCCCGTGTGAGGACACACCGAGAACGATGCCTGCGGGCCCAGGGGCCTTGGGCGTCCGCAAAGGGGCCCGCTGCGCACAGGCGCTCTCAGCGCGCACAGCCATTCCCGGGAAACGCGTACAAAGGGCCGCGCCACTGTGCCGCCAGGCCGAGCCTGCTCCCATTCCTGCCCCTCTGGGAACTGAGCTCAAAAGAGGGAAATATTTTGCATAAAAATGATTTTCACAGAGTAATGGCTGCAATGATAATAGGCGGGCGATGGGCATCCATGGTAGTGAGGAAGTCCGGTCCTGCAGCCTTCACACCAAGGGCCCCTTCCCTGGCTGTGTTTCCCTGGCCGCACCCGCCGGGACCCTTCCCGGCTCCCCTCCCGCCCGCGGCCCTCCCTGGGAGAGCCACCCCGGCAGGGCTGCGACTCCCTCCTTCGCGACTATCAAAACAGTGCAGCCGCCCCAGTCACCAACTCAAGAGTCTTTTGACAGCGCAATTAAGCAACTTAATTAATGAGTGAATAAAGATGATAATATTTACTGAATGGGAGCATCCTGTTTTGCATTTTTATTCAAGCTCAGCACCTAAGGAACACCGCTGGGGAAAGCTCCCCCACCCCCTTGTATCACTGAGCCTCCTAACCCTCTCTGCCTCTCTGTCTCTCCCTCTGTCTCTCAGTGTCTCTGTCTCTGCCCTCTTTCCCTCTGTTTCTTCCTGTCTCCTGCTTCCTTTGGTTTTGGCCTGAGAAGTGCCCCACGGGAGCACACACAGCGTAAAACGCCCGTGCAAGGCTAATCCCTTTCTTGTTTCCAAGGGAAATAAACTTCTATCTTTGTCACAGTCTTTGTTCACCCCTAAAAAACCTCACTGATACATGAAGGACAATTTCATGATACTTTTCTGAGGCTGAACTTTACATCAAAGTGGGTGATTAATTACTGATAAGGGTATAATCAAACATTAATGCAGTTTGTAATTAAACAGCTTAGGAATGACATCCCCCATTTCTTCATGAGTGACACGCTTACAAGCACACAGATGCACACACACATACACTCACAGAAAACTTTTTTTAAAAAATTCTTTATTTGGCTATTAATCTCAGTAGTGCCCTCAATGCATTACATTCTTTTTAAAAGCCACATATATTTTCCTCAATGAAATATATAATCCATCTTGAGTGTAAGAAAAGCCCCATACATAATTATTTCATCGTGACAGACAGTGAGTTTTTTAGCTATTATTTTTGACGACGCTGTCATGGATGCCAAATGCATATTGTGGTGGGAGCCAGCCAAAGTCAGGAAAACCCACCTGGAGAGCAGCCTCCTTTTTTCTCTCGGGAGAGGTTCCCCAAGTTTGACAGGCCCACCATTCCGGTTAAGCTTAATTAGTCAAGAGAGAAAAATAACTGACTTCAGAGTGTTACGTTTGGGGCTCCCCTTTTTTTCCCCCTTTCCACTCAAAATGTGACATTCTTTGGAAAAAATAAAGTTCCAAATGGGATCTGTGTTCCGTGCTTTCCAACCCTCTCGCTATCCCCGAGTGGGACACGCTCCTCGGGACGCCCATCTTTGTCTGCCTCATGCCCACCTGCCCGGGGAGCCTAGGATTCTGCATCGGCAGAACGGAGGTAAGAACATCATTTTGAGACAAATGGATTTATCTCTGGATAAAAGTGGTTAAAACCGAAGCACAGAGGATTTGGGTTGGCTAGGAGAAGACTCAACCCAACAGTAGAGTTGTCCGTGCCTCTTCGCATCTGCACCTTCGCCCAGCGCCCTCCTGCGCTCATGCTGGCCTTGCCAGGTGACTTGTCCTGGCCCATGGAACCCACTTGATACAAGAGGAGTTAAAAATGTGCTTCCCTGTTTCCTCTTTCTTTCTTGGACACCTGCCACCACCATGGCAACATTGGCCTGCTAGGGATGTAGGGGACACATGTGGACGGCTGAGCCCTCCGGGCTGAGACCATGCCCTCTAGCCAGTCCCAACCCAGCCAACAGCTGCTGTCCTCAGAACTGCACGATCGACTGGAAAACATGTGAGAAATGGTAAGTTAGAATTTCAAATGGCAATCTTCTGAGTTTTGGGTTGGTTAATGATGCACTAGGAGTAGCTCACTGATACCTGAGGCTCTTCGACACAGAGGTGTTGCATTGAGCACCTACTGAATGCACAGCTCTGTACCGGGCAAGGTCGGGTACACAAAGAGAGCATGACGAGTAGTGGTTCCACGGAGACTCACACTGATGACGCGTTGGCTACTAGGACAGGAGAGAGTGCACTGGAATACTCAATCCTGTGCTACAGAAGTTAGACTGGAGACTCCTAGACCACGTTACCTCTCCTTCATGTGTTTCTTGTTCGTTTTTTATCTTAAATGTCTTCACACATCATTGGACGCTGAGAGGGTCCTCATCTCTGTCTCCCTGTGGCCCAGCAGGTGGCCAGCTCCTACTCACCAGCACATTTGCTGCTGCTGGAAGGACAGGTTAGAGATGTGCAGGAGTGAGAGGGAAGGGGTGGGCTGAGGCCGTGAGGCTTCCCGGGAGAAGGGAACATTGGTGGCCACACACAGACATCCCCAAGACCATACAGAGGGTTCTCTCTGGCTATGAGGGTAGAATCATGGTTCAACTTGCCAAACCTCCTGCATCCGCTTGTGTTTAAACAGTTAAGTCTTGACAAGCAAGATAGAGTGGGTCCCAAGCCAGGACTCTACGGTGGCGAGCACTAAAGGGACGGGGCACCAGCTGACACCCGGAGGTAAAAGCTCACCTGTGTGCAGAATCTGTGAGGGGCCCAAGATGGCAGAGGGGCAGAGGGCTGGGTAGGCACAGGTGTCCCCGTCCCCAGCCCCAAGGAGACAGAGCAGCACTGTGGGTAAGAGCTTTGGGTCTAAACTCAGACACAGTTTAATTCACCCTCTGCCTCTGTCAGCTTACCCACACTCCAAGCCCTGTTTCCTTGCCTGCCAAAGGTCATTGTAAGGATTATATTTAGGAATACCATTACTGATCTTTCTTCATTCCCTTGTCACAGAGAATGACGTCCCCTTGTTTTCCTGAAAAACTCTTGAGGACGGGGGTGGGTTGGGGTTCCAGGCAGGAGGGAAAGATGCACCTGAGAGGGCACATGAGGGCTCACAGAGCGTCTCATCGAGGGATGACTGCAGCAGGGCGTGACCCTTATGGGGCAAGACCTGAGGGTGATCTTGCTACCACCACCTGGGTATCACCGCTGAATAAAACAATCCCAAAGAGGGGGCACCTGAGTGGCTCAGTCGTTAGGCATCTGCCATCGGCTCGGGTCATGATCCCAGGGTCCTGGGATCGAGTCCCGCATTGGAGTCCCTGCTTGGCTGGAGGCCTGCTTCTCCCTCTGCCACTCCCCCTGCTTGTGGTCCCTCTCTCGCTGTGTCTCTCTCTGTCAAATAAATAAATAAATAAATAAATAATCTTAAAAAAAAAATCCCAAGGAGGAATGGCTTTGATGCCATCCTTCAGAGCTTATAAGTCATTAGACTTTAAAATGAAAAAAAAAAAAAAAAAAAAAGACAACAAGCAAGCACAGTAGGTGTTGATGACTCTGGACAAGTCTCTGGGCCTTGGCTTCCTCTCCTTGGGTGAAACACCAATCTTCCATGAGGTCCTCAGTCCTTCACCCAAAAAACTTCTCTATCTGTCTCACTCTGTATCTCTCTCTCAGGGCTAAGATGAGCAGCAAATATGAAAATGTTCATGAAAATGATCTGAAATCTGTAAAAGGCTAAGCAAATATCAAGCACATTCGACTAATAATGTCTCAATAACTCCCATTAATGGAGAGTTTGCCTCGAGCGGGTCACTGTCCCTACCCGGCGTATGTAGCCTCCCAGTTAATCTTCACCGCAATCTTGTGAAATGCACACCCATATTATCCCAGCGGCTCAGGGACACCTGACGTCACCATGCCATTCATTACCTGCGGTTTCCCGCCTGGCTATCTGGCTGTCCGTACCCAAGCCGTGAATCCAGTCACTCCAGCTCCCTCCATGGCTGGTTTGGGTCACTCCCTGAGGTCTCGCTGGTCAGCTTGGGGAAAATGGGCCACCGATGTGATTCAAGGAGCCAAGTGGCTGCTAAGCGGCCAGTGATGTAAAGAAGGCCTAGCGGGCAGTAAGCGTTTTGCTCTCCCGCAAAGAGATCACATTCCACACTTGATCTTAGCCAAAAGGCCGAGAAGCGATAAAGAGATCACATTCCTACTGAAGTCCCGACACACTGCTCGCGCCTGCCCATATATGCAGTTGGACCAGAAGGGGCTTTCAGCCCACACCGGCCGAGTGGATCCCCGGGACTTTATACTTCTTTTCTAGTCCGCGCAAGTCTGACTGCTGGACTTCCGAGGATGGTTTCATCCGGGGGACGCATGGCTCCGACACTGCTTCCGTCCGTGTCGCAGCCTGGTTTCCCCTGAACGGCCCCATCCAGACAAGCCAGAGCTCCGATGTCCCCCGAAAGCCCCGCCCGGTGTGGCCGAGCGGCCCGCGCGCAGCCCCAGGTGCGCACCGCTGCGCTCTCGGGGTCCGCAGTGGAGCCCCTGCGCGCACCCTCACCTGCTCCGGGCGTCAAGTTACGCAGGAAGCAGAAGCATTAAGTGCACTCCTTCCGCCTCAGCCACCTGCCAGCTAATGAGTGACATCATTTAACACTGTTTTGAAAAGAGAGATTCCAAGTTGTTTGGAAAACTGAGGGAAAAATACAAATGTTTGAGTGTTAAACATTTTGCCCAAATACTAAAATGTTAATGTCTTTTTATTATGACAGTTTCACAGGAAAGTGAGCTTCAGCACGCTTGTGGTTGTCAATGAAAATTTTAGCGCTGAGTTTGGTAAACATTATGGCAGTAGAGAGGCAGCTTAAAAATAAAGTTTAAAGAAAAAAAATGAGAGGTGTTCAATTTTCTTCAGATTTCCCCAAATTCACTCAACATTTTACTTTCTTTATTTTAATCCTTTAAAGTTTTAAAAAAAGAATTCAGATTCTATCCACATGCCGTCTATAATTGCTACTTGTTTCCTATGATTAAAATATGTGATCTCAAAAACACTCCATATGATTTCAGTAGAAAATTTGGAGAATGCAACGGTATGAAGAATAAAATGGACTTTGGGGAGGGTATGTGCTATGGTGAGGGCTATGAATTGTGTAAGACTGATGAATCACAGACCTGTACCCCTGAAACAAATAATACATTATATGTTAATAAAAAAATTAAAATAAAAAAAGAAAATCACCCCAAACACCAAACCTTAGGAATAAGCATATATGTATCCATATTATTCGGAAGCATATACATTGTATTCCAAATGTTTAAAAATAAAATTTGGGCAATGCTTTAATTAGAAGGTTGTATTCTGATACTGTCTTTTAATATTATAATTTTTGAAGTAGGGGCTCCATTCCGTTTATTTATCTTTGTTATACTAGCATATACATTCTTTTTAAGAAAAATAAAAATATAGAAAGGAGATGACTATTACTATCTTTTTATTTTTTGTTTCCATTTGTATACATTTTGAATGAAAATAGTATAATTATATGTAATTTTATATAAATGTATAATTTAGTAACATGATTTAATTTTATAATAATACTATTATATAACTCTTGTGAATAATAATCTATATGATTATCAATATTAGCTTTATAATGTTCTACTGTTAAATAACTTATTTAACAAATACACTTATCAAACACCTAGGATTGTTAGTTTTGTATGCTTTATAATGAAGTTACAAACACAACTTGTAGCTAAACATTCATAGACTCCTAATTATTTCTTTCTGAAATAATATATAGCAGTAGAATTTAGAAGTAATTTTAGGGTCAAAGAATGAAAATACAGTTCTGTTATGTTCAGCAAATACTTTATCATATGGCTCTACCGTAATTTATTTAACTAGTTCTCCATCTTTTGACATTTAATACACTGCAATGGATAACCTTGTACCAAACATTTGTGCTGATTATAGATAGTTAGGGTAGTTTCCTTGAAGGGGATTATGCGGCCAGAGTAGGTGAAGAAGTCAAATGTTAAAATGGGAATTGCCAGATTGCTTACTTGTAGAATCTGGGTCTGATAAACTAGAAATAAATTATCTCAGTATTTTCACTGTTTTTTTTTTTTTTTTTCCCATTTCAGTGAGAAGTGCTAGCCGTCAAAGAGACCTAGTAGTAATCCTAATAACTGTGTGAGTGAGATAGGATGAATGGTTGGGAAGTACCTGATTAGACAATGCATGGGTGAGCTGGTCATATAAGGAAGGGTCTGTAGACGGGAGAAGAGAGAAAAATGGGCACACATTGGAAAAGGATGAGCTGATAAAAGAAGCAGCCCCACTCAGACTCTTCAGCTAGTTGTCATGGTGATCAATCTTTATTGGAACCCAGGCCACTGGTGTCAACATCTTTAGATAACACTCTCATCGGAACCAAGCACAAATTGACTTTTGCAAGGCAAGGTCACAATTTGGGTGCAGAGCAAGCAGAAGCAAAACGAAGGCTTCTGTTTCAGCCCAGAGCGTCCAAACCATTCACAATGGAGTTTGTGACTCTTGTTTACTCCCTTCCTTTATATCATCCAATCACAAGACCTACTTGATTGAGAATGTGGACATTCAGTGGAGTAATCTAGGGAGTTTGCATGACAGTAACAACATCAGTAGTAAAAGTTTGGTATCTTAATAAACGGTATCACAAAAAGTAATGAGATAATGAGAAAAAAACATGCTAATTTTCTGGCTCTTTGGCTCTCTTCTCTTTCTTGCCCCAGTTGAAGCATTGTCAACATGGGTCAATCACGTGCAGGAACAGTGCATGTGGCAGGCACTGCTCTAGGATGTGGGCTCGGTTTTAGAGATACTGAGAGCCAAAGGCAAGGTGCTTGACCTCAAGAAGCTCACCATTTGGTAGAGAGATGGACATGTAATCTGATAATTGCACTACCATATAACAAGTAGAGTGGAGGTATGTATATGGGGTTGTAGCTACTTTTTTGACTCTATTCTCTCACAGACACCTGGAAAAATTACATGTAAGGGACAAACAAGACAGCTCCCTTGAAGACATTTGAAATTTGCCAAAGTTAGTCCTGTGGGCTTTCTCTGAAGGTTCACGTTATATCCCTGCCTCCCTGGCATTGACCTATGACACGACTTACAGAAGAGATTCCTTCGGGAAAAAGAGAAATCAGGAGGCTGGCATAGAGTTTTAAACTCTGCACAGGGCAGGACAGACCTTGTTCCTGCCCTTCTCCATTGCGTGCATGGTGGGGCTGGGGGTCATGCTCTAAAGGAACTCCATCCTAGCCCAGATAGCTTCACTGTGGCAGAAGCATCACATCCCGCCCTTGTCACCACATCTCACTGTCCACAATTACTCATCATCTCTACCTAGACAGCCCTGGAGAAGACCATCAATTGCCGATGCAATTCAGCAGATACACTTCATAAATTTTAATTACATTCTCACTGAAAATGAATGGTCAGAAAATATAAAACATCTGCCATCCAGATCATTTACATTTTTCATACAATAAATCATCAACAACATCCAAAACCATGGCTTAAATCATGTGAGTGTGGTAGGTCATGAAGAAGGGACGCCATCCATCGTGGGATAACTGTTTGGATCCCAGCCCTTCTTCCCGGTGTGGGAAGCAGGACAGGAGACAGGGAAGCCACCCAACAGCCCTATAGGTGTGGTGCAGAGCATTTTGGCCTGGTTCTCATAACCGTAAGCTCCCAAGTCTTATCTAGAACCTGCTAATTGATCTATTTACTACTATTTTGTCCATAGTAAAGCAGGAGCTTCTGTAAGTAAAAGAGTATTTGGCCAATTATGACCGGGTAAAACAGGCATTTACCACTCAAGTGGCTTGTTTATCTACCCTGCAGGGAGTATAAAGAGGCAGCTTCATTTTCAGAAATCAATTTTTATTAACATTATATTCATAAAACTCCCATTTGCCTCGAAGCATCTTCCATGTCGTAAAGCACGAGGTGGGGGCATCCCCATAGTGACGGGCCTCCTCAGCAATCCTCTGGCAGGCAGGGACTCTACTGCTAATGAGAGGCTCTCAGGGAAATAGCAGCTCCACGAAAGTCCCCTAATTACCCCGGCCACAGACAGAAAACGGCCTAAAACGGAACCCCTGTGGAAGCAGATTAAGTGACCGAGGGGACAGTCTGATGCACCACCAAAGCCTTTTTCCTTCTTACGTCTGGCTTCCAAGCACTTTCTCCTCCACAGAATGAGAGCGGTGAGCGCTCATTCTCCTTTTAGTAGAGAAGACTTTCCCTGGCTCTGGGGGAAAGCTCCCCGACCTGCAATTTCAGTGCAGGTGTGTACGTCGAGAAGAAAATGGGTGTAGAGCCGGGTGGCTTCGAAGGTTGAGTGGGAGGTGTGCATGCTGGGGAGCTGTTGGCTCTCTGTGATTCCTAGCACCAAATCCAGCAGGAATCACGGGGGACCATTACATTTTTAAGAGTCAAAGAGACACTGGAGTATTAGTTCAGTGTCTTTTACTTTGCAGGTGAGGACATGGGGCCACAGAGCTACAGGGACCTGCCCTGTCACGCCACAGTAACGAGGGTCCATCTTCAGGCTCTGGGTCTCCCGATAGCCAGTCACGTAAGCATCTGTTCATGTTCCCCTTCTGTATTTACTGAGCACCGCTGTAGACCGTCTGACTCAAATATATGCCTTTTAAACAAAGCATTCATCTTCTGTGAATAAGCTTTTTATCCTGATGAAGTCCCAAGAGTTGATTTTTGCTTTTGTTTCCCTTGCCTCTGGGGACGTGTCTAGCAAGAAGTTGCTGCGGCCGAGGTCACAGAGGTTGCTGCCTGTGTTCCCCTCTAGAATTCTGATGGATTCCTGTCTCACATTAGGTCTTTCATCCATTTTAAATTTATTTCTGTGTGTGCTGTAAGAAAGTGGCCCAGTTTCATTCTTCTGCATGTGGTTGTCCAATGGTGTATATAGAGAGTGGAATATTACTCAGCCATCAGAAGGAATGGAATCTTGCCATTTGCATGATGTGGGTGGAACTAGAGGGTATGATGCTAAGTGAAATAAGTCAGTCAGAGAAAGATAATTATCATATGATCTCATATGTGGAATTTAAGAAACAAAACAGATGAACATAGGGGAAGGGAAGGAAAAATAAAATAAGATGAAAATTGAAAGGGAGGCAAATCATAAGAGATGCTTAACTCTAGGAAACAAACTGAGGGTTGCTGGCGGGCAGGTAGATGGGAGGATGGGGTAACTGGGCGATGGGCATTAAGAAGGGCACGTGATGGAATGAGCACTAGGTGCTCACTAAATTCTACCTCTGAAACTGTTAAAAAAAATCCTAAAGCATTCACATGTGTGTGGTACAGAATTGAACTGGGAAATACAGAGAGAATGGTATAAAATATGGTCCACTTCTCAGTAAAACAACCCCAACCCTGTGTCTGGAATAGCAGATGAGAGCATGATGTGATCCGTGAAGATGACAAATGCAGTGACCCCGGCAAGCAGTATTCTGAGTCCAGGGCACCAGGCTACCCGCAGCAAAACTTGTGTAAGCTCTGTGGGTTTCTCCTCAGCCTGCCGGCCGGGCCCCTCTGACCTCGATACAATCTACGAATGCTACCAACATGCATCTTTTCACCGCTGCTCAGACCACTTTGGACCAGGCACTCCAACACTCAACACACAATCTAACTCTCTTCTTGTCTCTAAAAGGACTCTGTATCCAGATGCTGGTTGTGGTTTCTTCCTCTGCGTGGTGCATCCACTTGCATGTGGGCTCGCGGGAGGTGGATGCACCTTGCCCAGGCTCCGTCCAGGTGTGCCTGGGACTGCATTTGTGGACAAGCTCGCTTGGAATCCCAAACTGACTCTGACATGGCATTTAACAGCTTGCTTTTGCATTTCTCACTAAAGTGAACTGGGATGCCTCGTGATTTCAAACAATATAAATGATTTCATACACACGAACGCTTGATAAATTCATTAGAAGGTATCATTCGAAGTTAATGGCAACTTTTTTCTCTAGAATAGTAATTGTTTTGGTAAACCTTTTTTTTAAAAATAAAATCTTAAAGTTTACTGACTTTTTTTTTTTTTTTTTTTGGTCTATTCTATTTTGAGTGAGGATGTTCTGGCTGACTAACATTCTCTTTTCAGATTCAATTGGATATGGTTCTCCACTGTTTCTTGGCTTTAATTATAGTGGAATGTGCCTGTGAGTTGTCCCACAGCTGCCACGTCCTTGTGAAGGGTAGCTGCTTTTGCAAGTCTACCGCTGGATAGCCTCAGTAAAAGTGAACTAGAAGTTGCCATATTTGTCTAGATAATTAAAAATGAGATGTGGTAAAAATGGGTCTGAATTTCAGATGGGCGCTTTCTATCCTGCTTGAATGTAAGTTGAAAGAATGCAATTGGTTTGGCATTAGCATATTTCTGCTTCCCAGGGGGAAAAATATTTTTCATTGTAACCATTTCTGACAGGTCTAGAATCCTCTAGAAGCTGAGACTCCTATCTGCCTAACAGGCAGATATTCCACGCACCTGTAGAATTTAATATCGAAGGTGGATAATATTTTCCTTTCTATTCAGTTTTGTGGATGCTTCTGGCAGTGTAGAATTATGAATCTTTAATTCTTTCTCATAATTTTCTAAAATCAAAATTTAAAAAAATAAAAAAATAAAAATATTTATAGGATAAGTTTTTCCACATCTCTCATCTTCTCTCAAAACTTCATTTTGGGGAACTCCTGAAGCAAATTTACTTAATTTCAACATGCACAAAAGACTAAACTTTTAAACCTCTCTAAGCAAATGAGATAAATTTTGGCTAAATAGAAAACATTGACCATTAGAACTTTTCCTGGTCTAGACTTCAATGAGAAAAGTTCTTGGGGGAAACTTGAAAAAAAAACCCACAAAAAACAATGAAGTTACAGAGAAGGAAAGTGATATGTATAGACTGGGAACAGTCCAGCCCTGGGGACCAGGGAGCCCCTTGCCCTCAAGAGTGCTCCACACATTTGGCATTCGGCTGGAGGCTAGTTCTGAGTTTGTGCTGAATTCGTAGTTTACAAATGCAAACAAAACCATCCAAATACAGTCAGTCACAAACATCCCACTCAGCTAACATTATGTCTACCATCACATCAAAACAGGACTTACTCAGGAGTGCCTGTGAGAGACTCTCCCAAGTTGGGAAATATCGGTCTGGGAGGCCTGTCATCCCATGGGTAAGCTCATTTGAAGACCAAACATGTAGGTTGTTATTTTAAGACATTGTAAAAACCCATTATGTGGTTTTCTAAGACTTGTTGACAAATGTGCCTAGTGAAATGATAAAGGAAGAAAAATTAATGAAGAAGGTGAGATTTACTTATATTCTAATAACAAAATAATAATCCACACTATGTCCAACGAATAAAATGATCAGTATAGATGCTCCTTATACCGGAATCAACAGGACCTTTGTGAAGGACACACAGCAATGGCAGTCCCACACTTCCTGTGTCAGACCACACGCACCCTAAGGTGAAGTGCTAACACCTTCAAATAAAATGTAACTAATGAACAGATTACTAGGAATTTATACCTAAGATGGTGTCCCACTCCATGTGTTGACAATTGAAAAAATCAGGTTTACTTTTCTATTTCTTCTGACCATATAGTTCTATGCTTATCAGTTCCTGGAAATTCCCTAGTGTCCTGAATGTCTTAATGATTACTTTTTTTTAAACCACGAACCGATGACATAGCTAATTGTCTCTGCTATCCTTTGGTCAATCTACTTTATCATGTGGTTTTCCTCTTATTTTCCAACTATCTGTACAACTTCCAGCGGAGCCCCTGAGGTTTTGGTCCAGTGACTCAGCTTCTTTCTCTGTAAGAATCTCTCTCAGTCACTTTGCTAATGCTGTGCTCTCGTCATGAATGTCAGCCAGTTCTTAACACAGCCTTACAGAGTCTGTTCAACTTTCTTTGGTCATAATTTGCTTCCCTGAATTTTGCATGCCTTACAGATTTTCAACGTTAGTGAAGCTTTCTTCTGCCAGGATGCATCTGTGTATAGAGCAGAGTGGGTGGTTTTTGGAAGACTTGGCGTATTCCAACACTGCGCTGGGGAGACACAAGCCACTGTCCCAGTTCTCACTGAATCCAGGTCTCCTACTGGGAATGGGGTCCTTTAGACTGAGTTTTTTACCAATAGGAAAAATTAACATCTCTTAACACGTAATCTGCCCTAATATTGTGACCTTGGCACTGATGACTTCCAATTATTAAGTTAGTTTATTTTTTTCCTGACATCGCAAGCTACGTGCTTACACATTCCTGCCCTGACCAGCAAATGCACTGCATTTTCTGGTTATTGCTTTAAACCATAATGAAGACCATAGTTCCGTATCCACACTCAGCCACAGTGTGGTGAGTTCATCCCATCACCTGAGCCCAGTCCGTCCTGGAGGAAAAGGTTTCTCATTTTCAAGAAATCACTTTGGTGTGTCCCCCTGGTCTCAGCTCTAGATGTGCTTGGAACTCTTCCTAGTTTGGACAAATAGTTGGGAATAGACATCTTCCCCGTCCCTAGCCTCTGCTCCTATTTATCCACCTTCCTGGTTCTTCCAAATATAGTTAAGAAAAGAAACATAAAAAAAAGAAAGACCCAAAAGACAAAAAATAAAATAAAACAAAATACTTCCACCCATCACATGAATTAATTTTGTTTTCTATGAGTGATTAACTTTATATTATCCAAGAAATCTGTGAAGATAATATGTAAATACATAAACACATGGATATTCCTCGGTTTTAGGGAAAATCATAGCTAGTCACAGTGCCGATTTAAAATGGACACCTCAGGCTCAAGGATAGCTCGGTAAATGATTTGCTGTTTTTAAAAAATTGAAGAGAAGTGTGCATATTGTGTACAATGTGTGCTTGGAGTGGTTTTTCACATTTTCTCCCTCTCGGTCACTCTGAATGACAAGTGACAAAGATGGCGGCCATATGGGTTGTCCGTTCATCTTCCTTGGAGTACATGCTTGCTAACAGCAAGGTGAGCCAAGTGTTGGTTAACCTCAGTGTATTTTGAATCTGACAAAACAGGCTAATCATGCCTATGCTGAACCAAAGTTAATTTTGAGTAGGAGCCTGGCTATTTTGTGAGTTCATAAGAAATAAAGAGACGTGCAGTTAGCCTGAAGATGTATCTCTTTTATTTAAAGATTTATTTATTTATTTATTTATTTATTTATTTATTTATTTGAGAGCGAGAGAGCGTGAGCAGTGGGGGAGGGGTAGATGGAGAAGGAGAGAGAATCTCCAGCAGATCTCTGCTGAGCACAGAGCCCAACGTGGGGCTCTATCCCACAACCCTGAGATCAAGCCTGGAGCTGAAATCAAGAGTCAGACTCTCAACTGAGCCACCCAGGCACCCCAGTCTTTCTTTTAAAAAAACAAGAAGCCATTGATAAAATGTCCCTAAGTGTCTACTTCTTATCCATTTTATATTCTTCCAATGTTCCTCCGTAGTTTTATGTTCGGGTAGAATGGCTTGGATATGTTACTACAGGGTCAGAGACAGGAATAATACAGACTTTCTGAGCATGTTCCCCAGTGTGATTTATTACTGGTTACCATACAGTTGCTACTACAGAAGGCAAGCAGTGATGGGAGAGACCGCCCCGAGAGCTTCCTGCTGCCCACATCTCCCTGTGTTCTTGCTGTGTGCCTTCCCTTGACCTGGCCCAGTCTACCTCCTCCAGCTGCTCCCTCCTCAGCTATTTGCCCTTTTCTCATTCGAACTTATCAAACGCATTTCTACCAACATTTTTCTTTTAGTTTTGATTTGATGAAATCAAGTACTTTTTTATTCTTTTACCTGCAGTATTCTTTTTCCTAAACTATTTGCATTTTATATTCTTTCACTTTTGGTGTCTCAATTGACATTTCTTACACCATGATCCTGTTCTCTCTCACAGCATATTCACATTCTGCTGGATTAGGCACTATCAGGTTTTAAGACACAAAGTCAAGCTCCAGCTATCTCAGATAGTATCTGAGATGGTAGGGGTTTATTGTAAAGACACCAAGGGAAAGAGTGACCATATCATATACTGTCCTTGTCCAAATCAGGGCTATTCTGTGAGTAAAAAGAGGTGTGATTAACCATACCATGCCACGTATGTAACTAGGACTCTCCTGGCCAAATGGAGACAGGTCTTTCTTTCCTTTCTCCTTCTCTTCCCTCTCCTCTTCCTCTTCCTTCCCTTCCTCCCCCAACACCTCCTTCTTGCCCTGCTAACTCCTGCTCATAAGGGAAATAAATCATTTCTCTTTCTCTGGGACTCTTATATCTATCATCTACCTATCTATCTATCTATCTATCTATCTATCTATCTATCTATCTATCATCTATCAATCATCTATTTATCTCCCAAATGTAAATACTGGATTACCAGCCAATAAGTCTCCTTATAAGTTTTTGATACTAGAACAATCCAATGCTGGGCTCACTTGCGAAACTCTTAGATAACTCCACAATGAGAAAGAATAGAGTTTTAGGGATCAAGTTAGGATATGGAGTAAACCGTGGAGACAGAAACACAAAACAATAGTGTCTTAAACAACGTAGAGATGCAGTCCTGTCTGACATAAAGATCTAAGCTGGAATGGTGGCTCTGCTTGGTGAGGTTGTACGGAGCTCAAGCTTCTCTGGTTGTACCTTTTCACTCTCTGGGATTTTGTCCTCTCCACATGATCTGAGATGATTCACTGTCATATCCACTTTCCTGTTAGCGGGAAGGGGGACGGGAAGGTGTGAGCACACTCCCCGTTCCCCAATGTGTCCTCTACCATTCGTGTCCCTTCTGTTCATATCACTTGACTTCCATTCATACCCTGTAGGCCAGAATGTAGCCATCTGCCTTCTACTAGCTGCAAGGAAGCCTGGGGATGGTGATTCCTCCTCTGAGAAGCCAAAATTGGCTAATTCCATTAATAAGAGAGAGGAGGAGCCAATAGGCACTTGGGTCAATCAATGGTTTCTGCCACATTTAGCACTATGATGCTGGAGGATGTATTCCCACTGAGACAGAAAATTCTTGCTGTTTTTTCCTCTCGGTAACTACACTCTGTATTTTGTGGTCTTCAGTTTACCATATTGTGATATATACTATGTAGCATCTACAAGAGCATTGCTATTTTAACTCGCGGTTATTAAGAATCATACAAATCTCTCTCTAATTGTGAAAGTATTATTTTAGTAAATCACATGAAAAGCTTACCAGATATACCATTCATTTCCTTACCATGACATTTTATTTAACTTAACCACAAAATCTCAAAGTGTTTTCAAGAGTCTAAGACTTCTGAGGTTCCTTTCATTTTGTACATCCTGCATTATAATTTATAGTTGAAATCCACCTTTTTCAGTCTAAAAAATCTGTAAGTCTGAATTTATCTTTTTTTCTAACCTTTCTAAACATTCCATCGTATCAAGGAGATGATGGTGCTCATTATGGCCATTAAGATTCTGATGCAATTAAGTTGTATTCCACTTAAGTGATGGGGTGTGATCCCTTCTTGGAACGGGACAATTTTCTATAGGCCCACAACTTCCACATCCTCATTGATTTGCAAGGCTGTTTTAGGAAATACGTTCTTGACCCTGAATGAAGTACATCTCCCAACTTTGAGCAAGTCATTGCATTAATGTTCTCAGATTATAACATCCATTTTAAAAAATCCCTCGCCATTGTCCCCAGGCGTCTATAAAAATGCTGTGCTTTGTTTGTGGTCACTTAGATAATAGGAGAGCTCCCCCTACTGATTGACATTGGGGAATTGTGGAGGAGGGGCTAAACTGAGGCCCTGAGCTCTTGATCACTTCGCTAATGTTCAAGCACAGACCTAGATGAAAATCAAAGGAAGCCTGTTTGACATTGGCTTTTGAAATACTTAAAAACATCAGCATTTGTCAGGTAGAAAGATTTTCATTTCAAAGTTCTAGCAGGTTATTATTATTCCAAGCAATGGAGAGTTAAAAAAGGTTGAACAACTATAATAATGATGGTGTCTGAGTGTGGGGGGTGATCAGGTTTTATTGTTTGTTTGCATAAAACTATCTCACTTAGCTTTGTTTGGGGTACTTCGAAGAAATGTAGGCTAATTACACCATGCAAATCACTTTGTTTTCTGAAAATTAATTAAGCTTTCATGGCCTTCCCAGGTTACAGGGCCAGGCTCACATCCCACACAGTTCCTCTGGAGTTACGTAGGAGGTGAGCCTGTCTCAGGCTGAACTGTCAGATGATTCCATCATGGAAAGAATGGAGTTTAGTAATGTGGCGTTTGAAAGCTTGTTCAAGTTGTAAAATGTTAGATTCTATTTTTATTAAATCACTTAAACTTTCAACATAGTGAAAAAGATTTATTTAACATACATTTCACAAGCCATTTTGAATGCATACTTTTGGGGGAAAAATACAGCAGAGGACGACGTTTTTAAAACTGAAGTTATTGTCCTGAAGGGAGAAGACAAATGAGTTAACCATTGAAGTCCTATTGCTTCGTCAGACTGTCCATAAAAGCATTTAAAATTTTATATTTGCAGAGTTTGAGGAAGCTATGTCCATCTCCTTCCGATATACAGATGAAAATTCTCTTTATTATTTGGGAATATTGCATATAATCTACATAAAGTTGTAGAGGTTGCAAAAAAAAAAAAAGCATTATTGTAAGAACCCCCAAGTAGAGGAACTAAAGCAAACATCTGGAGAAGCATGTAATGTGGTTAGCTGGATAAAAATGCCAGATCTATGTGAAGAAGGACTGTTTTTAGTAATCTCCTTTTTGTGTCTGAATGTTTTTTAGAGATATGATATTTATTGAGATGTGATTCATGTGCCATAAAATTCTCCCACTTAAAATATACAGTTCAAGGTGTTTCCTATGTTTACAGAATTGTGTAATGATCACCACAGTCTAATTTTAGAAAATTTCATCATCTCCAGAAGAAACTCTGTACCCATTAAGGGTCACTCCCTATTGTTCTCTCACTCCCCCAAACCTCCACCCCAGCCCCAACCAGATACTGACCTACTTCTATCTCTATGATTCACCTATTTGGACATTTCATATAAATGGAAAAATATAATATTTGATCTTTTGTAACTGGCTTCTTTTAATGACATAACGTTTGTTTATCTTTGTAGTCCATACACCTACTTCATTCCTTTTTTTTTTTTGTATTGCCAAATACTATTCCATTGTATGGACATACCACATTTGTTTATGCCTCTAACAGTTGATGGATATTTGGGTTGTGTCCACTTTTTGGCTATAATGAATAATAACTGCTCTGAACATTCATGTATGAGTGTTTGTATTGACATACACTCTCATTTTCCTTGGGTAGTTACTAGGAGTGGAATTGCTGGCATATATGGTATTTCTATATTTTACATTTTGAGTAAACTGTTTTCCAGTGTGACTCTGCCATTTTACATTCTCACCAGCAAGGTGGGTTCTAATCTCTCCACCTCCTTGCCAGCATTTGTTCCTGGCTTTTTTTTTTTTTTTATTACAATCTTTCTAATGGATGCACACAGGTGTCTTGTGGTTTTGATTTGCATTTCTCTACTGGGTAATGACATTGAACAGTTTTTCACGTGCTTTCTCACCATTTGTATATCTTCTTTGGAGAAATGTCTGTTCAAAACCTTTGCCCATTTTATAGTTGGGTTATTCTTTTTTAAAAAAATTAATTGAAGTATAGTTGACATACAGTATTATATTAATTTCAGGTGTACAATATAGTGATTCAGCATTTATATACATTCCTAAATGTTCACCATGATAAACACAGTTACCATCACCATGGTTAGCTTATCCTTATTACATTATGAGAGTTTTTTTAAAAAATATATTCCAAATATAATGATATTGAAAAACAGGAAATCAACAGAGAGATTAAAAAAAAACAAAACCTGGTTCTTTGAAAAGATAAATTAAATTGATAAGCTTCTAGCTAACTAAGAAAAGAGGGCATAAATTACTAATATCAGAAATGAGAGGACATCACTTCAGATCCGGTGGACCTTAAAAAGATAAGAAGGGGACACTATGATCTCTCTTCCTACAAATTTGGTAACCTAGATGAAATAGACCAATTCCTTGTAAGACAGATTGTGCCAAAACTCACAAGAGGGAAAACAGGCCATCTGAATAGGCCTATATATATTTAAAAAATTGAATCAATAATTAATAACCTTCCAAAAGCAAAAGCACCAGGCTCAGATGAGTGCACTGGTGATTTCTACCAAACACTTAAGGAAGAAATTATACCAATTCTGTACCCCCTCTTTCAGAAGAAAGAAGCAGAGGGAATACTTCTTAATTCATTCTAGGGGATGAACATTTCCCTAACATCAAAATTAGACAAAGACATTACAAGAAAAGAAAATAACAGACCAATATGTCTTATGAGCATAGATGCAAAAAATCCACCCCCCAAATATTAGCAAACCAAATGCAATAACGTATAAAAAGAATTATACACCATGACCAAATGGGATTTGTTGCAGGTGTTCAAGACTGGTTCAACATTAAAAAACCAATTAATGTAATCTTTATATCAACAGGCTAAATAAGAAAAATCACATGATCATATCATACAATAGATGCAGAAAAAGCATTTGACAAAAATCCAACACCCATTCATGATTAGAAACCCTGCAAAACTAAGAACAAGGAAACAGTCAACTTGATAAGGAACATTAACAAAATCCTCCTGCTAAAGTCATATTTAATGGTAATTCACTAGAAGTTTTTTTGTTAAGATCAGGGACAAGGCAAGGATATCCCCTCTTACCACTCCATTTCAACATTGTCTTGGAATTCCTAACTATACAGTATGGCAAGAGAAGGAAATAAAAGATAGACATATTGGGAAGGGAGGAAAAGAGCTAAAGGTGACATGATCATCTGTATAGTAGATCTAAAGGAATCAACAAGAAAACTGGAACTAATAAGCAATTATAACATGGTTACAGGATACAAGGTTAATATACAATAGTAACTTGTTTTCCAATATTACCAGTGATGAACAAGTGAAATTTGAAATTTAAAACACAGTACCATGCACATTAGCATCACCTCCAAATGATAGAGTTAGATGTAAATCTAACAAAATATGTAAAAAATCTACATAACAAAACTGCAAAACTTGGGACAAATAAAGAAGAATTAAATAAATGGAGAAATATTCTATAATTATGGATAAGAAGAATTAATATTGTTAAAATATTGTTCATCCCAAGTTGATCTACAGATTCAATGCAATCCCAACTCCAAATTCCAGCAAGTTATTTTGTGGATATTGACAAAGTGACTCTTAAGTTTATATGGAGAGGAAGAAGACACAGGATAACCAATTCATTATTGAAGGAGAAGAACAAAGTTGGAAGACTGACAAGATCTGACTTCAAGGTTTGGTATAAAGCTACAGTAATCAAGGCAGGCCTAGTGTTGGTGGAAGAATAGACAGATTAATGGAACCAAACAGCGAGCCCAGAGTTATGTCAACTGATCTTTGACAAAGGAACACAAGTAACATAATGAAGACAAGATAGTCTTCTCAACAAATGGAGCTGGAACTGGGCATCAACATGCAAAAAAAAAAAAAAAAAAAAAAAAAGAATCTAGACAAGACCTTGTACTCATTACAAAAATTAGCTCAAAATAGATCATAGACTGAAATGTAAATGGAAAACTATAACTCCTGGAAGGATCATGCAGGGGAAAACCTGGATAACCATGGGTGTGGTGATGACTTTTTAGACACAACACCAAAGATACAATCCATGAAAGAAAGATTTGGTAAACTGGACTTCACTGAAATTAAAAACTTAGAAAAAGTATTTATAAGTGACAAATCTGATAAATGACTATTATTCAAAATATGCAAAGAACTCTTAAAACTCAAAACGTGAAAATAAACAGCACAATTAAATAATGAGTAAAAAATCTGGTCACCTCACCAAAGAAGATATACAGGTGGCAAATAAGCATATTAAAAGATGTTCTACATCATATGTTCTCAGGAGACTGGAAATTAAAACAATGAGATACCTCTATACACCTAGTAGAATGGTGAGAATCTAAAATGCTAACTCCACCAAATACTGGTAAGGACGTAAAGCATCTGAAAGTCTCATTCACTGCTGGGGAGAATATAGAATGCTGCAGGCCACTATGGAAGACAACCTCGAAATTTTTTACAAAACTAAACACACTCTTACCATATGACCCAGAAGTCATGCTCTCTGGAATTTATCCAAAGGATATGAAAACTTATGTCCACACAAAAACCTTCACATAGATATTTATAGCAGCTTTATTCATAACTGCCAAAAGTTGGAAGCAAGCAGGATGTCCTTCAGTAGGTGAATGGATAAATAAACCGTGGTCCATCCAGACCATGGAATATTATTCAGTGCTGAAAGGAAATGAGCCATCAAGCCATGAAAAGACATGGAGGAACCTTAAATGCATATCACTAAGTGAAAGGATCGAAAGTGAACAGGCTACATAATATATAATTCCCACCATGACATTCTGGAAAAGACAAAACTGTGGACACAGTAAAAGGATCAGTGGTTGCCAGGGGTCAGTGGGGAGTGAGGGATGAACAGGAGGAGCACAGAGGATTTTTAGGGCAGTGAAATTACTTGGCATGATAATGTAATTGTGGATGCATTTCATTATACTTTTGTTCAAACTCATAGAACCTATAACACCAAGAGTGAACCCTAATGTAACCCAACTGTGGACTTCGGGTGAGAATGATGTGTCAATATAGGTTCATTGATTGTAACAAATGTTCCACTCTGCTGGGGGCTGATGAGACTGCAGAGGATACACATGTGTGCGGGGGCAGGGCGATCTATGGGAAATCTCTGTACCTTCTGCTTAATTTTTCTGTGAACTTAAAACTGCTCTAAGAAATAAAGTCGGTTAAAAAGAGTTAGTCAAAGCATGATAGTTGACAAAAATAGTGGTTTTGTAGGTAAAGTGCTTACAACTGTGGTGAGCACCGAGTCCACTCTGGCAATTATAATAATGTCAGTCTCCCTCAGAATTCTGATGAAGCTGGAAGTTGAGGCTACTCCTGATGGCAGTTCATTTTCCCCTTAACCCTGGGCAGAGAGAATTTGCACAAAGAATTAAGATGAAAAGTCTGATTTTGTAGCAATAAACCTCTTCTTTCTTCCTACATTTCCCCTCCATGTCCTTTCTCATAATATATCAATGTAGACATATTTTTTTTCTGTTATCTTTCCTACTTAATCAACCATTTCCCTAGATTCAGCCCACTGGAAATCATTCCTATCAAAATTAATGACAATATATTTTAGCCATTTCAATGAACTCACATTTTTGTGAGTTTTTTTTTTTTTCTTCTTTTTGTCTAAGGATGTTAAAGCCTATATTAGCCATTTAATGGTGGACTAAACTATCAGAAACTAATTTGCATTAATAAGGGCCCTATGACAGATTTGGGGTTGTTGACAAAATTTATGTTGATTAGCAACATAGAAATCACAATACCTGCATTTATTTCTGTTCCTGTCATTACTGACAGTATAATATTACAGACATCTTGCCAAACATTTCCAGGCTTCGGCTTCTACAGTGGATAAAAACCTCCTGTGGCTAATAGGAATATTGAAGGTTTCCACTGACATTGATAGCTTACAGACGTGGTATTCTATACTCATCCTGTCCTGAGATGGTGGGTACAGAACAGGGAAAGAGAACAACGTTGTCAACTGCTATCTAGTGAGTCCGGGGCTTTCTGAGTTTGTCCAAAGCTTCACTGTATCTCTGCAGTGTTGATGCACAGAAGTTCGGGTAGAGTAGTCATGAAGATGACAAAAGTCCCATGGGTTGAAATCCAGAGGAATGTGGGATCCCAGCTCTTACCTGAGAGAGGGAAGCAGATGAGAGACAGCCCAGTGGAGAGAAGCGAGAAATGCTGGCTGTGCACGTGGCAGCCTCTGGGCACCAGTGCTCCCCTTGGGTCGTTGGGGCACTGTGGTCCCTGCAAACTCTCAGAGGTCCCTGTCCCAGCAGAAACCAACAGGGCAGCACCCCCTCAGCCTAGCAATGTGGGACCCTCGCCAGCAATGCATCGCATGGCAAACCTTTGGTGGGTGAGTGATTGATGTATCACTTTGGTATAAAGTCGAAGTTATTAATGTCTCTCAATCTTTTGTTTAGCTTTTATTTTCTGTCACTGTTGGTTTTTTTCACTATGTGTTGATTCACACTTCATCCTGGAGCTCCTACTCTTTTAGGGCAAGAGAGACAAATATGCAGATGAGGGCATGAGGCACTTCCAGTTAATCATGATTGTGGTATGTGAGCCCTACACACTTCCTCCCAACCTACTTTTGCTGTCCCTAACAGCTACTTCCAGGTTTGGAGTCAGCTGGGTGGAAGAAGTCCCATCTTTTTAGAAGATTTTTCCTTAGGGTCACATGAGCTGTACCTTCCTTTGCCCTACCCTTCCTTTTTCGTCATTAGTTTTGTGGTAATCTGTGTGTGTGTGTGTGTTTGACGCAATCTGCTAGAAATGTGACAAAATTCTTGGTTTGCTAGTAAGATAGTATTCGTGAAATTCCAACCCTGGGCTACAGCCAAGGGATGTTTTAATTGCTGGTTATTTCCTTATTGTGATAGTGACTCAGGAGACAATCTCAATGAGTAAGAATTTAGTGATGTCACCTTTTGCATTTGGCCTCTTCCTTTCTTGTCCAGGTAAAAATATATTTGGAATGGCTCTTTATAAACCATTGGTTAAAATAAGACACCAGATCTATTGCTTAAAATAAATTCAACATTATATGTTTCTTCAATTGTTTAAGGAAGAAGTTTTCCTTTGACTCAACATCAAATATGATGTACTTGAAATCAAATGGATTTCTTTCTATAGTGTATTAATAGATTATAAATTCTTTGAAGAAAGGGACCATGTCTGAATCATGACTTTGTCCCTAATATCTAGCATAATGTATGTTCAATAGTATTTGTTTAGTGATTTCTGAATGACTACATTATTGTAGCTGTAAAAATACTCTCATGAACTGTATAATTCTGCTGTATACATTATTTTCTTTGTTAATCAGTGATAGTAAGCATACTTACTGGTATGGTAAACTGGTAAAACTAATTTAAATTTAGACATTAAAATACACAAATTTATTGAAAATTAAATTGACAAAATTTGGACAAAATTGTCCTTAGATCTCTTTAGGAAAAAAAAATGGTATTTATCTTGATAATAAGTGGATCTCAGTGTGGTCCAGCATATCAAACTTATCTTCCCCAGTTTACATGGTTCCAATTCTTTGCCATGTTGCTTGTCATTATCTGTCTATCTATCTATCTATCTATCTATCTATCTATCTATCTATCTATCTATCTTATTCTCCCTACCTGTCTATCTATCTATCATCATCATCTACTATCTTATCAGTCTATGACCTCACCATTCTTTTGGTAGGAAAATACTCCAGAATATTCTCTTGGAAAATTTTAGAATCATGACGGTTTAAAATGAGCATTCTCTAATCTCACTGTAAGCAAAAGCAAAATGATGAGTCATATATTTTGAATAACAATAGGCTGGAATTTCTAAACCAGATATTAAAATATTTATTAACATGCATCTGTGTCTGCCTATACATCATGTTTTCATTAAGCATGACTCTTAAGTTCCTGCTCAAATATTTTTGGCTTTTACTAGGCCTAATATAAGTCTAAAGGTATTCACATAGCTATTGCTGAGAAAAATGTACCAAAAGAGAAAAATAAGTGTTCATTATTTCAGGATTCTGTGTAGCTAAAATGGTGGGGGAATGGCAGATAGTGAGGGGAGCAGCATCAGGTGGAATGAAAAATAGTTTTTTCCTGAACACCTTACAATGACTTCTTTTTTTACTTCCTTCTTTATTTATGTCAAATATATAAGCATATTATTTATGGGGGATAATGGGGACAGGGTCAAGAATATGTTCTATTACTTTTTAAAAATTATTTTAAGCACAAATGTCATTATATAGACTGTCATTTACCAGAATATTATTCTGGAACATTAGACCTCTAATAAATTTGATGGTTTAAAATGTACATTAATAATAAACTTGTCTACATTTGTTCAAGTCAACGTTTCTCACACTTGTCTGACCAAAGCTATATTTTTTCACCACACCCTAAATATCCTATAGATCCAGTATCCCACTCTGTGGAATGCAGGTGTGCAGCAGACGTTTGCCCGACTCAGACCTTTGTCCTTGATAATGTACAGTTTCCTTGGTGTGTGCATAACACACACACACACACACATATACACAAATATCACACTAGGATAGATTTGAGTCAAATGTTAAATATTCTTTGGTAAATAATTTTCTCTAGCTCTTATTTCTGAAATTTTCTATAAATGTCCTCCAAAGTGTGCCCTACTGACACTTTCATCCAGTTTGATTGCTTCCTATCTGCCCCACTGAGGAGGGAATGATCCCCCACCCTCAATAGTATCAGATGGCCAAGTACAGGATGCTCAAGACTGCACAGATGAACTCGAACAGAAGTTTATTGACTAAGCATACCCACAGTATACCATACAAGGCCACATGGTAGTTGCACTGGGGAGCAGAGAGGACCCGCAGGAACTGTACAAAGCAGACTTTGTAGTAACAAAAGGGTAAGGTACCCCCTGGTCCCTGCGGGAGGACGTCATTGACTTGTTGGAATAATTTTGTGGGCTGGCAAGGAGGTGAACTTGTTAGTTGAGGACGAGGGGGGTGCAGCTGGGTCAGGTGATAGAGGAACTAGCTGGGTGGGGAGCGTTTCCTGCTGGGTGGGGGTCATATCTGGTGAGAGCAGGTGAGCTCATGGTTAAGTTTCACCGCCCCATGAGACTCAAAGGTGTCAGGCAGCACGTGACATGTTAGGCCTAAAATTCTCCCCCCCCAGGTGTCTTGAGATCTGTGCTCAGTGTGCTCTGGATTCCTCTTCTTCCTTCTCCATGGCAGAATGCCTCTCACGGGCTGTCAACTTTCCCCATACCAGATCGCAGTGTTGATTCACTTGGTATTCAAAGTCAGCCAGATTTTTATCCAATATAGTGTTCTGGCGATCCCCCAATGCTGCCCCTTGCTATCCCAGTTGATGGTAGCCATTATCCTTGATTCATTGCATGCCATTGATCTTCGAAATTTTGATTAATGACAGTGAAACCTGAAAAGTTCAGTTTGGCTTTGGTTCAAATGAGCACCCAGAAGTTCAGATGCTTAATTCAAGCTGTCTAAGTCTCTTGGATAAGCAAATGTGGTTATGCAAAATTACTCTGAAAAATCTCCTGGAAACAGCCCCTCTCTTAGAAATTTCTGGTATTTCCTGCTTCTACTTAGACTACAGACTATAAATACTACAAAGACATTATTTCTTTCTTTCATTTGTTCTGCTCATTTACTTCTGGCCAGAGCCCAGGTTTCTACGTTTTTGGGGGACAGGTAGCAAATCATGGTGAGAAAGTTCAGGGTGGCATTGTTTGGCTGTCGTATTACACCAGACATACGTACATTTTCCATGCACCTGGGCACACAGAGAGATACAAGCCCATCCACTCCCGGGGTTCCGGCTAAAGAGTTATCTATTTATCCCTGGCAAACTGACTTCTTTTTCAAATCCGTGAGAATGTGCTAGTACTGTGTGAATACTTGGGTGTCATCTAGACAAAGCAGGAGGTTGATAAATGACAGTGGGAGGAATTCCCTCCAAAATGCACAGTTAACTCTTCTCAGCATTCCCTGGCTTAGTTCAGGCAGGCAGGCCAATGCAACAGATAATCTGAGGGCTGCTTTCTGAAGGTAGAAAGGGATGCATACTTTCAGGTTCCTAAGGAAGGACATTTGGAAAAAATAGTCTCTTGAATGAGAATATTCAAAACCTTACCCACTCCCCGCCTCTAAACACCCTCACTAAGTTCAAACCAAGGGTTCATTAGCCAGAGTGCCCTGGTTTATCTGGGTCATTCATCTCGGTATGCTGAAAGTTTAAGTTACCATATGGGATATGGCAAAATATAATTCCCTGGTGCTCACCTGGCATTTGATGCCAATCTATGTTTTGTTTGCAGTAAGTGATCTATTTCAGTTCCTTTGAGATCAACCAATATTAATAATGTGCACAATAATGTGTGCAATATAATGAGAAATTCAATTAGGATTGGGTTTATCCTGAATTATTTAGAAAATAAATTAAACTTTCTGATCTTGGAGATACACATGTGTTTCATGCATGTTGCAAATCCCAGGAAGCATTGAAACATGCATTGATCATAAACCCTGCAACTCAGAATTCTGGTTGAGTCTTTACTTTGCTCTTCACTCTCTGTCACAGACTGTTCATCTGGATGTAAATAATGCCTCATTTACACCTGGGGGTAGCATAGGAGACTCGGTAATCCTATATACTTTCCCAAATTGTGAAAACAAAACCCAAAGTCTCCAGCTTCTGCTAATTAAGAAAGCAATCCCATTTGAACACCGAACATTTTTAGTGTATTTATAATATTGCTATGTTATGTCCATGTCATACTTCAAATTTGTCAATTGAACAATAAAATATATAGTGACTTTGGATTTTAGGTACATGTTCTTTTAGAAGGGAATACACAATTCCATCACTCAACAACCAATTAGTAAATTCCGAATGATTCTAGACAGTTATGGAAGAGCAATAGAAAATTTTACATTGATCTTACTTAAAAATTTAGTTTTTAATTGTTTTGAAATTAAAAGTTAATACTTGAGGACTATGCATTTCCAGTTCATTTTTATAAACATAAAAAACTTGGAATTTTATTCTTCTGTTTTGTATTAAAGTATAATTATTTTTTTAATTACAAATGCTCAGAAGGCTAAGGCACCGGCAAACATTTAAAGAGACATTTCTGTGACACACACTCGGTGGGCTCCATTCTATTAAACTGAAACTATATTTGCTTAAATTATTAGACTTTTACAATTTGTTTCCTCAGGGTCTTTCTACAATGAAATTTATTTAAGTAAATGGGGGCATGTAGCCATCTTTTACACAAAATTACCCTACCTATTAGGGTGTAAATATGGCCTGTGAATGGTAAATGTCAATATTCTCAAAAACTCTTACTGTTCTGTGGGTCTGGGCCCCTGAGGAACTGCGACCTCACTGCCGTTCCTTTAGAACAATGCAGTCCTTCCATGACATAACCTTACGGGGAGCTCGTGGCCAGCACGTGTCGGCCCATCCACAACGAGCTCCGGGGGTCCCCAGGTGGCCAAAGAAAGCTTGTTTTGTCTGTTTTGTTTTGTACAAAGGCAGGGCTCTCTTTTCAGCCTGGTGCCCTTTGGCACTGACTTTCGTGCTTGCTTTTCCAGGTACCGACCCTGTAAACAGTGGATACCGAGTCAGGAAGGGAGGGCAATGGGAGAGCATGCAGGGAAACAACTTTCTATTCGGAGGAAATATTACCCGAGGCCAACAACTTCTTTACAATGGAAAATATAGCTTCTTTTATGTAAGTTTTAGACCGAAATGAGGAAGTTGAGAAATAGATGTCTCTGATATTAACTCTATCTCTGTTTCCAAGTCATTTCTTGGAAATACTAATGGCTTAAAAAAAAGTCGTATTTTTCTTTTTGCCTCTGAAAACTCACTTGTTATTCAGGCAATGCAGAAGGGTCATAAATTACACTGGAATAGAAAAATGAAAATAAAAAAGCATTTGTTTTTCCCTCAGCTGCTACAGCCAAATAAAGGGCGGCCATATGAATGTTCACAAGAGAGGAATCATCTTATTTTCACAAACATAATTACTGTTTTTTAAAACAGCGTCATATAGACCACCATTGCACTAAATCAATGGGAGGTTCTGAAACATATAATAGCCGAGTTTATCGCAGATTCATTTGTTCTGTGACACACAGAAAGACCTCTAATCCACACAGGTGAGCTCCTTCCACTTTCCTGAAAGGTCTCTGACGAGAAGAAAAGTGGAATTGATCACACATTTGGTGTCCAAATGTTTTCTCTCGTTGTAGAGGTCAATATGCTTAACTTTGGTGATTCCTGTTTTTTAATTTTTATTTAAATTCAGTGAGCCAACATCTAGTACATCATTAGTTTCAGATGTAGTGTTCAATAATTTACCCGTTGTGTATAGTACCCAGTGCTCATCACATCACGTGCCCTCCTTTGATGGTGAGTCCATCAAAGTTGTTGGTGAAGAGTTTCCTGGAACTGTAGATTCCTTTCAACCATGACTGCTGGAGGGGAGTTAGCAGAAGAGCTTCTGGGGCCAGGAAGATGGCATGAAGGGGCTGGGCATCTACCTGGTCTTGCTCTTCTGTCCTCTTGCACCCCTTCCACCTCCCATCTTACCCCTTACCCATTCAACCATTTGAACTTACGTCTATCTGACACTTCCAGAGTTGCTAAAATTTTAGTCCTGGCTATCATTTCAAGGATCAAAAGTCTTGCCTAAACAATCATTGATTCTAGGATTGAGACTGTGAGTTTGGATTAAGGTCAATAGGAGATGAATGAGCAACATCTCCAAACCTCACGGTCCTCGAAGTCCCCCAAAGTGCTCTTTTCTGTGATTGTGGACATAGAAATGACTATTTCTAATAAAATATCCACACCTCTCTGTATGTTTATTTGTTTTCCTTCCCAAAGGGTATGTTAGAAATGAAAACCCGAGTCTACCTGATGGATGGCCACCTGGTGTGGAGCAGACACAGGGTAGCATTATCTCCAGCATAGTGGACCTCCAGTAGCTGTCGTCCACGATTCTGAGAATTTGGCCCATGCTGTGCATTTCTTATGTGACGTTAGTCACACCCACTCTCACACAATGAGTTTGTCCCATGTTGTTTAGCATTACAAGATTTGGGGGGGATAAAAGATTTGGGCCACTTGCATAGTGGCCCAAATCTTTTACTTGCAAATTACAAGTAATTTGTATGAATCGTAAAGGTGATTTGGCTGTGTCTGCTGTGATAGCAGAGACCTACCCACGGAAATGACTGGTTGGAATGTAAGCACATTGCTGTTGAAAGGGTTACATGAGGCAATTTAAAGATTATTTAGGGATGGAGAAAACATGTCCGTTGTATTGCAAGACCAACCAAAATTCCTACCAGTGGATGAGGGGAAGGATGAGCTGAATTCCACCATCAGAAATTCAAAGTTGAAAGCACCTGCAGGAGTTAAATAAAATGCATTTACATTTACAACAGCCTTGATTTGCTCTCTGAATCTTCATGTGTCCTTCCAGAATTTCTCTTTTCTTTCTACTAGTACATGGAAGTCTCTTTTTCCAGCATCAGTGTGACAGTGAACTCTGCCACAGAACGATTTGCATAGGAATTAATACACTCAAACCTTGAAACAAAGCTGAGGGAGCTTAAAATATCACTCCCGGTACCTGCTGAATATCACATGTATATAATTAAACACCAAACATTCCTTCTTTCGTCTCACTGATAGAACAAAACAGCACAGTGTAAATTCATTTGGTTAGAAACCCAAGAAAATGGTCAGGCAGCATCATGTTCGACTTGTTCCACTGTGCTATGAAAACTTTATATGTAATAAATGTTAAATATAAAATATGACCTGGGTTAAAGAAATATAAGCTATTTCCAAATATCATTTGTGCCATATCCTGGCATCCAGGAGTGCATCCCACCCCAGCTGATGACTCCCCATCTTCAAGGAAGAAATAGCTCTTACCATTATTAGGAGTCTATTTTAGTGTACAATAACCTCAACCAGACGACCCTTGGATAAAGAATAATGAGATCGTCCCGGAGAAACAATTTAGAAACATGAACACATGCTTAAATTTTACTAAAAATAAAGTGACCATAGGTTTAGTTTTGAATGGAACTGTAATAAAAAAGATACCATAAAAACATGGTACAGTTTCTAGTTTCTCCAAGTGTAAAGTTTTGTGTGGAAACGAGGACTATTCCAAACATTCCATTGACACTTTCAGGCTGCCAGTGTGCCCCTCAGTACCCAATGGAGCACCCTGATCCCATCCGAGCGTCTCTGGGCTGAAAGGGATGGTAAAAGCCACCCAACTCAGTGTCCGATTGCACACAGCGACTTGCCAGGTTAGATAATGCAGCTGAGATTGTTTATATGTTATAAGTTGTCTGAATTAATAGGTCATAAAAGGAATTAATAAGACATAAATACTTCACTCAGATCCCTGCCTTACCTAGTAAATAGTGAAACTTGGATAGCTGTAAATTCTCTCAAAAAATAAATTACATTACAAATGTGAGTTTGAATGGCGAGACTGATTTATGGCTACTGCTGATTTAGAGCTTTTCTATATTGCTTGGTTGGTCCATCTGGCTATTTTGCAGATTCAAAGTTTTATCTTACTTTGGTTTGTGTGAGCTCCTTTATTCCTGGAAAATCAAATATAACATTTTAATCAAAAAGAAAGGAAAACAATATCATGTGATTTCTATACAAATAAAGGAGAAGAGAAAGAGAAGCATATTCATCAACATAAAAGCCAATACTGAGATAAAATTGGAACTTCCTGGCACTCATGCATTTTAAGATGAAAAGAGAAGACTTTTAGAAAAAAAAAACTTTATGAAATAAATACGTTTGAGGATATTAAAGAAATAATGAAATTTTACCAATGAGTTGGAAAAAGTTTAGGATTATAAGTAGAAATATAGTTTCTTAAATTAGGATTGAGAAAGTAGAGTGTGACATTATTTACTTTTCTTGGTCTTTCAAACACTAACAAATTTTTATCAGTATTCATTTGCATAAGTTCAATATTTTAAATTATACCTTATTTTAAATTAATTTGTGTGTGTGTGTGTGTGTGTGTGTGAGTGAGTGTTTTGTGAATAAAATGTGGGTATTGCCAAAGTTGAACCAATATGATTCATTTAGTCGCTTTGGAAGTTTGAGATTTATAGGTAGTTTGCTACTTTAAAATTGAATATAAATATTTCCTTGTTTGGTGCAGCCCGTACCTTTGGAAATGGTTTTCTTTCTTTCTTTTTTTTTTTAATATTTTATTTATTTATTTGACAGAGAGAGACACAGCGAGAGAGGGAACACAAGCAGGGGGAGTGGGAGAGGGAGAAGCACGCTCCACGCAGAGCAGGGAGCCCGATGCGGGGCTCGATCCCAGGACCCTGGGATCATGACCTGAGCTGAAGGCAGTCGCTTAACCAACTGAGCCACCCAGGCGCCCATGGAAATGGTTTTCTCAGTAAGGTTGTAGTCACTCAGAAAAGGAAGTGCGCCATGTCACAGTTGAGTGTTTGTAGCTACAGAATTTCATCAAATATTGGTTTGAAGTTTTGAATTAATAAGATCAGTGAACACATTTTTAACAAAATTATTTGCCTGCCCGTAGGTAACTGATTCTTGAAAACTGGGCCTTGATGTCAAGTTGTTTTATAGTAGGGGGGAATAGGAAGAAATGTTAACATTTCCATTTCTCTATGAAAATTCAGTGCAGGTCACTTTGAAACGAAGAGTGGAATAAAGAGTTAAAACTAAATGAGAAGATGTTTGTGTAACATTTCATAACTATCACGTATCTTTATGCTCACGTATGATTTTCTAATAAATGGATTTACAGCCGGGCTAAGTTCACAGATTTCAGATGTGTCTTTGGGGAGCTCCATGATTTGGTGATGGTGCTGCCATTCTTTACAAGAAGGTGGTGGTGCCTGAGCGGGGCTCTCTTTGCCTTGACTTCCCTTGGCTGTGCTTAACACAGTGTGATCACCTGCTAATTGCATCTAGTAATTTACACACTGATACCTCCAGGAAAGGTACTATTGGGGAGCTTTCAATTAGAAAACACTTCCTACCTGAAAAAGACGTAAGAAGAGGAGGAGGGGGAGGAGGAAAAGATGAAGAGATGAATAAAAGATTCTCCTTGGTTTTCAGTGACATATATTTTAGGTCCATTTTGGTAGGTGAGTGAAAATAGCTTTTATTATGCAAGTCTGTTCATCCAATCTAGAGTGCCAGCTCTCTGAAAGGTGAAGGGGTGAGTAAGAAACCTCACATAACTGAGGTCCCAGAGTTAAACAAACATCGTGAAACCTTGCAGTTACAAAAAGTGCTTATCATGCTTTATTTAAACCATGCTTCCTTGAATATATTCTTCAGACATCTTTGCATATCCTAGCCCTTACGTAGCCATAGCGGCCCTTTCTTCTCTTCTGTGTCTGAATCATCCCATCAAGGACTCAGTTGGAGGTGACACCTTAGGGGACACGGAGAAGTCCAATCTTTTCTGCCTAAAGGGTGGTCCGTGAGCCAACATTATCAACATCCCCGGGGGGGCTGGTTAAAAACAGAGGCTGGTAACCCCACTCTGGCTCCACAGAGTCAGAACCTGCCTTTCAACAAGATTCCTGGGTGACTCCTGAGCACATTCATGGTTGGAAGCACTGATCTCACTTCCTCTCATATCTTCCCCAGCAGGGACACCTTCACCCAGAGATTGGCATTAATGGGAGAATTTAATGTAGAAACCAAGTTGTCTGATTGGAACGTTTAAGATGCACATGCCCTATTTCCAAGTCATGAGGTTGTTTTGTTATTTATGTGCAGTCATAAAACACAATAGGATTTTTAAAGTCTATTTATATGCATAAAGCTGGCATACATATTCACAAATCAATGCATTTATTTTCATTATCCTTGTTTGATAGCCAATAACCCATAAATTATCAATCCTGTCATTGCAGATTTTGCAAATCTTAAAACAGGGTATAATGAACTTTCTAGGTGATTGAAATGATTACCCTAATAACTTCATTAGTTTTATCTCTGACCCTTGGATTATAAGTGATCTGCTTCTTCCCAAAATGGGTAAGAAAATCATGCCTGTATGTGCACACACCAACGTCAAATCAGAGCCTGTCCCATCCACTAGATTATTTCAACCCTCTTGACAACAAATCCTAGTTTCTGTGTCTGTGTCATGTAGTAATTTGTATGAATCGTCAAGGTGATTTGGCTGTGTCTGCTGTGATAGCAGAGACCTACCCACGGAAATGACTGGTTGGAATGTAAGCACATTGCTGTTGAAAGGGTTACATGAGGCAATTTAAAGATTATTTAGGGATGGAGAAAATATATCCGTTGTATTACAAGACCAACCAAAATTCCTACCAGTGGATGAGGGGAAGGATGAGCTGAATTCCACCATCAGAAATTCAAAGTTGAAAGCACCTGCAGGAGTTAAATAAAATGCATTTACATTTACAACAGCCCTCCCCCACCCCCATTGTGTATGGAGCGTGAATGGGAGCGAGGATGCTTTGGTGATGGCCCGCTGTCTTTCAGACTTGCCAAGTTTTTTTTTCTCTGAGATGGTTTGGACCAAGTCTAAATTAAATAAAAAATGGCTATCCAATTAAAATATGTAAACCATTTCTGTATTTTTCTTTGCTAGATTTCAATATCAATATAGTACCAAAATAATTGATGGACAGTTTCCTGCCGAAGTGGAGAAAGAGTAAGTGATTGAACATGGATTTTTTTTTTCTGCTCCTAAGAGTGACCAGTTAGGAAGCTAAGGTTGTAGGAGCAGCAGGGAAAAAGTGAATAATGTATAATTGTCTTCTTATTGTTTTCTTTTTAGTATTGAGCCCATAGCCGGCATTCAATAATTAGTTATTAACTGGATTACACCTCTTAGCTGAATTCCTACTGTTGCGAAATAGGCACAGACGTCCTCGGGAGGGAGAAGGCAATCGATGCAGGCTGTTCTCCTTCCTGGGTCCAAATGCTGGCATTCGTCCTGGGGGTAGAGGGGACAGGTGCATAATTCCCTAAGCCACATTTCTTTCTCATCTATTAAATGGGGCTACGCTCATAGCACAGGGTAATTTTAAGGATCAACAATTCTGTATCAACGTGCTTAATCAGACGATGGCTGGGATGCAGTTTGGCTCCCACAGCAGTGCCTGTCTTAATGCAGAGGTGTGCACAGGACCAGCACCCATGCTGCCTGCCCTCCTGGGCGGCCGAGCAAGTGGGCGCGCAGGAGGCAAAAACACCTGTGTGAGCGTGTCCTAACTGTTCATCTCTCGCTGTTGCCTTGCGTGTGCCCGGCGAGGGCAGCTCAGCAAGGGCAGCTCAGCAAGGGGAAGGGAATGTGAACGGGCGACTGTCTTCCCAGGACCCTGGGACACATGCCACCCACCCCCTCGAATAAGGCTTGTCTGCAGCAGCCGAATCCTGGCATCCCATTGACACAATTAAGACTAAATGGTGTCACTGCAAGGTCTCTGCATCCTCAGAGATCTCAGGAATGTGCTCCAGATTTCAGTCCCGTCTTCTGGCATATTCAGGAAAACTTCCCTGGCTGCTTTTCAAGTCCTGGAATTTTCTCAGTTGGCGAAAATGAAGAAAGTCATTTCAAAGAGAATGACTGCATGGATTATTTACAAAGTGAGGAGGTTGAAGTGGAGGGAGGGAGGAAGAGGAAGGAGACCCGTTCACTGCTGTTGGAGGAACACATGACTTTGTTCCATCGCCCTGAGAAGTAGAGCTCATCCATCGACCACCGAAGGTGTCACTCGGCGAGGCAGTTCTGTCCTCCTCCTTGGTTTGGACTTTGGCCCCATGAGGTACAATTATCTGCAGTTTGAACTCCGGGAACTCTATGTGTGGCTCTTAGAATGGCCTCCGCTCTACCAGGCAACTTGTATGGACCACCCGTCAGCAAAGCGTCTTGAATCGTAGAGATAACGGCAGCCTTGTTTTTACTAGCTGTACTTGGGAAGCCAGGCATATAGTCCTATGGAGTCTGGGAAATGAAAATAAAGCTGCTTGAAGTTATTCTGTCGACATGTGTATGTGAGTGTGCGGCCCCGTCGACATGTGTGTCTTATACACTCATCTGGTAACATTCCAGCAGGACCATTACAATTCGTCATATGTTGTCTTTCTCCTCTTACTATTTCAAGATGAAAGTTTTCAATACTAATGCTGTAAAGTGGGTATTATGTTGATTTATGCTAATCGGTTTCATGGATGCTGTCATATTACATTGTTAAGCAATGACAGTGGTGAAATATTCTTGTGTCTACTGTTATCTTGCAAACAGCGCAGTAGTGCCGGAGTGGAGTGTGTTCAGGGACCCGCCACCTTGTGGCTTGGTGGCTTCTGTCTGGAGCGGATCTGCGAAGAAGAGTGGGAAGGGAGGCAGGGAGGGCTGTGTGGGCTGCTATCTGTCCTCTCAAAGAGCAAGCAGTGTGAGACAGGGCCGATGCATTGTACGTGCGTGAGTGTGAATTTATAGCGACTTCACGGCCGTGTACTGTTTTGACCGCAGTACTTCTGTAAATGTGTGTTAGTACCTCCTTGAGGAGCTCTGGCTTGAGGATTTTACCGTTCGCTCATAAACCAGTGAAACTCTACTGTGAAAGCTAAAGCTTCAAGGGGCAGTTTTCAGAGATAAGTTTAGTTCAAAAGAAAAGTCTATAAGGGAGATGGATTTGGCGGGTTTAAACGCTGCTTCTGCAAACCTTCTTGTGCTGAGCTCCCCCACCCCCCTGTGTGAGCATTTGAAGCTACTTTATAGGAGCTGGAGGACTGTGTGGACAGAGGCATTCTTCCTGGGAATAAAGATGCGCTGCCAATATAGGCGGCCCACAGAAAGTTGCTGGAGAGTCAAGGGTTGTTTTTACCGCCCTTCTGCCTGTGGGCAGACCCCCCTTCATGCTCAGCCTCTCCGTGAGGTGTCCAGCGTCCCCACGTCCCTGGGGCTGCCTGTGCGTCTGGACTCCCCCACAGCAGTGCATTCCATTCCCACACACTCTACCCGTGTGCCATCCACTCGGGATCTATTTGGGTAATTGGCTATTGAATCTAATAAGATAATTCAAAAGAAGTATTTGTAATAGATGAGAACTTAAAATGCTTCTACTCAGAGATTCCGTGTGCCTTCGCACAACCTGTCCATGTCCTGAGAGCTGTGATAACATGGAAGAAAGAGATACTCTCAAGCAGCCCCAGCACCCTTCCTGTGTTACCATGTGAGTGGCCTACCGTCTAATCTGTGCCCAGAGCTCCCCCCGCCTGTCAAGGTGAATGTTCTCATCGCTGGACAGCATGGGACACCTACCAAATGCAAAGTGAGCTCAGACCTGTGGGTCCAGGATGCGAGGAATAGCCTGTGTCTCTCAGGAGCTAACATCCAGAGAGTCGTTATGTTTTAGTGTGATTATTGGTCCGTGTGTGTATGTGTGTGTGTGTGTGTGTGTTTATGTGTGAAGACTTGAATCATGTTTTCTTTATCTTTATATCACAAGAACCTCTATCCAGAGCTTTTGGCAAAGTGGATACTCCATATGAGTTAAACAAAAACCAATAATAGTGTAAAGAAGACGATGATAACTATGAAACTAAGTAGTTGTAAGCTTCTTGCACGTCCATAAAACATGTACAAATATCTAAAGGAGGGGCCTATGGTCTTTGGTAACAATGGCTGAATAGATTACAAAGGGTAAAACATAATGCTGTTTCATGGAAACATGGGTCCATGGAGACCTCTTCTTGGAATCCAGCTTTCCACTTTCATATTTTAAAAGTCATTTTCACACAAGATCTGTTAAAGTAGCATAGTCATTCTTTGGTCTTCCTACCTGATGTGAAGTGTCACCTCAAAGCCTGGAGTTTAGTCACTCAGTGCTCACACGAGGCAGCCGGAGATCAACAGTCTGACTGAGCTTGCTCCTGGGGCTCTCATCCTGATCACTATCTTGTAACAAGAGAGCTTTCACCGAAAGCAAAGCCCCTTGGGACCCTGGAAATGGAGGATGCCACAAAAACCATGACGTGAGACCTCTTGGACAGAAGCATTGCCTGAAGAAGCTTTAGACCTCGTATGCTTCATATTCTGCCTTTGGAGAGAGAGGGCAGCTTTTGGCCTCCTCTTCAGAAGCGCTCTTTGTTTAAAACTTGAACTGAGTTTAATCAAAAGAATACACTGATGGTTTAGTAGTGGTGACTTAACCTTGCAAAATATAAAAATAATCATAGCTGCCACGTCACTGCCAGTAATCTGCAGAGAAAATCAATGGCCGGCAGTGAGGGGCACACTCCATCCCATTCCAGTGTCTTCCTTCTCCCCCCCTCTGCCTCCTGCTTGGACTCTAAGAATAATCACAATGTGAGGGACCAACTGGAAATTAAACACACTACTTTTCTTTTGACATCCGTGATTTATTTTCCTAAGGAGCATATATTTGGGACATTGGCAGGGATTGGGCAGGGAAGATTGAGGAATAGGGTCTGGTATTTACCTCACGGATAGTGTTATTCAAAGACCAGACAAGAAATCCGATGTTTGCTGTGGCTAAATGACAGTATTTATTATGTACTCACAAAAGGGTAAAAAAAAGCTACTGTTGATTATTTTGACATTAAATTGCTTGCAATAGATGAGGGATTAATTATGACATGGCACACTTGATCCTGCCACCTGAATTAGCTAGAGTTTTAAAGAAGGGTCTGTATTCACAACATCATCTGTCACATGGGGAGAATATGGATTTCTCTGTGCTCTGTTTTTTACCAGAAGGTTTGATCATGAACTCGGGGGCCTCATGGAACAAAAACATTCCTTATTCAGATCAAAGAAAGGTGTATAGCCAGTCTTTATAGATAATCCTCTTGTGTGCGGCCAGCTTTTCTAAACTCTGACCAGGCTTTGGTTGGCTTGGTTTCTAAAGGACACATCTGTGTAGAAAAGTTTCCATCTCGTGGTAGGAAGGTGATTAAGGCTCTTTGTCAAGTAGCCAGTCTCCCCAAATACACATGTTGGATTATAGAATGGGAAGTACCTTTGGGTCCTGGATAGACAAGATACTGAGTTTTGTAGGCAGAAGTGCTGAGGTCTAGGTGTGGAAGACACAGGGAAGAAGGGAGAAGAGCGGCCACCAGGTAGTAACGGATGGTGATGGCCAGAAACACCCTCAGGGCCCGCTGTGCCGTTGGGCCACCAGAACGACGCTTGCCTCTCTCGCCACTCTACAGGCTGGGAGATGTTCTAGCCTGCAGGCACGGAATAATTGTAATATCCACAGTTCCTGAGGGAGAGTATAGAGCAGCCTCAAAGACTTGGCATGTCGTTCTCAACATGAAGAACTCGAATGCCAAAATCATCCCCTAAACAGGAAAGAATGGCCACATGGAGTGACATGAAATGCATGGGCATTCCTTTTCCCAATTCTGAGTCTCCTTCTCCTGCAGACATGAGAGCACAAAGACACGGGAAGCAGCAGGAGAGGGTCATGTGGTTGAGGGTAGTTATGAGGACGGTCTGGGAACTGCCTTTGTTACAGCTAGGACCCGATGCTTTCTGACCACTAGACTTTGCGGGTTCTTCAAGACTGCCTCCTGGTAAATATGCCCCTAGTTCCTTGAAAGAGCTTAGTTATTAAACACAAAAAACAAACACATCAAACTCCTGAAGTGCTGAACTATACCAAATAAACATGATGAGGGACTCGGCTTGTAGCTGTGGTGTGAAATACTTATTTATGGCTTTTAGAGCACTCTACATTTGAAAAATGCTTTCCAATCCTTTTGAGTAATTTTTCTTTGTGACAATCCAGTGAGGTCACCTAGGATTGCCGCTGACTGATAGATGGTGACATCTGGATGAGGGGATTTTGCAAGGTCATGTGACAGGCAAATAGAGAGATGTGCGGCCAGGTCCACAGTCTCTGTGGTCCTGAATGTGTCGGATCCCATTGAGCTCAAGGTCCCTCTTCTGAGAGGGCACAGGATACAGTGCTGGGAAGAGCATGAAATGGCTCGTCCAGTCAACTCCAAGTTCATTTTATAGAATGTGAGAGAAGCTTCCCTACAGGCCAGTTTACTGTGCCTTCTGATCTCCGAAGCCAGTGAGTGAGAGGGAGAAGTGCAAACTTTCCAGCTCAGAGAAGGGGATTCTAGTTCCAGGACTGTGCCTGGGGCAAAAATCCTTTGTAACAAAGAGCCTGATCCTCAATGTTAGTTCTCAGGGATCCAGTGTGGTTTGTTCATTCCACCCATGGGAACTTTAAATCTCATGGAAAATGTACTTATTGTAAATGTGTGAGGTCATTTATTTAGCAAGAAAAATGATCTTTTGTTTATGAACTCTTACTGCTTTGAGGGAAATACTAGAGCATCTTACCTTGGGATCCAAAATAACTATGATCCTTGAAAGAACTTCCCTGTCCCGTTTCTGTGCATCTGCACAATTTCTATATCTAACATAAAAGAAAAATCCAATAGCACTGAAGTTAAATAATACATTTTTTCCCTTCTAGAACCAATAAATCTGTTTAAAGATGCATTACTACTTTTCTTGAGGGATAATTTAGACTATGTATCAAAAAAGGAAAATCAATAGTTTTTTCTATTACAAATAATTGCCTGTTTGACTCTTTTCCACTTTTTCTTTTTTATTTATTTTGTCTTCAAAATATTTCTACTGAAAACGCCTCATGCTTTAAGTCTAAACTAGCATGAGTTTTTCTACAAGACAATGTCTATCTGTGTCTATCTCTCCTGGATTTAATAAGATCCCCATGTATTGTATCAAGGGAATAAGAGCAGGCCCAGGCACTCATGGGAAGTAAACTAACAGAGCATGCCCACAGGGGTGCACACATCCCATCTGGCTAATGCCAGAGTGCAAGGCTTGAGTTGTCTGTGGTCCCATGAGCATGAAGGAGATTTATCCTTTGTACCCAGGTTTGAGATTGTTAATTATAAAACTGCTTCTTGTGTAAACTTTGGTCTGACCAATGCAGTCCAGGGTCCCTCTTTAAATAATTAGACATGACCAGATGGTTATCTGAGAATATCTGGTTTGAAATACCAGTATCCATAGAAGTCTGGTTTGTAATACATAATGGGGTTCTTTAATTTCAGACTTTTTTCTTTAAAGAGAAGGAATTATTTGAGAAGAGCCAACATTACCCTGGCTGAATTATAGATAAATTTACTAGACTAGATAGATGTTCACTCATTGAACCACAATAGAAATTTCTAAGTGTTCTGTGCCAGGACCAGAGGATGACAAGACTGCTTATGCACAGGTCATGGTGGGTAGCCAGGGGAGACTGAAGGAAGGCATATCTGAGGAAGGTGGAAAGGCTTTATTGAGGAAGTGACAGCAGAGTGGAGCTTTGCAAGGCTGATGCGTGTTTGTTAAGTGGAAGGAAGTGGGACGGGAGGCAAAGGTGTCTCCAGAAAAGGCTGCAGGGCAAATGCTCAGGAGTGTGAGGTAGCATGGAGTTCTTAGGGATGCAAGTAATTCAGCGTCATTGTTCAGATTATTGTTTGGCCAATACCCTTTCTGCATCCTTCTCACTATGGGCAGAGTGTATGTTCCTGCTTCACAGATGCTGGGTTTGGCCATGTGACTTGCTCTGGCCGGTAGATTAGCAGATGTGATGTGGGAAGAGGCGTCAAATATGCTTGCTCAGTTTGGCATATCTCCTGCACTGTAGTGATCAGCCATGAAAAGAGCAGGCAGCAAGTTGTGAGCCTGGGCCCCAGAATACACGCAAATGGAGCAAATTTACACCAAATTGTAGCTTGAAGCCTACAGATCAGTCAAGCCTCTCCTAACCCATGGAGCCAAATCGGAGTGAACCCACAGACCTGTAAGCATGGGGATGGTTGTTACACGGTGTTACTGAGGCAAGGGCTGACAGCTGCATCTGGCCAAGTTGAAACATGGCCTAGGGATAGTGAGACCACACTAGAGGGTATACAGCCTACTCAGGGACAGACTTGTACTATCCGAGGGTGTTTAGACAACTCCTACAGTGAAGGAGACCAGGTTCAGGGGGAAAAGCAGTGATCTGATTTGCATTTTAGGGAGAGAATTATGGCATCCGTGGCAATTGGCCTTGTGGATGCGTGAAACCAGAAGTATTGCGATAAATAATAGTTGACACCTACTGGACACTACTCTATGCCAGGAAGCCCTGTGAAGTACCTTACCTATTTCATCTAATTTAATCCTCAAAGTAACCATACGAGTAAGTGCTCAAATCACTTTTGTTTCACAGGTGACATAACTGGAGATCAAAACAGAAGTCTGTTCACTGGATACCATGAACTTTTAACTGGGAAATGAATCTCCTCATGGCTAAGTTGGGGTAAACATAGGTCTGAATTATGGCATGGTGGTGGAGGGGGGAGGGGTTCGATATGGGAAACTGAGAAGGAAGAAGCAGCCAGACATGCTGCTTCACCGGTCACATGTGACACATGGGTTTGGAGAAGGCACTGTGTCTGAGAAGTTCTAGAGTCTCTTGATTAGGGAACAGCATGGAAGATGGTGGTTTGCTCCAAAGGAGAGAGTACAGGAAGGGAGGCGGGTGGGCCAGGGTGCCTGTGGGACATCTTTATGAAGATATATAGTGAGCAGCTGGGGGCTGGAGGTCTGGAGCCATGAGAGAGGGTGAATTGAAGATGTGGTGCTTAAGTGGACAGCACATCTTTTGTGGAAGTGGGCAGCACTCTCAGAGAAGTGGTAGAATGGGAAGAGAACAGAGCCATAGGCAGAGGCCTGATGATACCAATGCCAAAGGCCAAGAAAGATGGTCCAGCAATGACATGTCCTTGTAAGTTCATCCATTGTAGCAAGTGTTCTGGGGGCAGGGGTCTGTGGGGCATCTCTGTGCCTTCCTCTCAATGTTGATGAGAACCTAAAACTGCTCTACAGAAATATCTATTATGATGAATGAATGAATGTGGCAGGCAAACCAGGGGAAGGAGGCAGCAGCAAACAGTCGTGGAGATTCTTCGGTTTGGGGCAGTTGGGGATACTGGTTGCTAGGTTTTGTAGAGCAATGCTAACAGCACATTCAGGGAGAAGACAGTGGAGGGGGTAGAAAAACAACTGGGGGGATGGGAAAGGTAAAAAGAAGGAAAAAATATTGATAGGTTTGATCCTGTACAAATTTTTAAAAATCACTCCCATAGATAAGAAATGGAAAAGCAAGAGACAAACTGGCAAACATACTCTTAACAGATAAACTGGAAAAGAGTTAGTATTCTTAATGCTTAAAGAGTTTTTTTCTTTTTCTTTTTTTAATGAGCACATAAGGAAAAGATAAACACTTTAGAAGAAAAGTGAGAAGACACAAACAGACTTCCGATAAAGGGAAAGAGACCAATGGCAAATGCAAACATAGTAACATGAAATTAAAATACTAAACTGTTCACTTAGCAAAGTAGCTATGATTTAGCAAGAATATAGTGAAATGGAAAATGTTGCCTGCTGCTCTTGGTAGTACATGTTGATTCAACCATCTTTAGAAAACAATTTAGCAATATGTTTTAGGAGCCTTTAAAAATGTGCATGTCATTTAGTATGGTGTTTTTAATTGGCATTGATCTCACATAAGTAATCAGAATGTACATAAGGGCCATGGTCCATGAAGCTCATCCTATTATTTCATAGATCTACAAAAATCTAAATGCCAGGAATGCTCAGCAGTGAGGATATGGCCAAGTAAGTCTTGGCATATACATAAGATAGGATACCAAGAAGCCACTTAGAAATCATGTTTTTGACAAGTTTCATGACTTAGCATTAAGTAGAAACAACAGAAAACAAAAGTGTCATCCTCATTTTATTCTTAAAAAGTGCACATATAAAAAAACTACACCTATGGTTTAAAATTACTAGTTACCACCAAGTTGTAGGATTACATGTGATTTTTATTTCCTTTCTGTATGCTTTGCTATATTTTCAAATGTTTTATAATGAATGTGTGCTTTTTCTTTGTATTTAGAAAAAGGTGAGCAATAAGTAGTATTATTTTCAAAAAGAAACAATGAATGCTTGATTTCTACATCGCTTGACTGGTGGTGGGGGAAGGGGTAGGATGGAGCTGGGTCTCAGATGATGAGGGCAGAGGGAGGGTTCTAAGAAATGGCTAACTGTTCTCAGATTCATAGGCTTTCAGAAAACAGGCTTTGGAGAGGAACGGCATTGAAAATATTGGAAATAACTCATGGCACAACATCTAAGATAGAAGGGGAGGGAATGGAGTCAACCATATGGAGGGTTTGGCCTTAGCAGGAGGAAGGGTGGTCCCTCCGTGGAGGGGTAGGGTGTAAGTGTAGCAGGCAGCCCATTGAGGGAATTCATGGCTGGTTTGCTCACAAGTTTGGCACAGTGGCTATGCCAAAAGTGTTTTCGTCCACAGAACCAGGAGCCTGGGGCTGGTGATGAAGACCACGGACTGAATGCAGGACTGGGGATCGGGTGCAGGGTGGGGGAAACACAGGGAGGGTCACTGGGGTGATGGCAGGCAAAGGATTCAATGCAGCTTGGCCACTCCCTCCCAGTGAGAGAGTGAGGCTCTGTGTCCAGAGACTGGGAGGAAAAAGGGAAAGAGGCATGTTCTCTAAGTCAAACTCGGAGCACAATGAGAGAGTGGGGTCAGGGTCGGTGGGAGAATTTGTGGTCAGACCCTGACATGTTGGAGCTTGACATGGCAGAGAGGGGGCCATTCACAGAGTGGAGGGCAACCCTTAGTGACCTAGCCCATCCATCGGGGAAGGTGCTCACACAGCTCCCCTAGTCATTCTGTGGGGTGTTCCTCAGTCCACAGTACTTCTGTGATCTTGGTTACATCTGAATTTGGGGCTGGGCACTCTCACCATGAAATTATATGGAGGAGTATATACGTGAAGAGTCACGTGTTTCATACTGCACACATTAAGGATGGGCGTTAAGTAGAGATTCTAGGAGTTGCTTGGCCTGTCAGGGTCATTCTCTTCTGCAATCAGCAACTATTGATGCTTTGTTCCAAGGACCATAGACTCAGAGGCCTTCAAGGGCCAGACAGATCACAGATGGGAGGGACAAGGCTGGAGTGGTTCAGGAAGGAATAGTAGGGCTGGTGGTAAGGTGGGGTGTGAAGGATGCCCTGCCTAACGTCCCTGGAACAGAAACCACTCCAAGCACTGCATCCACCCGACCACGTGTCAGTGGGCTTGGAGTACTTACTGCTTTCCTGGGTGGCCCGTGAGCTTCCACCTCTCAGCAAGTTACTGTGGTCTGACTGTCATTCCCTTTGAGACTACACAAAGTTCCTCTGCATCGGGAACTTGACGATCCAGAAAAGAGAGCTAAGTATATATTTTCCAGCAGAGAATAAGTTCTTTGTAAGGTAAAGCAGTGGGATGCTCATGATTTTGGCCATAAGAGGCAAGCAACACTTAATCCCTAGGGTCACAATCGATGGGTGAGCTCTGTTGTCCGAGAAAGAGGGCTTTCATTCCAACCTATGACCAAGGCTATGCCCACACTGTTGACAGGTTGACCACAAAGTCATCATGATCTCCACTACTCTAAGTGTATCCCTGAATTGGTGCAATTTCTCAAAATAGGGCTACACCACCTTGTGGATTTGGGCCATCAGGACCAGAGCGCTGAGCATCCCTCCTCTGCTGACTCTTCTACTTGCGAACTGAGTAACCGGAGCCCCGTGGGAGCCACAGCTGCTGGAGACCTTCCTGCCCTAGTTAAAGATGAGCCGTGACATGGCCACATGTGCTTTGCTTTCTCAGAATGACCCTACGACTGATGTGGGTGCAGGTCTGATTTGGCAGCCCCAGGGCAAGGACGGTTCACCCAGGGGCCAGGACTGAGTAGAGAGGAGGACGCTCCCTGAGGCTGTGCCAACACATTTGGAATGAACCTGGGGATCAGTCCAGGAGGGTGATGGCTGCATGCTGTCCCCCCTCAGAACGCAGAGGGCTGCTTACATTGTACTCTGTTCTCTCTTCCAGGACCATAGTGACCTGGTGATGGGGTGGGTAAGAGGAGGGACATTCATTCTGACATGCGCTCAGCCAAAAAGCAAATCCTGGATTCTCCTTGGAAACGTGGCAATAATCTCATTCTTCCTGTATGTTCACTTAAAAAGAGTGACCATTCATGCCAAAATGTAGCACTTGGGAATGAACTGAGATTTTTCTATTTTTCTAGAAAAGCAACAGATGTGTTTGGTAGCACAACACGCCCCATATCAGAAATCAGGTTTTAATATTCCATTAGGCAAATAGGGGAACTTCTGAAAACTCTATGTTTGGGGGTGCAATTTAATACTGAATTCTCCCTGTGGGACACTCCCCCTAGCAGCCTGGTATCGGGCACCGTGTCTGTGCAGTCATAGAATTGGGGGGGGGGGGTGAGTCACCTCTTCAGAATTATCACATGAGCAGTTCACAAAGACTGGAGGAAGATGTGTGTGCTTATTTTCAAGGTCTGCACAAAAGCCCTGATCAGAAAAATCTCCTGGAAATGGAATACACTTTATTCTGGCCGAAACATCTAATACTTTCGATATACCTCATGGGAATATATGTTTTACAAGAGAGATGAATATTACCTCACAATCTGCCACAATACCTAATATCTATCACATTTCAAAATGAATACAATTACTGCATAAAGCTCAGCATTGGCAATTTTCCTCTCTCTCTGGAAATGTTTTTTAATTGAAAGCATTTTAAGGTTTGAGAGAAAATGCACCATTTATTTCCGTTAGATACTGTAAGTGTATTTGGTTACTTGGGAATAAAATAGCTCCTCCTTCAAAGGAAAAAAAAATCCTTTAGGCTTACGTGGCAAATGTATTTGGTAGAACAATGAACTGCAGTGGGAGTTGCCAGAGTTTGCAGAGTGAATGAATGATAGCACAGTCTATATAAGAAGATGCAAAGTCAAATTCTCAAGAGAGGGGAGTTTCTTTCACAATTTTGAGAATAAAAGCATTTATGTAGAAGAAAATCTACATAGATGTGCTTTCCTATTCGTATTGTTATAGCCATGCAGTGTTAGAAATCTTGGAAGAAATAGTAATAAAATAAATTTCAGTCTTAGCCATGAACTTCCTATGTGAGAGTTTACCTTTCTGATAAAGATTTAACTCTTGTTCCTTTGATAAGGTTGAGCTGTTAATACAGAATTCCCTAATTTAGGCAGAGGGAATTCAGTTCTTGCCACGATTCCAACATCAGCCATATTTCCTTTCAACCCAGTTGAAACTGCGTTTTTCTTTGAAAATTGCGAATTACTCCAATTGTAAAACTATAGAAACTACTGAGGTATCTTTTTTTTTTTTCCCCCTTACAGGAAAATAATACTCAGGATACACAGAGCACTGTCCCTAAGTTAGACACCTCAATTTAAATTTCAGGTGACAAATGAACTCACAATTTCACCTGCTACCCTGGTTTTGGCCGTGACTCTGGAAAGTACTGCAAATTCTTTGCTCTCCCATAGTTGATAAACAATCACTCCACATTATACCCGGGCCAACAGAAGCTATTTTGATTCATAACAACCACTCCTTGGCCCCGGGGTGTTGAAAAGGAAGGGAAGAGAGAGCAGTGAGCTGTTGGAAGAGTGGTGTGTTTGGAAGCTTGCGATGCCAGAGAGCTGCCTTCTGGATTCACAAGCTGGGAGGACCAAGTGCAGCCGGTGGGAGGACACAGCAAAGGCACACGGAAAGCCCTCCTCTCCTTTTCATTGCCTGCTATCTCTTTTGATCACATCTTTCATTCATTCTTCACAACAAAAGTACTTTCAGAGGAATAACGTGAGGATTAATAGGCAAAGGGAAGCATCAGAGTCCAGGAACACCTCTGTGTGGGGCGGAGGATTGGCACTTCACTGCAGACAGAACCGTGTGGAGTTCTGGTCTACCAGATTGGCCCACGGGCACTTGCTAGAGGCTTTGGCACTTCTGTTATGTTTCTGACTTTACATTTCTTCAACTGTAAAGGGAAAATTATAAAATCTGCTTTTCAAAGATCTTTGGAGATTAAATGAAATGATATGTAGTGTACCAGATACTACCAGGATTATTTTTGGAACTCTGTAAAATAATTCAAAAGTGCAGCTAGAAGAAAAATAAGAGATGTCTCCATTAGTTGAAGTACTCCATAAATCAAAAATTAACATCACAATGGAAACATTTTTTTTGGTAAACAGATTAAAAAACTGAACTTGAGAAATTTAAATGAAAATCTAAACCATGGTAAAGGATGCTTTTTAAAAGAAGAGAAAACAGGGATTATCCAACAAATAGCATTGAGAGATTAGCAGTTCAGGGGAGACAAATAAAATTGTGTCTTCTCCTTCCTATGAACCACATTCCAAAAAAATTCTAATAAATTGAGGATTAAAGTAAAAAAAGAAAACCATACAAATATAAGAAAAAATATGTTAACTATTTAACTGGGTCCAGGATGGGGAAAGACTTTCTATCACATAATTAAAGTATACAATGAAAGAATGACTGATAAATTTGATTGTGCGAAGGATAATTATTTTGTACCTCAAAAGTCATAGCCAAAAATAAATACACGTGACTCCTAAAGAAAAGATCCGCAACAATCATGAAACTAAAAGTTAACATCCTTAATATATAGATAGCAATCCGCAGGGAAAACACAACCATTTTTTTTTTTTAAGAGACATAAACTGATATTTTCCTGGGCAAGAAAATGGAAATTTATTAATAAGTGGAACACCCATCATTTAGGGAAATTAAAACAACCTGCCATTTAAACTCATCAAACTAGCAAAGAGAAAACACTAAAAATCCTCGGTGCGGAGTGGGTGTGGGGCACAGACGCTCTGCTGCTTTGCGGTGGAGGTATATGCAAGGGGCTGCAACGAGCGGGAAGTGACGTTGGCCGAGGGTGGTCAGAAGCCACCGCACGCGTTCCATACCTGTGGATCCAGCAATCCCACTCCTCGGGTACCCACCCTCCCCCACGGCTTGGCCACCCAAGCAGGAGCAACCCTCCCAGTACCTGCTCACATACCACCTGCATATAACCCCCAGCCCTGTGCAAAGCACCTTCCACAAGCACTTATTCCTTAAAGACCCCAGAAAACCTGCACAAAACCAGCTAAGAGCCACAGTTACAGTTACCATGGAGACCATAAAACCTCTGCTTTCTCCTGTGCTCCAGAGGCGTCTGAAAGGCTGCACGCCGTTGCAGACCTCCCTGGAGATGTGACTCCCTGGAGAGAATGCTGCTGTCCGGCCAGGGACACGGTCTCCCGAGAGGACTTGCAGCTCGGACCCCGAGGAGCACAGTAGCAACTGTCCCCGGAGGCCCTCTTGACAGCAGCTTCCTCTGTGGACTCCTGTTGGGAGTCAGGGTCACGTTCACGGGGCTAGGCAGCCGGGCTGTGCTACCCAGGCCCATCCACCCCACTCCCAGAAATGGGACCTGAAAACTACTCCTCATTCTCCCTCAACCCCGACCTCTTCCAGCAACAGCACCTATGAGGGGCTTGGTCCACCTGCGTCTGAATTCCAGTCTGGACTCAGGCTGTGCCCTCCGCCGTGTAGGGCCCTGGTGGTTCCCTACAATGTCAGAAATGCCAGATAACCTAAACGGCTAACAACCGACGGATGACTATTCCCATCACGGCACCATGTATCTGCTTATAATTCCTCATTCTCTCTTATCTCTGCCCCTCTGCTCCTTCTTGTTCCACCAAGGCACCAGCTCCGGGACCCAGCCCAGGACCCGGCACCGAATGAAGGTGGATTATTTGTTGAGTGAGGAGGATGGGTTAGCCTGGTGATGGGTATTGAGGAGGGCACGTTCGGCATGGAGCACTGGGTGTTATGCACAAACAGTGAATCATGGAACACTACATCTAAAACTGATGATGTAAGGTATGGGGATTAACATAACAATAAAAATTTTTAAAAAAAGCAGAATAAAAAGTGTATGTACAGTGTTATGCTAATTTCATTAAAAATTTGGCTCATGGAAGGACTGGAAGAAAATGCACCAAAAATGTTGAAAGTATTTATGTGCAGTAGATGAAATTGCAGGTATTTACAAATTTCATTCTTTTATAATTTCTGTATTTCTTGTTTAACGATACATATGTATTTTATAGGGCAAGAATTACATATGCATCTGTATAAAGCCTATTGATTTACCAATAGAATTTAAGACATGTACCTAAGGATGCAGGCAAGTGGCAAATGAGGATCAGGATATTCTTTTGCTGGCACCATCGTCTTCTTCCTTCTGCAGTCAGCTGCCCTGTTCCTACCCAGTGAGTCAGCCTTGAATCTTCCATACTATCTGCCAACTCTAGTCACCACTGTCTCCTACCAGCTCCTTCCGTCTACCGGAATGCACCTGATTTGTAAAGAGAATCTTCTGTCCCTTCCAGGTCAACAGCGCTGGATGGTATCCAAGTGGAAGTCACTGTATGTGAGCCTCGGGTCGGTTCACATGGGTCCACTGGAGCTGGCACGAGGAAACCCTTCCTCGCCTTCCCGAGTTCACAGCACAGGAGAAAGCACGTACTGGAAGGAGGCTCGCGTGTGAAGATGGAGCCCTACTCAGGGTGCCGTTCCTGCGTCTCCGTGCTCTCTGCACATGCTGTTTTCATACACATTCTCTTATTAGTTTTCGGGGTCTCCTGTGATGTTATCCACCCAACGTGCATGGCACTGTCCTTTCTCACAAACTGTTCTGTATTGATTTTGCCTAAAACACTGCATACGTGCTCTGTCATTGTGGACCATTATTTTTTCTGTTCTCATCAGTGATTTTTTTTTCCCATCCTTTTTCATAAATCCTGCTTCACTGACCTCTGGAATGGGAAGCGGGCCCTACACCATTCCGCTCTTTGTATTCTTATTTTTTGAACTGGAATTTTCTCATCTTCCAGATGCCTCTGCCAATTCTTCTGGCTGCTGAAAAATTAATTTCAGCTTTGCCACTGTGGACACAGAGAAGGCACTCTCCCACCCTGTGAGTCTCAGCCTCCCTCTGACGCTGCGGGCCGCCTTCCCTCTCCTCCCCGCAAAGTCCTGACTCTTGATAGACTTCAGCTGCCTCTCTTCAACCTGCGGCCCTGGAGGTGAGGAGGAAAACATCTGGAGCTGAGAGCCCAGGGCCTGGTGGAGGGCTCTGGGCTCTTCCGCAGCTGGCTGTGTAAGATGGGCCACAGTGAGCGGGCGTGAGCCATCCCGGGCTGCAACCCTCTCCTCCAGCAAGGGAGAGGCTCAACGTGTTCGTGCATCAGCATGTGGTCGCCGTCTCCAGCTCCCCCTTGTTCCCAGCTAACCATGTGCCCGCTGCGTCCTTTGTCTGTCTACTCACGTCCTCAGTCCCTCTGCAGATGCCTGTTGAGCCTGGGATTACTGAAGGCACAGGTAGAGTGGGGAAGGTGGGCCATACGTACACACAAGGATAGCCCATCGTGACAAGTGTTTTAATGAGGTTGTCCTCCACATGCTCATGCTATGTATGGGGCACGGAATAGAAGAACTTGTTCTGAGGAGGATTTGGGAGGTCGCTTTATAAAAGAGGTAATGGCTGAGCTGGACAGGGCCTTAGAGTGTTGGGTAGGAGCTCACCATGCAGAGAGAAGTGTGTTCTGGTTGAGGAAGATGCCTGTATGAGTCCCACACGAGGGAAGTAGCCAGAACTATCAGAGGCTGACGAGGGAAGATGAAAACTCAGGAGTCCACCCACTCCCGGGAAGCAAGGCCCCTTGCTAGAACAGAAGTCCCATGAAGGAGGGTCCTGGGTCAGCAATTTCAGCCACAGTGCACCCCGGTGCTTGCATGTAAACAGAACAGCATTCCGTGGGTCTCTGGTCCCTCATGATCCAGACACACGGGACCCTTTGGTTGTTGAGGGGTCCCTGGTTCCCCCACCTCTGGATTTACCCACACTGCTCCTTCTATGTGGAATGCCCTTCTCCCTTCTTTTCGAGTTCCCACTTATCCCTCAAAATGCAACCAGACATCAGCTATGTGCCACACAGACGCGATCCCTTGTCTCTGCCCGCTGTCCCCGTGGGAGCCACCGTGGGTCTGCCTGTCGATTTGGATTCGTGCCTGCCGGGAGCCTCTCCCCGAGACTGGCACCTGTCTGGAGGGAGCAGTGGCCCCAGGGAAAGGGGTGCAGGCGTCCACCATGGCAGGGATCGGGTTCTGACGTGAGACCCCCACTTGCCCGGGCCCTACTCTTCGCTGCAAACCTTCCATTCCTATGGGCACATCCGCTTCCTTTTCCCACCGGATCTGCAGCAAAGCACCACAGGCTGGGCTGCTCAAACAACAGAGATTTATTTATTTGCTCACAGTCCTGGAGGCCGGACGTCCAAGGCGAAGCTCGTTCCTCCTGAGGTGTCTCTCCCTGTGTCCTCACGGGGCCAGCACTCCGTGTGGGTCTGAGTCCTAATCTCCTCTCCTCAGAAGGACACCCGATGACCTCATTTTAATTTAATGATCTCCCTGAAGACCAGCTCTCCAAATGCAGCCCCGTTCTGAGGTCCTGAGAGTTAGGGCTTTGACATATGTATTTCGAGGGACACCTTTCAGCCCCTAACACCTGCCGGTGCTTGTTATTGATTTTGCTTTTTCACTTATTCCGAGTCCTTGCTTTGTTCTTTTGGGGGGCTTCCCAGAATCTCACCCCGCCATTTCCCGACCACGTCCTGGCTCAGGGTAGCCACGCTGCTTTTGTTCGATTCTTGTGTTTGAGTCCACAGCTTCTGTTTTGCCCCTCATCTCTGATCCCCGTCTCACTGCTTCCTTCCCTTCCACGGCCCCAGGTGACTTCCCTTCATTTATTTATCTTGGCAGGTGTTACCAGCTTATTTCTTTTATTTCCCCTTCGCCTCTGGTACTTAACACCAGACCATCTGTGCCAGTCTCATTGATTATTTATTCACCAAACATTTCCCAGCCCCTACTATGTGTCGGGCACTGTGCTGGCAAGGCCCTGCACTCAAAGATGAAGAAGACCTTGATGCCGGGCTCAGAATGTCACGGAGTGCTTATACCTATCACCAGGCCCAAGGGAGGCTCTTGAAGTAGTGAGATTTGCAGGGTTCTCGGAGCCCGGCCGCATCGCCTGGATGCTTGGGTGGCACACACCTCGTGCCTGAGCTGTGCAGGGGCCCTACTCCGGGGTCCACGTGGGTACAAGAACCGCAGGGATCGCTGTGCATGGTAGATGTTAAATATGGCTTGACTGCCACACCAGCGAGGGAACAATTGGTGGATGCCACCATTGTGGCAGCCATATCCAGAGGAGATGCGAAGAGGATTGAGGTTGCAACGTGATCTTGAAGGACGAGTAACAGCTCACCAGGGAGGCAAGAGGTAGGAGGAAACCCTAGAAAGAGAATCAGCAAAAACATATGCCTATGAAATTCATGGCAAGCTTCTGGACCAGCAAAGGGTCTAGAGCTGGAGAGACGCATGGGGAGGAAGGAGGTGGCCGATGGAAGGCTGGGCGGGTGGACGGAGCAGGGCTGGGGAGAGCTCTATGCGTGCTCTGGGGAGCTGGCAGGCTCCCAGGTGAGGGATATCTAGGATGGGTCACAGGCCACCTCCTGGAGGCACATGTCCCTCTTCCAAAACTCAGACCTGCCTCCTCTGCTCCGCCTGCACAATAGAATAGCCTAAGGAGCTTTCTGGAAAGCGGAACACCTGGCCCCACCTTCAAAAGTTCTGACTCTGTAGGTCTTCAGTGGGCCCAGGTGTCTGTCCATGAATGTCGTTTACAGGTGATGGTGGTAAATGACAAATGACATAAACTCCCGCTAGCTGCCCCCATCTACCTCCTTTGTCCCTAGTGATGCTTACACAAGGTTGCCCTTCAGAGGGATCTGTTGCCCTCTGTCCTCCTGAAAGCTGAGCCCATTCTCTCTCCCTTCTGTCCTTTCCTGTGGCAGTCAAGAGGAAATGAGGACATACAGTGGGAGCCCCATGAACACTTGCTTCAGATAAAATCGGGGGCACATCCCCGGTCTCCCTGCAAAGGGAAGAAGTTTCTTTTAACCTTCCTAATCCTTCCGTGTGAGAACATCTCAGAATGTGACTGCTTCTCTTCCCACTCTTCTCCCTCTGCCTGAATGTTCTTCTTCGTGTCCTTCTACTTCCATATGCCCTCTGAACCTGGCTCCTAAGCCCATCTTTCTCTGGCCCACTGTGAGGGAAGTTTGTCCGTCTTTGTGTGTCACCTTGCACCAGTCAGTGGCTGTTATCGCCGGCCGTGCTGCAGCCCTCCCCAGCTTCCCTCGGGGCTCTGCACAGTGCAACCTCAGGCCACGCCGCGCTCCCCTTGCTCCCCCGGGAACTTCCTGACCTCAGCCTCCCCGGGTGATGCGCACGTGAAGTTTGTGCAACTCTGCCACCCCCAGGAAATACACTGGATCGTTCCCTGTCACGGGAGGGACGCACAGTAGCCATTATGTCCCATTTTAACAATGGAGAGATTGACTCGATGGTATGTAATGGATCTATCCAAGGCCACACAGTGAGATTTTCTCACTCTATTTCCTACTCTGGGTGCTCAGAGAAAATTTAGCATTTCTCTGTCTTATTTATGAATGGTTTTCTAGAGGATATTCACCACGGGCACTGTTGCCAAAATGGAAATCCTTGGGGGCTTGGAGTGAGGGTGTTTATTTTCCTTTCTATAATAGAATACCCGCATAAGGAGTGGTCCACGCTGGAAGACGGGCAGCCGTTGTCAGGGCAGGGTCTGGGAAGGCACGGCTCCGTTGGGGAACTCCTCCAGCCATTCAGCAGACACCTTGCTTCCTGGTGGTCCTTGCTGAGCCCCAAGAAGAGCGATGAGCTCTCTGATGTGCCGTTAGCCCATACGCCTGACCCAGGCTCATTAGGCGAGACAATTACTCCTGGCGGGAGCAGGATTATCCTGTTGGAGGTGATGCATCTGGAGCCACACATTTCAGCACATCTGGAGAGTAGAGAAAAAAAATAACCCAGAAGCAAGGCATTGGTAAATGTCAGCTGTTTATTGACTTTCCTATTTGGAAGCAAAATACTGAAGCAAAACAACTGGAGTTTGACTCCGAAAGCCCACGGCTGGTGGCCGGCAACTGTGGGAAAGTGGCCTGGGCTTGGAACCAGCATCACCTGGGTGGCTGAGCGTTTCCGGACTCTCCTGCCCGCGCGGGCAGAATCCTGTGATAATGAACTCACTGCTATGGTTACACTAAACACCAAGAGTACGGGTTATTTTAATGGACATATTGCTTTAAACTGAGCGTTCGCCATCTGTTCAGTCCCTCATTTTGAATGCAAAAAGAACATATTTCACAATTACATCTGTAAGTAATGATATAAGTAATTTAAATGCATGTATATGTTCACACAATGCAGTAGACAGCTGGGATATCTCCCTCCCCGCCCCCCAACTCTTATGTTTCAGGCACAAATCAAGGGAGAATATTCACTGTTCCTGATATAGTACATTTTCCCGTTTATGCGAAGGAAACAAGGTTTTCTGCCCTCACTGTACCTAGGAGTTCAAGGCAAGCTTCATAAACTAGATCACAAAGTCATTTTTACGATGCTCTCCTTGTCTCCGTCCAAATCCCCCCTGGCTTGAATGACAGCTTGGCAGATGCGAGGCATTAGATCAATCCGTTTCAATAGATGTTCTTGAGGGGCCAGGTCGGCTGTGTGGGCCAGCCTTTCTTCCACTCCTTCCCCTGGAGACAAGCCTGCGAGAAGAGCCTGCACAAAAGGAGGATTCTGAGGCCAGGTAGCGTGCCCACTGGATGGGACATCCAGGACAGGGGAGCACAGAGACCCTGCCAAGAATAGCCAGGTTGCTGGGCGGAGGCTTGGCACGCTCATGGGAATGAGCGCTCACTGGGGCTGGGGCTAGGGGTGGGGAGAGTGGGGGGAGTGGGTGTCAAGAGAAGGATGTCAGGAACTGGAGGTGCAGAGACGTTGCACCAAAGCCCCAGAGGTGGACGCCCCGGGGCTCACGAAGGCCATCAGCTCGTCATCGGGCCCAAGCTCAGAGGCGGGGTCCAGAGGATGATGCCCCAAATGTGGAGCACTGCAATGTAACTGATGCTCACACAGGATTCCAGGGTGACTTGGACAGGGAATCTGCCAGATGGCAACTCTGATATCGACTTTTCTCTTTTGAAAACTCGGTCTTTGAATACCAGCGTGTTATAGATAATGTGCAAACTGCGGTTGCTTTTTTCTAAGAGATTTTTTTTTTACCCATCACCAACACAAACAAAAAATATTTGCTTTTGTGATGTCCCATGACCCTGTAAGAAGATAGAATTGTTTAAAGGCTTTTGCATTGTCCACATTCTAAGCAAGGAATGGAGGAGCTTATAAATCCTCCAGCGTGACATCATTGCCGTTTTATATCTATATACTCCATATTTTTTGTGCCCGCTTTTTTTGGCATCTGTGACATAGCTGACAGAAGTGGATTTGCATGGGGACTTATGTTACCATTTGCAAGGACTCCCTATAGAGATGCTTCCTGAGCTTGCTGTAGTTTTGATTTTTTAACTGCTTGTATGCAATGCATTTATTATTTTTTTCTCAGACAAAGGTGCTAGCTTGAACTGATGGAAGGTTTATTTTTGGAACATCATTAGCAGCTTAAAAATTTGGAAATGTTGTGCAAAGGGATAAATTTGGACTAAGAATTCTGCATAATACATTTTTATTGACTGTTTCTCACAAGGACCCATGAGAGAGGTCAACCCTATTTGCCTTGATTTAACGGATGTTATTGTGGGCATATATTTAGATAAAAAGCTATTTATAATTTGGCCATTAAAGGGCTACCTGCTTTTCCCCAATATTGATTTATTTAGAGGAACTTTTGCTTCTGAATTCACTGCTAATTTAGTATTTATTATAAACTGGATCAAAATTGCCAAGGAATTGCCTCCTCAAAAAAAAAAAATTGAATTTACTGTCTAATTAGACAGTCCCCCACAAACGAGATCTAAACCACACAGAGTTCTAGACAGTGACAATGCAACCATTGCTCAGGGGGCTCTAAATCGAGTCGTAAATCGGTCCACAGTCAGCTTGCCATGAGTTTTCAGGTGAAGGTCGTCTCAAGATGGTTAGAGAAATGCAGCCATAAAAGTTTGCCAAATTTTCCACCTTTGGAAGGGAACTTGCTGATCACATGTCTTGCACAAATCCTCCCGGGTGCTCCATCTGCTGGTGTGGCCATTAAACGTATAGCTTTTTGCACTAGACTCTCCAGGTTGGTTGATCTCGTCTGCCTCAGTTTTCTCAGCTGCAGAATGGGAACAAATGGGAACACTGGAGTCCTGCGTGTGCATTACTTGGGAAAGTCTGCACATTATGAGGGTGGGCTGCCTAACTATTGGTCATCGCTGACCCATGAGGTGGGGAGCGTTTGTGGTGAGGAAGCTTGATGCTTCGTCACTGTTTCAACACTGACATTTTAAGGAATTCTTATCAAATCCAAAAGTTTGCCCTTCAGCTCAGGCACAAAGGAAAACGGGTTGTGCCTCTGGTTTGTGCGGGCTGCCATCGGTAACGGGTAAAGACGGCAGTTCCTGCGGCAGAACATGAGAATTCCATCTGGCTGCATGAGCTGTTGAAATGCAAGGTCCACATGCCGAAGACCTGGGGGAGGAGGTCACGGGTCCGCACAGAATGCTGGTAGAGCTGAGAGACCTGGACACCACGGCTGACATATTGCACCTGTCACTCAACGTCTGCCCACATTTGAAAAAAAGGCAGAAGCAATGTAATCAAATTAAGGAAGTGAATAAAGCAAAGAGTGTGAGTGACGGTGGAGGAAAGACACAGAACACATTTCCTCTCTGTATTTTAGGCAAAAGAAAAAAAATGTTTTTTAAGACCTCCTGAAAGATGTCAGGATGTCCGCGCTCGGGTCAAGCCCAGGAAAATCTCACACTTAACATCTAGAAGGTTTTGCAGTGTGGGAGAACGTTCTTCTGGGTGAAACAGAGCTCAAACATCAAATTAGGCCTTTCGGATGTCATGCTTTCGACCTCAAGAGTGGTCCTCATGTGCTTTTAGCAAAGTGAGACAACTAAGCAGGAGTATTTGTGAGTTTGACAGTGACTAATTTATCAGTTTGTGGAGAAGGTAAGCCATCAACATGGGCATAACTCTTTCAGAGTGAATATTTGCCTTGTAGTTTAATGTTTGATTTGGAACTTACACTATATCCAGAGTATTTAACATTCTGGGTTTAAGTACGTTTTCTCTCTCCTGTTGTTGAATTGAGATGGGATTTTCTTTCTTTCTTTTTTTTTTTTTTTTAATTCTAAAACATAAAGGGAAGGTGAAAGAAATTTCTAAGCTGTGGGAAGAGCCAAATCCTAGAAATCCTGTGACCTCCCCTGAAAACACATAGGATTTGTTGCTGGCTTGAGGCCATGATGATAGCGAGCTGAAACGAGTTTATCCAGACATTCTAGCTGTCTGGCCTTTTAAGCCAGTGACAACAGAGGGCTTGGAGCAGGTGAAGTGTGAGTCCCTGTAGATGACAGAGCAGCTGTGCCTACTTACCAAGTGTGTCAGGGCTTGCGTTGAAGTCAGGGGGAATGATGGATGGCTGTCTGAAGGAGAACCCACATGAGATGGTGGCCCCACAAGGTCAAGGACCCATGGGCTTGAGTGCCCAGGGAGGGTGGAAGGGAAAACAAGCCAGGAACAGACTTAGTAAATACGGGCATGAAAAGCACACTAACAAACAGCTGAAACCCCCCCCAACACTCAGTAACCCAAAGCTGCCAGGGAGACAGGGCGCCGTGTAGGCCGTAGTGAGCCAGATGCAAGTTCACTGCTAGAACAAGATTCTCACTCAGGGACCCGAGTCGAGTGGGATTGTCTGAGTTTACTAATTAAGCAACCATTAAGAACACCTACATTAAATAGTGGATTCCATACGGAAATCTGGGGCTGCCTGCCACAGGGCAGCTTCTTATCTCCCACGGACACATCCATTAGTTTTCATATGGCAAATGGGAGAAATCCATGGGGCAGGATGCCGCACAGAGTCATAACCCACATCACCCTCCGCGTTCGTGCTGGCTTAAATATGTGTGGTTACGAGTGTGGAGGGCCATTTGAATAATGAGTTTAAGGGATTCGGTAAAGAGCTGTAGAGGGAATTTTAGTCCATCCTCCCCATGTAGACAGATATTCAGATCGGATGTAATGAGAATTTCACATACATAAAGGGAACAGAGGATGGTATTGACTTGATGGCATTCTTCTTTTGATGGGAATACCCACTGGTTATCTTAATAAAGAATGCTCTTAATGATCCCTAAGTATCTCATGTGTCCCCAGTTTTTAGGTTTTTTTAATATTTTTTTATTTACTTTAGTGGGGGAGTAGCAGAGGGAGAGGCAGAGAGAGAACCTGAAGCAGACTCCTCACTGAGTTTGGGGCCCGGCCCCAAGATCATGAGAAAAAATCCGGAGTTGGCCACCTAACTGACAAAGCCACCCAGGTGCTCCTTCAGTTTTTTTTCTTTTTAACAATCTCTGATTGTCTACACTCTTCTAGATGTATTGCACACCAATTTTAATACTGGTTACAGAAAAAAATGATATCAATGAAGTTTAAAGAATTTTATTCTTCTAGTCAATGGATTGGTACAATTTAGAATAGAAATTGGTGCAGATGAATTCAAATATTTATGCTTAACTACATGTTGTAAAGAAGATAGCTTCAGATAATTTTGCCTTTGTTTTAGGCTTTGGTCAACAAAATAGGTCATAAAATTCATTCATCATTCAAAAATGCAGGTAGTGAATGTCCATCAATTGTAAAAGATCATTGATTGAACCCAATGTGAATGTGTGTTTGGGAGTGGGGTGGGGGAGAGATTGAGAGAAAGTACATTTAAAAAAAAATTCAATGAAAATTGTTCTGAGATGGAATATTTTGGGTAGTATCGAGAGATCTAAATACAGGAATATTACCACTGAACCCAAATATGACAAAATGGTATTAGCAGGGGATAGAAAGTAAACAGATTGTTCCTGCCAAGCTGAGAGAAGCAAATAATAAACAAAATTATTGGTAAAGAGGAACGAGATTTCGAATAATTCATGTCCTGAGCAATAGAGGGACAGATGACATATTTTCCCAGTCCTGGCTCCTGTGTTGAATTCTAGGTCTGCAGTTGAAGAAGGGTTTAGTGGAGTGAGCCTCTGAAGGCTCCCTACATGTGGGTTGCCAAGAGTCCTTAGGATTGCAAAGGCCCTGTCCACTGTGGGTGTTGAAAAAGTCCTTGGAGGGGGCTCCTGGGTGGCTCAGTCAGTTAAGCATCAACCTTCAGCTCAGGTCATGATTTTGGGGGGATCGAGCCCCATGTTGGGATCCCTGCTCAGAGGGGAGTCTGCTTTTCCCTCTCGCACTCGACCTCCCCTGCTCTTGTTCTCTCTCATGCACTCTCTCTCTCAAATAATAAATAAAATAGTTTTTTAAAAAAGAAAAAGTCCTTGGAGGTCGTCACTTTCTAATAACTAGATATTAGAAGATTGTGATCAGATGCTGAATATTAATTATATTAGTACCTTTATAAAAATACCTGCTAGCTCTAATTAGTCTCAAGATTAAAAATGCCATCAAAACCCAAACGGCCTCAGAAAAAGCATCAAGCATATATGTCTTTTATAACTTTGCATTATTACTAATATACCATATATGTATTATATATAGATATTCACATACCAACACATATAGCCATATTTATATCATATGTATACTTAAAAATGCTTAAAAATTTGCTGTGTGATTTTTTTTGTTCTAGTGATAGTTTTGGATGGTTCCTCAAACTCAGAGAATGAAGGAATTCCCTGTAAAACGACATCAGAGCAGGCTTGTACGTGAAGGTCCTGACAGCTTGCACTGGCCACTTTCCCTCCGTGCACACATCATCTGCTTGTGCCTCCCAGGTAGCCCGTGTGGTGGGCATATGACAGAAAGGCTTTCTCCCTAAGGCAATTCTTATAAATATTGGACTTGGCCATGTGGTCAAACAGAGCAAATACTGAAGATATTTATGCTTTTTGTTAGAATTTAGGCCTTTTAAGGGTACACTGAATGATTTTGTTGTTTGACTTTCCTATCCTGTGCTACTTCTGGCCAAAAAGTAACATTTCAAAGCAATGGGCAAACAAACATTGGATAGGGGCGCCTGGGTGGCTCAGTCGGTTAGGCAGCTGCCTTCAGCTCAGGTCATGATCCTGGAGTCCCGGGATCGAGTCCCGCATCGGGCTCCCTGCTCGGCAGGGAGTCTGCTTCTCCGTGTGACCCTCCCCCCTCTCATGTGCTCTCTCTCTCTCTCTCTCTCATTCTCGCTCTCTCAAATAAATAAATAAATAAATAAAATCTTAAAAAAAAAGACAAACATTGGATAAAGTACCTTTCTAATTTGTTCTATTGTAATAATCATTTAAAGAACAGAAGCTCTGCAGGGGCAGGTGTGCTCCCTTTTTTCACTGGTATACCATGTTTCCTGGAAAAACACCTCTACCCACGCAGCCCTCCATAAGGACTTGGAGAAGGAATGCATGACATGAGGTTCAGTGTACTCATTACCATGAGATCTGTGAAGGACATTCCTCTATAAGATGGCGCCAGGTAGAACTGGTTCAATCTTCCTCTAAATTTTGAGCCTCTGAAAACCCAAATAGACTTGATGTTCCCCCTTTACTCAAAGTAAGTACTTAAAAATATTTTAATTTTAGGTCATTCTCTCTATTTTTCAGTCACTTGTTGGGACCTGTGCCAATTTATGCTCCCTTGTGGGAGAGTCTCAAGCAGGCTTGAAGGATTCCTCAAGAGCAATAATGGCCCATGCTCGGCAGCATTTGGACAACCTCTGTGTCTTTCTCCAAGTTTCAGAAGTGGATGTGGGGACTGAAGGGTGGACAGAAGAAACTCAGTGGGGACTGGTGAAATGGTTGGCTGGAATAAATACTGGACACAAGATCAGGGTCTTCAACCCGGGAGGTTCTTTGGCTCCCAAGAGCAAATGGACCACAGTGTACAACGTGTAAACTTGGGTAATAATAGCTTAATGTCTGCAATGGCTTTTCACACCCATTACCTTGTTCAATTCTTGATCCAATTCTGTAAGGGAGATTGAGCAATATTATCTTGGGATTCATAGTAGAAAGGAGACAGAAAGAGATTAGCTTGTTACTGTCCTTTTAGAGATGGGGAAAGCACATTTACTGTTTACTCAATATTTTTTTACAGAACATCTATTGTGGGCTAAGTTCGGGTGGAGGGTGGATAAAAAACTGTCTTTTAATTTGTTTTTAATTTAAAAATCAAGTTTATTGAGACAGAATACAGTTTAATTCACTTTTCTAGTTGCATGACTTTTCATGAATGTGTCTAATTCACAAACATTCCCTCTAACCCCACTGTAGTCAATCTTCTTCCCCACCCACCAGTCCAGGGACCCACTGATCTGATTCTTGTCCTTATAGTTTTACTTGTTTCAGAATGTCATATAAATAGACCATATAATAACATGTAGGCCTTCGTGTCTGGCTCTTTACACTTAGCATAACGCTTTTGAAATTCATCCATGGTGTTGCATGTATTAATAGTGGATTTCTTTTTATTGCTCTCTAGTATTCCATTGTGAGGATGTGCCATGAATTCATACACTGATCTGTTGATAGACATTTGGGTTGTTTCTCGTTTTTGTCAACTGTGAATACAGCTGCTGTAAACATTCATATATAGTTCTTTGGGTGGGCATATGTTTTTATTTCTCCTGGATGAGTCATAGAAGTACAGATTTAACTTTGAAGAAAGCGCTAAACAGGTTTCCAAAGTTATTACACCATTTTACATTCCCACCAGACATGTATTAGACTTTGTGTTGCTTTGCATCCTTAATAACTCTTGGCATGGTCAATTTTAGGCATTCTAATGAGTATGCAGTAGTAACTCTTTGTGGTTTAGTGTGGTCTAATGATGAATGATGTTGAACTTCCTTCCATGCACATATTTGCCTTCTGTATTATCATCTTCTGTAAAGTATCTGGCCAAATCTTTTGTTATTATTTTAAATTGGATTATTTGTGTTCTTATTATTGAGTTTTAAGAATTTTATTTTTTTAAAGTACATTTTGGACATGAGACCTTTAACAATTATGTAATTTGAAAATATTTTATCCCAAACTGTGGCTTGTATTTTAATTCTGTAAACAATTTATTTCAAAGACTAGAAGTTATTAATTTCAATGAATCCAATTTACTGATATATTTTTTTTCTTTCATGGATCATGCTTTTGGTATTGTAATTAAGTACTCTTTTGTAGCTGAAGAACTGAAAGATTTTATTCTGTTTTCTTTTGAAAATTTTATAATTTTAGGTCTTACATTTAGATACATGATCTAACTGGATTTATCTTTTTGCAAATAGTCTAAGGTATGAAAAAAAACTCTCTTTTTCAATATGGCTCTCCAATCTTATAATACCATTTGTTAAAAATTATCTTTTTTCTGCTGAAAACCAGTTGGCTATAGATGTGTATATCTATTTCTAGTCTATTTGTTCCATTGACCTATTTGTCTATCTTTAGGCCAATACCACATTGTTTTGATTACTGTAGCTTTATAGTAAGTCTTGAAATCAGGTAATGTAAATTGCAGCTTTGAAATTTAGAAACCTTCTGTCAATTTCTACAAAAGACTGCTAATATTTTGTTTATAATGGAATATCTCTTCTTATATTGATAATTTATTTAATTTTTCTTAGTGGTAGCTTGTAGTTTTCAGTGTACCCATTTTGTATTTATTGACATTATTATAAATTGTTTTAATTTTAATTTCTAATATGTGTAGTTAATATATAGAAGTACAAGGGGTGCCTGGGTGGCTCAGTCGTTAAGCATCTGCCTTCGGCTCAGGTCATGGTCCCAGGGTCCTGGGATCGAGCCCCGCATCGGGCTCCCTGTTCCACGGGGAGCCTGCTTCTCCCTCTTCCACTCCCCCTGCTTGTGTTCCCTCTCTCGCTGTGTCTCTGTCAAATAAATAAATAAATAAAATTAAAAAAAAAAAAAAAGAAAGAAGGCCAGTTAGTTAAAAAAAAAAAAAATCTTAAAAAAAAATATATAGAAGTACAATTGCTTTCTGTATATTTATTTCATATCCTGTGATCTAGCTAAACTGACTTATTAGTTCTAGTGGGATTTATTTTATTTTATTTTTTAGATTCTATAGGATTTTCTATATATATACTTTCATGTCATCTGTACATAAAGATAATTTTAATTCTCCCTTTCCAATTTGGGTGTCTTCTACTTCTTTTAATTGCTTTATGATTATAACAATATTGAATAGAAGTGATGAGAGTGAATATCCTTTCCTTGTTACTAATCTTAAGAGGAAAGTATTCTGTTTTCTATTGTGAGGTCTGAGATTAGCTATATATTTTAAATAGATGTACTTTATCAGTCTGATGAAGTTCTCTTTTGTTCCTAGTTTGTTTTATGTACCAGAATTTGGTTTCTCTTAGTAAATGTTTGTGCACATTAGAAAAAAATGTGCATTCTACTTTTGATAATGCCAATTAAGTCAATTTAGTTGATAATGCTGGTCAAGTCTTCTGTATAATTATTAATTTTTTTGGTCTGTATTCTATCAATTACTGAGATAGGGGTGTTGAAACCTCCATTTATAATTTGTCTATTTCACCTTGCAGTTCTATTAGTGTTTGCTTCATGTATTTGAAACTCTATTATTAGATGTATAAACATTTAGGATTCCTATGTCCTCTTAATGAATTGGTCTCTTTATTATTATGAAATGACCATTCCCGAACAACCTTTGTTCTGAAATCTACTTTGTCTGATATTAATATAGTCACTCCAGCTTTTAAAAAAATAATGTGTGTATGATGATTCTTTCTCCATTTTTAAACTCCTCCAATTTTTGTCTTTATATTTAAGCTGAGTTTCTTGTCAGCAGAATATTATTGGGTGAGTTTCTTTTTATTATTTAATCTGACAATCTCTGTCTTTTAATTGGAGTGTTAAGATCATTTATACTTAATATAATCACTGACATGGCTGAGTTTAAATCGACCGTTTTGCCATTTGTTTTCTGTCATCTATTCATCATTTTTTTCCCTTTTGTTGTCTTCTTCTGTCTTCTTTTGGACTATTGGGCATTTTTATTATTCCATTTTATATTTCTTTTTGTTGGCATATTAATTATAATACTTCGTTTTGTTTTTCATGGTTGCGTAGAATTTGTGGTATACATCTTTAACTTATAAAAGTTTATCCTCAAGGGATATTTTCTCACTACACATATAGTATAAAAATCTTATAAAAGTATTATTTTTTTCTTGCCAGCTTTGTTGCCAGCTATTGTTGTCATGTATTTTATTTCTACATATGTTATAATTCTCTGACTACAGTATTATTTTTGCTTTAAATAGTCAATTATCTTTTGAAGAGATTTAAATAAGAAGAAAAATGCCTTTCATATTTACTCACACAGTAATCATTTCCAATAGTCTTTGTTTTTTTGTGTGTTGACCAGTAATTCTCCACCTGAACAATTTTTCCACCCCCAGGGGACAACTGATAATACATAGAGACTTCAGTGGTCACAACGGGGGAAGGGGGAGTGTTGCTGACATCTAGTGGGTAGAGGCCAGGGATGCTGCAAAGCAGCCTATAGTCAACAGGAATCCTCCACAATAGACTATTTTCTGTTTCAAAGATAAGTAGTGCTACAGTAAAAAAACCCCTAATAGATAACCAGATTTCCACCTGGGATCATTTTCTTTCTGCCTGAAGGACTCACTTTAACATTACTTATATTCAGTTGAACTGGTGATGAATTCTTTCAGTTTATGTATTTCTGAAAAAAAAAAAAAATCTTTGTTTCATCACTGTTTTTTGAAGGCAATTTTTTAAAAAAGATTTTATTTATTTATTTGAGAGAGAGAATGAGATAGAAAGAGCATGAGAGGGGGAGGGTCCGAGGGAAAAGCAGACTCCCTGCTGAGCAGGGAGCCCGATGCAGGACTCGATCCTGGGACTCCAGGATCATGACCTGAGCCGAAGGCAGTCGCCCAACCAACTGAGAAGGCTATTTTTATTGGTACAGGCTCTAGGTTGGCCATTTCTTTCTTTCTTTTTGTTTTTTTTTTTCTTTGCTTTTCTATACTTTAAAGATGTTCCCACACTATTTTCTGGCTTGCATTGTTTTTGACAAGAAGTTGGCTGTAGTGCTTATCTTTGTTCCTCTGTACATTGTCCCACAACTCACCAATGCTCTTGTCACTTAAAAAAATCTATTTTCTCTATGTGTTTTATTTTAGATTGTTTCTATCACTGTGCCTTCAAGTTTACTGTTTTTCTCTTCTGAAATGTCTAATATGTTGTTAATCCCATCCAATGTATTTCTAATTTCAGACACTGTGAAGTTTATCTCTAGAAGTTTTATTTAGACTTTTATTTAATATCAATGTCTCTATTTAATGTACTCAAACTTCCTCTAGCTCCTTTAACATATGGAATATAGTTATACTAACTTTTTGTCCTTATCTATTGTTTTTACCATTTGTGTCATTTCTAAGTTTTGATTGTGTGAAATTTCATCTTAGTATTGGTCATATTATATACCTGTTTTGCTTGGCTTGTATTATTTTTTATTAGATACAATATAATGTAAATTTTACTGTGTTGACTGTGTTGAGTACTGGATATTTTTACATCCCTATAAACATTCTTGAGTTTTATTCTCAGTGTAGTAAAGTTACCTGGAAACAGTCTGATGCCTACCTCTTTTATATTTTTATCCCTTGTTAAGTAGGATTCGAGTAGCATTTAGTGTAGCATTTTCCCCAATACTAGCAAAGAAATCATTCTGAAAACTCTTCCAGTGCTCATCTAAAATCATGGGATGACAGAAGAAAGTAGAATAAAATTTTCAATTGTGAAAGAAGAAAACTGTCAACCTAGAATTTTATATCCAGGAAAACTGTCCTTTAAGAATACAGGGGAAATAAATATATTCTCAAAGAACTGAAAAACTAGAAGATTTTGTTGTTAGAAGGCCTACCCTTAAATATTGACCAGAGGAAGTTCTTCAAACAAAGAGAAAATTTAAAAGAAAGGTCTTGGATCATGTGGAAGGAGGAATGAACAACAGAATGAGCAGCAATATGGATACATACAATAGATTATTTTTTCTCAAAGGCTTTCAGACCTTATTTCATGATTGAAACAGAAAATTTAACACCATCTGTTATTGAGGACAATGATTTTAAAGTGTGGGAGGTTAAAAAGACCTAAATGGAGGTAAGATTTCCCCCAGTTAAAGAGATACAATGTTGATACCAGTATCATCACCAGACTCTGATGTCACATATGTGTATTTTAAAACCAAGAACTACCACTACCAACACTATACAAAGAGATAAATGAAAAACACTATAAATAAATAGAGATATATTTCCAAAAGCTGTATAACTTATAGAAAGTCAAGAAAAGAGAAACAGGAACAAGGACTAGAGAAATATTAAACAAATAACAAAATGGCAGGCTTAGTCTCTAACATATCAATAATCACTATAATGTATATGGACTAACTGCAGTAATAAAAAATCAGAGATTTGTAGAGTGGATGTGGAGTGTTATTCAAGGCTAGTTCAGCTTTTGAAAATCCATTAAGGCATTCTACCATGCTAAAAAGCTAAAGAACAATCATCTCATCGTGTCAATTGATGCAAAAAACCTAGGAAACAAAAAACAAAACATCCACATTTGACAAAATGTAACACCATTCATGATTTTTAAAAATACTCTCAGCAAGTTAGAAATAGAAAGAAATTACCTCATCTTGATAAAAAGCATGTGTATGAAACACCAACAGCTAACATCATACTTAGTGGTGACTTAATTAATGCTTTCCTCCTAAGATCATAAACAAGGTGAGGACATTTGTTCTCACCACTATTATTTTACATAGTACTGGCAATACTTTCCACTGTAACAAGACAAGAAAAAGAAACAAAAGACATTCATATCAGTGAAGAAGAAGCTAAAATGTCTCTATTTGAAGATGAATGATTGCCTCTGTAGAAAATCTGAAGGAATTTGTGCATACACATAAACTTATATGATAAGTGAATTCAGCAAGTTTGTAGGGCACAAGATCAAAACACATTTCTCTATATTAGCAATGAACATGTGGAAATCTAAATTAAAAATAAATACCATTTATAGTTGCCTTGAAGAAAATGAAATAATAAAGCATCCACCAAAAAAAAACATGTACATGGTCTGTATCTGAAAGAAATCTGTATCTGATGAAAGAAATCAAAGGAGATTCAAATAAGGAATAAACCATACTACATTAATGGATTAGTCAAATCAACATAGTAAGATGTTACTTCTCCTCAATTCATCCTTGGGTTTAATGCAATTCCTATCAAAATCTCAGCAAGATATTTTGCAGGTATAGACAAACTTATTCTAAGATTTATGTAGAAAGGTACAGCTCTTGAATAGCTAAAATAATATTGATGAAGAAAAATAAAGTAAGAAGAAAAGCTATCCAATACCAAGTAGGAGTTGGTGGAGGGATAGACACATACATACTTGGAACAGAATAGAGAACTTAGAAATAGAACTGCAAATATACACTTAACTTATTTTTGAAGGTAGAAAAGCAATTCAATGGAGGAAGGATAGACTTTTCAAAAAATTGCTTGAACAATTGAACAACCATAGGCCATAAAAAAAGTGTCTTGACTTAGGTCTCACACCTTGTACAAGAATTAACCTAAAATGGATTATGGACTTAATGTAATACAAAAAATTATAGAACTTCTTTATTATGGATTTAATGTAATACACAAAATTATAGAACTTCCTTATAGGAGGAAATCTTGAGATCTAGGGATAGACAAAGAGTTCTTAGACTTGACACTAATAACTCAATTCATAAAAGAAAAAATCGATTTCTTCGTCCTTAACAAAATTAAAACATTTTGCTCTTCAAAATATTGTATGAAGAGGATAAAAAAACCAAACTATAGGCTGTTAGAAAATATTTGCAAACCACATATCCCACAAAGGACTAGTAACTAGGATATAAAAAGAACTCTCACAACTCCAAGGTAAAAGGGCAAGCAATCCAATTAGAAAATGCACTAAAACATGAATAGACATTTTACCGAAGATGATATTATAAATGGAAAATAAGCATATTAATTGATGTTCAGCATTATTAGCCATTAGGCAAACACAAAATAATGAGCTGTCATTACATGCTTATCAGAAAGGCTAACATTAAAAATAGTGATAATATCAAACGCTGGTGAGGATGTGAGTCATACATGCATTGTTGTGGAAAGGTAAAATGGTGCACCCACTCTGGAAATGAGTTTTGCAGTTTTGTTTTTCTTTTAAAGCTAAGTATATAATTACCATACAGCTCAGCAATTGAAATTTTCAGCAGTTATCTCAAAGAAATGAAAAAATGTTCATACAAAGAGCTGTACATAAATATTCACATTTCCTTTATTTTTTTAATAGCCCCATACTGGAAACAGTCCTGATATCCTTCAATAAGGATATGGTTAAACAAATTGTGGCACATATATCTCATGGAATGTTACTCCTCAATAAAATAAACAAACTATAAGTACATAAAAGAACTTGGATGAATGTCCAGGTAATATGCTGAATGAAAAAAGGCAATCTAAAACGTTACATACTATATGATTCCATCTATATAAACATTTTTGAATGACAAAGTTTTCGAAATGATAAAATATGAGTGGTTTCTCGTGGCTAGATATGGAGGGGGAAGTGAAGAAGGGGTAGGTGTGGCTATAACATGGCCACAGCTGAGACCCTTGTGGTGATGTCTGTTCAGTATTTTGACGGTGGTGGTGGAAACAGGGACCTACACATGTGATAAAATTGTATAGAACTAAACACACACACATGAATGAATATGAGTAAAATTAGCTAAGTGTGTGGTAATTTGTTACGGAAGCAATAGGAAACCAACATGATACCATATGATTCTGCATGAAGTTAAGAACACGTGAAAATCATCTGAAGGAAAGCAGAACAGTGTGTGCCCATGTGGATGGGCAGGGATTGGTCAGGAGCATGCATGACAGAATTCTCTGGTGTGATGGAAACACTTTTTATCTTGACACAGTCTTGGGTTACACAGATGTATGCATTTGTCAAAACTTATCAAACTGTACACTTGAGATCTGTGCATTTCAGAAAATGTAAATTACACCTCAGCAAAAAAATGATCTCATTATAATTTGAAAATTGGATGAAATGTTCTGAATATTTTGTAGCTAAATGAAGTCTGGTAGAATTATTTCTCTAACTCATAATGGATATCGAATTCAAATTTAAATGCTTTCACTCAAATTGTTAATATTTGTGTAATAATTTTGTAGTACCAAAATATTTAAATGAGAACTAGGTGGTGGTGAGGACCAAGTACCTGCTTGCACTTGATTTGTGGTTCTTTGATGCATGGGCTCTTGGTTTTCAGCAAATTACTTAGCATCTCTGAGCCTCAATTTCTACCTTGACCAAAGTGAATCTTAGTGCTGACTTTGCAAATTTATTGTGAGGGTAAAGGAAAACATATGCAAAGCTCTTAGTATATAGTAAGTCTTCAAAAGGCTGGATGGCTCTTGTTATTTCAAATCATAGGCATTTCTGACAATTATGTTATGACATAAAAATTAATTAATCTAATGGAAATCTAATGGGGAATAATAGGTGAGTAAAAACTCTTATCCTTAGGATTATATTGGCTCTTCATCTTAAGATACCATCTAGTAGTGAGAATGTCTTATGGTCAACTATAGACTTCCATAGACAATGGGATTCCCACTCAATCCATTTTGGGAGTTGCAAGTAGTCATGAAACCAGAGTGTTAAGTGAAACTCACAGTTAACAATGGGGTAGTTCAAATAAAACATGTCACCACTGCTGGAAATAACAGAACATATACTGGGACTCTGATAGAGGACAATTGGATGTCCACAACTGTTATAAAATAACTTAGCCGTCTATGTGTGAAAAGAAGGAGATACATTTTGCTGCTTCCGACTCTGGCCTGTTGCAGCATAGACTGGAGGGTGGGTCCTAAACCCTCCGTCCTCAAGAGTGGTCTCTTAGCAAACTCCCCCTGCAATTGGGCCATTCTCAATTGGAAAGCCGGCAAGCAGGAACCTGTCACCTGTTTCTCTGACATAACTTGGCAAGGTCACTGTGTTATCATCAAACAGGAATATGACTTGCTAACTCCAACCAATATTTTATATTTTACTCCAATTGTAAGGAAATACATCATAGTGTCTAAAACACCTGACTTATTTAAATGGGTTGCACACTTCCCTCAAGGAGGGCCGGTCCTTTATGAATGTCTTGGAGTTTCAAAAAGCCCACCAGCCTCACAGAGACACAGATATTCGTTTGCAAACTCCCCGCTTTGCTGTGCCCGCATGGGCAGTTAATAAATATGCTGAATCGGAGAATTAGAATATTTTCCCTCTATGTGAAATCAGGACTAGAAAAGAACAAACAATGGCCATTTCTTGTACCACTAATTAGCTACAGAATGAGGCATTTACCCACAGATGTGTCTGTGGGTCGGTCTCAGCACTGGTTTCAAGACTTCAATCAGCCTGTGACTCACAGTTAGTGAGAGAAACGCCGCTGAGGCCGTAGAAGAGGAGCATAAATATTACCTGTCGCTTGGCATCATAATTAACTGCATGCTTCAGATATTTCTTTCATGTCTGCTTCCACAATAGGTAATATAATTTACTGTTAATAGGATTAAAATGTCTTTTTTTTTTTTAAATAAAAAAGGTAAATACTTCAGTGGTTTAAACTGTTTTCTATTTGTTTTGTACTGATACATATTTTACTGCAGGCTATCTCTTTATACCCTGCAGAAGAAAATAATGAGGAAAATTGGAGATAATTTATGCAGTCCAGAAGCAAAAGCTTTTCACGATTATTATTTTTGCTTTTGCTCAATAAAAAAGCAGTCTCTTTCCATGAAGCATTGGAGGAAAGCCGTCCTGACTCCCTAGCTGTGGTGTGATTTTAAAGATCTGAGGGAAAGGAAGAAAAAAACCCATCATTGCGTGAAGACAGGAAGTTTACCCTGGAGAATTAATGCTAGCAGTTCAGAAACCTCCAAACAGAAGAGCACCCGTGTTCAGGCTACTTTTCAGAACTGATAATTGAGAGAAAGGGAGGCTTGCTTAGATTTTTTTTTTTAAAGGCCGTTCCATTTTCTATCTCCCGTGGCATGCTCAACACACTGTCACGGAGGCTGACACAAACGAACGCAGGTTAGGAAACTCATTACAACTCTGAACTTGTGCAATGTTCCAACGGGTCAGAAATTAAAACCCATAACCTGTGGCATGGTATCTCCCAAAGAGCCAAGTTTTAATTGTATCTGCAAAGGATGAACCATTGTTTAACGAGACAGATGTCTGAATATAAGATATCATGCAATGGAACATATGTAAACACTGATAACTCTTAGAAGGGGATGGGTGTGCTGGGTGGGGAGGGAGAGGATTTAATTACAGATCTAGGGAGAATGTTAGGGATAAGCCAGCCCACTCTCCTCTTCTTGCAGAATACTTGCTCAAGGTCACCCAGCCACCAAGTGGCAGAGCCAGGTGTAGAATCCCAGTCTGCAGACATCCGCTCTGGTGCTTTTCCCATTACACGATACCGAGTCCAAGTGTCTCTTTGGAAGTGATCTCGTCTTTCCAGTCCTTACAGCCAAGCGGAATTTGGCATCAACCAGTGGATGTGCTCACTTCACTGCCGATCTATCTATTGACGTTTCATTAGGGAGCCATGTGCATTTGCCAAGGATGAATGAGTTCATTAGCACTGAGACTAATAAACTTTAAAAAGTTAATAATGTGAATATGTTTGATTTGGAATTATGCACACAAGCATTAGGAGTTACAAAAAAATGGCTTGCTTCATATGCCCAGGTTTCTAATTTCAGTGGTGTGACAGACTTGTCTCAGGCTAACCCTCATTCTCAAGGAATATATATTGTATCCCACCCTTTGTCTCCTTAGCAGTGTCTCCAAAACAACCAAAATTAACAACAAAAATGAATAATAACACAACAAAACCGTGAACCTCAACTATCATTTTCTTTCCCCACTGTTTTGGTTTATAATCTTATTGGACTCTACCCCTTATTCTGTTTATTGATTTATTTACTGAGAGATCAGGGATGGTGGTGATGGAGTCTCGATCTGAACAGTTCAGGAGGGATATTTATGGTTGGCCTCACTAGGACACTTTTTTGAAGGGTAGGCAGAACTATCCCAAACCACCACAATTGCCCCGACTCAGGCAAATACTGAACAATTTGGTAGCGGCTCTGAGTTGGCGATGCTAAGTACGTTAGATCTTCCCTGCTCTGCTGCTAACACCTGGGTGGTGGGAGCAGCCCCAGGAGGCATCTAAGTGAACCCCATGGCATTTCGTGTGGGGAACATGGAGGGGATTCTTGGGATATGGTACTGTCCTCAAGACCAGCACAGGGCCTGCTGACTGTGCCCCCTGTCACTTCTAACCCAGCACACGGCTCTGCCCAGGGGCAGCCCACGTGGGCTCTGACATCAAGTGAATTGGAGCGCTGCCAGTTACCAGCAACATACCAGCAGCAAGTTTCCCAACTTCTCAGAGCCTCCGTTTCCTCACCTGTAAAATGAGGGGCACGTTAGTACCTGCCTCAGAGAGTGGAATTGTGGGCAGGAGGAGAGACAATTTATCTGAAGCAAATGCCACCCGGCCGGGTCTATGGAAAACACTCAATAAATTATTATTATTACAACTCCCATCATCACAACCACCAGGAGCCTCTTAATTTGTCTGCATCCAGACTCTTGCCCTTCTGTTCTCCCAATGCACCACTGCTGAGCTTAATTCATCTAGAGCACTCTGGATGAATCTTATTTTGTCACTCCGCTGCTATAAGCTTTACTCAGCTGCCCATTGTGATGCAATGAAGGCCAGACTCACAAATCTGGTCTGACATTGTGCGGTATGTGGAATACACTGTGGGTGCACAGCATCCGTTCCCACTCATTCATTCACTCGTTCCGTGACCCTTCAAATGGGGACCAGGAACCTGCCAGAGCCTGCATCCTAAAGATGCCCTGATTCCGTAGAGTATTTCTGCTGCGGAGTCAAACGGATTACCTATGATGATTTTGCATTTGCACCCCTGCCCAGCCCACCTCACCCAGCTCTGTGCCTTCTTGCCCTCCATCCACTGTCTCCCTTTTGCTTTCTTCTCCCAGCTCCTGTGGGGAGGCGAGGCCCCCTCCTGCACGGCTCCCTGAGACACAAGCTGGGGAGCCCGTGTCCTCTCCTCATTCCTCCAAACCTTGCTGTCGTTGATGTAGTACCAGCTCTGCCAGTTCCAAGACCTTGGGCGCTGCACCATCCTGTTTATCTGCTGGTCCCCATACCTCATCAAGTTGCTTCTTTGCTGAACTGTTCCCACTTAAACTGTCTTGGGTGTGTCTTCTGTTTCCCACCTCACCACCCCGTTCCCAGGAGCCTCTCTTGTATGTCCCCCTCTTTCAGAGAAACTTTCCCTGTTTTTCTCTCTGTCAGTTCTTTGCCTTGACCAGGACTCAGCTCAAGGGGTGACTTCTTGGTGAGATACTCCCCACGCACAGGCCTCCCATGTGACTCTGAACTCATGGCTGTTCCCCTTCTGTAGTTCTCACCCACAGTTGATCAAATAGAGCTCCACAGCATCTAACATGACCTAGTGTTGTGATTTTGCTATTGGATAGTTCACTTTCCCACGTTTATGTGTTAACTCTGCAACACGGTGGTGAGCTCCCGGGGGCCAGCATCTGTGTCTTCTCATCATTCTCTTGTTCACCGACCTGTAATTATTAAGCACCATCTGTTGTCCTAAACTGGGCTGGTCACTGGAACACAGTTACCAACAAGATGATGCAATTTCTGCCCTGCGCATCTTCTGTTCCGGTAGGGAGTCAGGCATTGGGTTGTTGATTATAATGCAGTAGGATGACCATTTTGATAGGTATGAAAATGAATAAGAGGGAGCTCTAACCAAGTCTTAAGGAGGTAATGCAGAAGAGACCTGAAGGGTAGGGACAAGCCTGGTGAAGACAATGGTGGGAGGAAATGAGCGGTTGGGTGAGCCCCATCAGCTCAGTGCAGCAAGGGCAATGGGAACCCAGGGAACCCATGGGAAGGCATGCACAGGGAGGCACATGATCATATTTGCATTAAGAGATAGATGGCTGCACCATGGAAAATGAATTATAAGGGCGAAGGGCAGAGGAGCCCCTGTGATGCTTTCTGAAGCAGGACTAAGATGGTGATGGTGGCCTGACCTCAGGCGATGGTGAGGACATTGCAGTGATGTGAATGGAGCCAAGAGCCATTTTCAAAGGAGAAGAAATAGGTCTGACTCTCTGGATGACTGATCAGACCCACAGGGTGAGGGAGAGGGCACCTCAGAAGTGATTCTAAGGTTTACAGCTTGGACCACCAGGTGGAAATGCCAGGCAATGAGATATGGAACCCTGGAGAAGAAGGTTTCAGGAATGAAATGTCTAGTTCAGTTTTTGTACATGTTGAATTTGTGGGGCCTATGAGACTTCCAAGCATAGGTAACCAGCAGGCAGATGGATAAATGAGTGTGATGCTCAGTGGAGAGTCTGAAGTAGAATTTATCAGCATAGATTAAATGATGTAGAAAATGTCACTGTATTAACAGCTGTCCCATAAGATTCCCAAGAAAGGCACTGGGTTTATTTAGAAAGAATTCTTTGAGAGGCCTGCATGGGTTCCACATTAAAAGCTGGAAGAACCCGGCCATGGGCAGAGCTGTCCCCAGGGCAGAGAAGGCAGTGTGCTTTGTGTCCTGGCCCTCCCCTTGGGAGATAACCCTTCCAGGTTACCCATATCTGCACACTCAGTTCTACTGGGGTTTGGAGAAAACACTCATCAAGGGACAGTGCATCACACACACATTGTTTGCTGCCTAACTGAAGAACCAGAAGGATGGTAGCTAGAGAGAGGCATGAAAGAGGAAGGTGGGAATTTGCAATAAATCTTTGGGAGGGCTCTGGACCCCAGGTGAAATTGGGCCACACATCCCCAGCCCATTCTCATTATCGAGCTCCAACCATGGGCTGAGAGCTTTTATCCAGACTGAGGAGAAAACAGTGAGCAAAACAGATAGGCTCCCTGCCCACATGGAGCTTGCATTTTAATGGATGGTGTATCTATGGCTGTGTGACTAGTTATCAAAATCTTAGCAGCTCAAAGCAAAATCCATTTATTGTCTAAGTGTCTGTGGGTCAGGAGTCTGGATACCTGTTAGCTGTGTTCTCTGCTCAGGGTCTCACAGGCTGAAATCCAAGTGTTGGTCAGGCTATGTTCTCATCTTGGGCTTGGAGGCCTCTTCCAGGATCATCCTGATTGCTGGGAGAATTCAGCTCTGCCGGCTCCTTCGGTCCTTGACACATGGCTTTCTCACAACATGGAGGCCCACTTCTTCAAAGCCTGCAGAAAATCTCTGCCCAGTCTGCTATGGCAGGCATGGCTCTCCCATGGTGTCTTTAAACAGAAACACACATAAAGCAAGGCTGTATATGGGTTGGTGGATGAAATGCTGTGACAAGAGAGTTGCAGGAACCTAACCCTGTATTTCTCCTAGAAGCAATGCTTCAGGTTTTGCTAGCCCAGCTGCCAAGTTAGACAACTGTATATAGACTTCACAGAACCACCGTGAATAGTATCAACTATATTTTGTTGTGTTCTCTCTGTTGTCTAATAGGTTTCACATATTGGTGTTTAAGAAAGTTTTCACCTAGTAACAGAAGCGTGGAATAGCAGTGGTCTCCACACATTGCCTACAGACTCCGTTCAGTGTGGAGAACTGCAGAATGGGGTGGAAAGGGAAGAAGGAGGAGGGTGGCCTACGGCAGCAGGAGCCAGGTGACCGCCTTTCAGATCCCCACTCTATCACTTAGTCTGCTTGCTCTCTGGCGGATAACTGATCTTTCTGTGACTCAGTTCACTTAGCCATATTATGGGGACGGTGGTAGCATTTATTCCTCACCCTGTGTTAGGATTAGGGGAGGAGCAGTATGGCACACTTAATCCAGTGCCTGAATGTAGTAAGGATTAATAAGAGCTGCTGCAATTTAGACCAGGTTCTCAGAAGAATGGAGGGGTGGGTCAGCAAAAAAGGGAAAGCCCGTCCCTGGGTTTCTGTAGCGGGAAATCCAGTTCAGCCGTGCAGGAAGTAGAGAGAGACTCGGAGCAGATGCTCTGTGCAAGAGGAAGATCACATAATTAGCTTGTGCTTCACCGTCACGGGATCTCCTAGGAACCAGGAAACCACCAGGCAGATGTGGATGGAGGAACACTTGAAACTTGTGTTCAAAAGAGTCATTAAAAATGAAAACATGGCCCCTAGCCTCACTTTCCTATAAGAAAGTATTTAATAAAGGAACTTGGTTTCCTTGCTTTTGAAGCCTTAAATATTGTCTTTCCTACCTGGAAGCATTATCTTACCTGGGAACTAGGAACTGTCAACTTCATATTGATCTATTGCCAATGAAGAAAACGAAGGGCATCATTCCTTCCCATATTGACCAGCAACTCTCCTCAAATAAAACAATTTGTTCTGCAATTGACTATGTGCTCAGCATATAATCAGGTTTTTTCCTTTTAAAGAAAAACTGTAATGTGATCAGAGATTGACGAAACTTTTGTTTTACTGGGTTCCTTCCTGGTGGAAATGTAATTTAATGGGAGCCACACAAATCTTTAGCAGAGATGTGTAGCCAATATTACTATAGTATTTTTTAAAGGATTTTTTTTCGTATTGCCTGGGATCCTCTGTTGATCTAATTTCAGAAAACTCCTGAGACATAGCTTAACTCCCATACAGAAATGGCTAAGCCTTCAGAATCTACACAGGCTGAAACAGTTGTTAGAAACCCCTGGATTTCCATTTACCGAAATGGGTCTGCCAAAGTTATTAAAATATTGGTGCTATTGTCCCAGTATTTATCAACTTGAGCATGCTTAAGAATCATCTGGAGAGTTTGTTCAAACAAAGCTTCCTGGGCCTCACAGGCAGAAATTCTGATTCAGGGGGTAATGGTGAGACCTGAGAACATGAATTTCTGACAAGCTTGTGGATGCTGCTTGTCCAGACCACACTTCCAATTGCAGTGCATCAGGACAAGTGGTCTCAGGAGGAAGAGCTCACCTCCGCCTTCTTTACCATCGTATCAGCACTGCCCACTGCTGCCTGGTGCATGTGGGAGTCCCATTCGTTCTTGTGGAGAGACTGAAAATGGAATGATCTGAATCAGCAAACTTGTGGTGATGAAATCGGCCAAAAAGCCTAGACCGGAAGGACCAGAAGCTATTGTTCCGATTGTTTCTGGTGCATGTGCCTATCCTCTGCTTTACTATGTGCATGTGGGTATGTGTGTATGTGTACGTGCCCACGTGTGTCCACGCTGGTGGAGCTGCAGTCAGATAGGCAGAAATCAGATGTTGGCGACCTTCTCAAGCACTGAATCACTGATTCTGCTGTTTTCCCCCTTCTATTTTTCATTTCACTTGGGGGCCCTTACACAGTAAACACAGTTAGAAGGTTTCAAATCTCAGTGCCTGACACATTAATTCATAATTTGCCATCATCAGCACCTTCCTAAGAATAACGTTTGCAGACTTCAGGCATGGAGTTGGGAGATAATATGCATCTTTCGTGTTTGCTGGTTAATAGACCCAGGTCCGTCCTGAAGGAATACCGTAGGGTCCAGCTCTGGCAGGAAGGGGGAACCACAATATGATGTGGAACACAGCATGGCCAACCGGCAGAAAGCCAGGAAATTTACTAGCCAGTGGGAAGAGGCTGGTTTCCTTTCAAGACAGCTTTGCTTGGAACATCTTTTCTAAGAGTCTCATCGGATTATGAAGTGAGACTACAGAGAAACCTATTTCCCTTAAGCAATGTGTATACTGTGAATGTAGCACTGCAAAGAATCTTGCCAAATGAATCGGGAGGGAGATTTTGGGGGAAAAGGGGCCAATGGTTAGAGACAGCCTCGTGAGTATATTTTTCTCTGTATTTTTTTATATTAGACATGGCTTGATGATGGCTATGCATTTCCATCCTTGTCTGCATAGTTGTGGAATTCCCATTTTGGTGTTTCTTGTGTATATGATACACATCTTGCTGCTTGCTGGATGTGTTCTCTATTATAAAATACAAATCCAGTCCCAGCGCTATAGAAAACAAAAGCTGTTTTGATGTAAATAGTTTGAGACTCCTCGGGAGTACTGACATTAACCCCACTATTAATAACACACAAACCTCACCCACAGGGAGCAGTTGGTCAAAGATAACCATTCTGCATTTTGCTAATAGAAACCTGGTCAGTGGGCTTCTTGGGTTGCTTAAGTCACGCCTAGGCCAAGTTCAATCTTGCTTTAAGACTTCGGTGCGAACGGCTTCTCCCTCCCTCGACCCTTTCATATCCTGGTAGAATGTGTGTTGCATGGTCCTGGAGACAGCAAGTACACTATGATGACAAAAATCTTAGCTTGGAGTAAAGAAGACTTGGATGTGAATCTCTGCTCCTCTTCTGACAGCTGGGCAGTGTCTTCAGCAAGAAGCTGAATCTCTGTGTCTACATGGCGTCAACTGCTATAAGGATTCTGAGCTTCTTCATGAAACCAAAATATAGGATGCTACAAGACTGCAAAGCAAATGGGGGCAGAGCCTGGGATTTGGGTGGCCCTGCCTTTCATTGCTGGTGAGTCTGCTTTCTCCCTCGGTGCCCCTCACCTTCACAGGTGGGCCTTCTGCCCTGCCATGGTCCACCCAACAGAAGACGTAACAACTCACTGTTCCCAAGCTTTACATATCTCAGTCCAGACACACAAAGAGAGACTGATTTGACTTTTTCAGGCCCAAATCAAATACGTTTCAGTGAAGGACTCATTGGTCAGCTTTCCCCTTACACTGATCAGCTGTAGCTGGTGTCTGGCACATTGTAATATGGCTACTTCCACTGCAACCATACAGGTGAGGGGCACTCAGGTGACTCTTGACCAAAGGACTGTGTGCAAGCCATGCCATGGGTGCCATGTTGTGAGTATCCAAAGATCTTATAAGTATAATGTTTTACAACACCTCAATGAACAGTGTCCTTTATTAAAAAGACTAGGTATTAGGAGGGGAAAGGAGAAGTGTTCAATAACCAAAAACAGAGCCAAATCTATGGTTTTAAAACTTGCAGACAGATCTCTTTAATCTTTAACTTTATCTTTCCTGTATCCTTAGTCTTTAACATTATGACTTTGACCTATCTCACTTACAGAGAAATTACAAAGGGGTAGATGTTGAGTTAGCTAAAAATTAAATATTTTTCTGAGATTACCCAATCTTGTTGTTAATAAATTTGCTGTCTGTGTCCATATGTAACAGTCGGTGGCTGAAATGTTCACTGATGAGACACAAGGCAGGGCAGACTTGGTAGATTCAACTCCATTCTTCCTCATCATCCCTCCCATCTTCTCGCCTCCTCTCCATCTCCCCCTCCTGCCTAGGAGTGGACAGGACTGCAAGAAGAGGGCTCATTGTGTAAAGTAGTCCAAGGACATCTCACTAGGAATAATGGAATGGAATTCAGCAAGGGACAATTTATGCTGAATTATAAGAGAAATTTCCTAACAGCAAGATCTATTAGACTGGAGAATAAGCTCCCAAGGGAAGTAAGTGCCATTGCTGGAGTCATTTAAGCTCTGGCTCAGGTCCATAAGTACAAATAAATTTGGTTGTCTCATTTTATTCTCCATTTGTGTGGAATCTGCATCACCACTGAAAAGTTAGGTAGAAAAGACATCAAATAATTGGCTTAAGGGAGGTCTGGCAAACTGGAAAGGATTTATCCCTCATTTTCCTGAAGAGATATGTCTCTTCAGGAAAATGAGAAACTGAAAAAAAAGAGAAAAAAATGCTTTACCAAATATATATTTGGTAGCCCTTGTAAAGTCTCATCAATTAATTTTAGGTTATTTCAGCAGGTGTCTCTGATGTCTTCAATATGTGGGCCCTACGGCTCACTTTCCCTGACCGTACCACTTCCGGTGATGTCCAAAGGTCAACAAGCTGAGAAAGTGAGCTGAGAAAGAACTGAGTCTCTGATCCTGGCTGGTGATGTCCCACCAAAAGTACTGCCACTCTGAAAGTCAGAGTCCCCACCTTGTGCTGTCTCTCTCCGAAGGCCATGACCTTTGCCTCCATCTCTTGGAAATGGGTAGAGACAACACATCCAGAATATGGAGGCAGGAAATGTTCTCATTAATTATCACTCAGGTTATGATTTTTTATGAAATGACACACATAATGCTTATCTCTTAAGCATTTTAACATAATGGGAAATATTTTCAGAGCTTTTATACATTAGCAAAGCTCCTAGATAATTTAAGGCAGTCTAGTCTCTACCAGTTAACCAGTTAAATCTACTGGGCACCCAAAAGGTAAAAGAACTTACCAACGTGGAGAAATGGAGGTGGATCTGCCTCATTCATTTGCAGCTTTCTACACATTTAACAAACTTTCACCAGGAAGGTAAAATATACTCATGTAACCATATTCTTGAATATTGGAAAATTCCTTCTGTAGAATTTTTACCTATTTGTTTCTTAGGATTCCTGGAAGTGTCAGAAACACAGGGAGATGAAGAAAAAACCAGCTACCTTTCTCATTCATCAGAGCTCTTATTCTAGAATTGTGCTTTTGCTAAGTGTTTTTATTGATTAGGACACCAGTTTGTAAGCATGGGCAGAAATCCAAAATAATAGTGGGGTAAGCAAGACAAATATTTCTCCCATGTAAGTTTCTATGTTGATGTGGCTGCTCTAAATGTGGAATTATCAGGAGCAGGCTCCACCTTGTTGTTTTATGTCCCCAGAGTGGCCGGCATGGTCCACCCTTCATGACCTGGCCCCATGGTTCACACCTTCTAGCTACCATTTTTGTGTTCCGGAGCTGGAAGGGAGAACAACCAGAAGGCCATACACTACTCCTGCCATATTCCTTTGGTCAGAGCTACTGGATATGGCCATACCTAGCTGAAAAGTAGACTGGTAGGCAGCATAATTTTTATTCTGTATAACCGTGTACCTAACCAAAAATTCAATTACTATAAAACAAAGGGACACTTCCCAGTCTTCCAACGGGTTATGGAGACACCATTTTTGTTTGTTTGTTTGTTTGTTTATGTTCTCTGGAACCATCAGTTGGTAGGGTGGCTAAAACCATATTTTATAATATTTCTAACATAACTTAGTGGGGGAAAGGTATTAAATCATCAATTGCCACTTTTTATAACATTAAATAAGGTAGTTTTATCCCAGAAAACCAGAATTCTTCATGCTCATGGATTGCCAGACCAATTCTTTCAGTGTTTTGTAATGATATTCTCAGATAAAAATGTGCATCCGGTGCCTTGGCCATTTAGATACAGCTTTCCTTTCTGTATTTTACAACTTCTGTTTCAGGAGTGAGAGCTGGGATTTAACCAAGGAAGTACAAATATAATAGGAAGTACAAATCTGGCTTTCTAATAGTGGGTCTGCAGCTGCCGGAACTGTAAATACATCTGTTTTCGAGCTGTTTGGTACAACAAAGTATCCATTATGATGATTTGACATAAATTCTAGCATCTCCTTCTGGGGCTGGCAGATCAGTTACAAAAACTCAGGTAACTGAAGTTATAAATTTGCTAAGCTTCAGTTAAATGAAATTTCATTTAAAAATATAGTTTCCTACTTTTTCGTTATTTAAACAAGTGTATTGAAGTCAACAATATCTTAATTACAGGGATAAATGGTAGGTGTATTGGAGACATGGATTATTGATGGACTCACTACAAAATACCCAACATTATTTCCCAATAATCACATAGTAACTGCCTGGTAATTCCATTAAGCACAATGGTAACTGTTGCACATAGGACAACATGGCAAATTGCGGGAGTCACTGCTTTAAAATCTCCTCACAAAAGGAATGCATCCCCCAAGCTTGTTAGTGACAGAAGAGTGAGCATGAGGAAATAGTGAACTACACTCAAACCAGAAGTGACCTCGTAAAAGTGCTCGATGGCTCTAATCAACATTTTTTAAATTTTAATAAAATACAGATTGATAGTGCTGTAGAGAAAAGATTGGCTTCCAGAAGACTGTATTTAAGGATTATTATTATCCCCAAGGGCCCCAGCACTGTGTTGGGGTAGAAAGCTGACGAGTATGAAATCATGCACAACTGGGTTCAGATCCCAACTCCAACTTAGCAGCTATGTGAGTGAACCCCTCTGGGCACGTGAGAGGGGGATAATAATACCTAGAGTGCTATGAAGTTTCAACTGATAACAAATGTGCAGCATCCATCACATGGCAATTATTTCTAATACATGTAAATGTACCCTATATCTTATTGACGATTTGTTAATGTTAAACAGTAGTATCTTTAATTCTTACAGCCAAGGAGTTGTCCATAGGAGTTGCATAACAATTGTTATGATTTTGCCCAACGAGATGTTAAGCAGGAATTAATCTTTTCATCAAAAGGTGTTTAAAATATTGCTCCCATTACCACAATACACAGATTCTGGGGGAAAACAAAGCAGGGAGAATCAGCAGAACCAAATACCGAGAGGGAGAGCTTCAGGGCTGGCCAAATGGAGGGAAGGGAAGAAAAGGTCTGTAGAGACTTATTTATTGGGAATTGCAAATTTCTGCTGTTGCAGAGCCCACAGCAATTGACAAACAGTGAGGTGGAAGCAGGAATCCAAGGCTGGAACTGGGATGAGGGGCTCATTAAGGTGTCTACTAAAGTGAGGGCAATTAAAGGGTTATGGTTGGGATGGAAGAGGTTATCATGACCTTAGTCTTGCTGGCTTAGGATTCTCACAATCATGTGGTCAGAATAATGTTAGAGTCCCATTGGAATGTTTTTATGGTTTGTTGGCTATAATCATGATGAAGTCTTATGTATAAAAAATATACATGTTTCTAATTCCAGCAAGGGGGTTCAGTTATTCTTGATATATCCTGCTAGAGTCTGAATGTTTGTATCTCCTCCCTAAATTCATTTGTTGAAATTCTAACTCCCAAGGATAGTATTTGGAGCTGGGGCCTTTGGCAGGTGATTAGGTCATGAGGGAGGAGCCCTCATGAATGGGATTAATGTCCTTATAAGAGAGGTCTAGAGAGCTCTCTCACCCCTTCCACCATGTGAGGACACAGCAAGAAGTCTGTGACCCAGAAAAGGGCCCTGACCCACCAACTATACTGGCATCCTGATCTCAGATTTCTAGCCTCCAGACTGTGAAATAAATTTCTGTAGTGTATAAACCACCCAATCTGTGGGACTTTGTTATAGCAGCCTGGATGGACTAAGACAAATCCTTTTCCTATTTTTATAAAGTACAAAGTTGAGAAAGTCCTCCAAGATGGGAAAGCTAGGATGGTACCTCCTTTTGCAGCTTTTTCCTTAACTGGTCTTGTTTCCATTGGAATGTGTTCTGTGGAATGAGAAGCACCATGCTAGCAACCACAGGCCCCCAAATGCAGGGGACAAAAGTTCTCCCTGCTGGTTAGGGGAGATGGTGTAAGCATAAATTACTAAAATACTAGGAAGGATTTGTCACCATTTCCTTTTCCCAAAGTGTCTCTCTTACCATATTATCCTGGCCAATAGCATTATCATCCTTATCATTTTTCCAGCAGGATTGAGGGAATTCCCACGCAACTGGCTCAGCTCCCATTCCCTCATAACCAAGGACACGTCAAGTCTGGTTGTTTTTACCTTCTTCAAATATCTTGCATCTGTTCCTTTTTGTTCCCATTGCCGAGTCTTTAGTTCAGGGAGAAACCACCCTCACATATCTCGGTGACTCCTTCAGCAGCTGACTGGCCTCCATGCCTCCCGTTTTAACCAACTCCAACAACTTATCCAGCATCGCCTTTATAAGAGGTAAGTCACATCATGATTTTCCCCAGTTAACACCCTTCAGTCAGCATGGCTTAGGAGCCCTGGATCATCTGACCTCTGGGCTTGCAAGTTAAGTCTTTGCTGTCTGGGCTGCAGCCTAGACCTGCCATTCATGGAAAGTCTATTTGTCTCTCTGTATCTCTCTTGCCTCTAAGCCTTCGTACATGTGGTTACATCCTGGATAATTCTAACAAATGTTCTTTGCTCTCATCTTATAAGTGGCTTCTTCTGGAACTGTACTCGACTCCTGCAATATTAGGTTAGGACCCTCCCATACAATCCTTTTGTATTTTTTTATTTAGCCTAATTATCGCCCCTAACTCTCTCTACAACAATTATCCCATTATGCAGGTGCTCTCATTGGCTAGACTGTATGCTCATAGAGTCAAGTGCTATGGTCATTTCCAATATTTACCATCACCTAGCACAGGGCATTGCCAATAATCACGATGGTTGAATGAATGGGTGAATGGGAGCAGATGCATTGGCAGTGTCCTAAGAGCAATGTGGATGAAATGCTAACTCAGCATAAGGATGGCTATTTCCTATTGGAGGTGAGGAGGGATGGGCATGTTGTGCCTCATGGGTAGGATGGGGGGGCAAACCCAGAGGTTTCAGTGAAATAGGAAGGGCGCGTTCAGTGGTCAGTCAGGAATGTGGAGATAGACAAGAGGTCTAGACTTGTGATGTCAGCACTTATTACCCCTGGAGGGTAATAATGCTGCAGAGTAAGTGAAGTATTCATGGCAGAGGGGAAGCGAGTCAACATCTAGTTGCGAAATACCTAAATTCATCAAGTGGGAGGGGAGAGCGTACAGAAGAGAAGACAAGAACTGATAGTAAAAAGTAAGAGACATGTGCGTGTCGTTGAAGCCAAGGGAAGAGGAGTGGTGAAGAATTCAGAACATACTATCAGTACAGTGATCAGAAAACAGAGGGAGAAATACTGGAGGGGTAAAAGAGAGCGGGGGGAGCGGTGGGGATAAAAATACGGATTCATTTTGAGATGGAGGGAAGGCTAGTACTATCTTAATATAGCACACCTTTTCTTTCTGTAAAGTAGGAAGTAAAATTATTTGACAAAGTTCAAGTTTGAGGGGAGTGTACAAGGCTCTGAGAAGTTACCAGAAGTGTTGATGGGGAGGCCATGGAGCTGAGTGTCCTGTTGATGACCAGCAGTAGACCCCATGGAGGCGGACTGCATCAGCTACGGCAGAGCCATTTGCATGGCTCGCCAGCAGGTCGCTGGTCCTGGTGGTTGAGGGGACAATCCAGGGGCTGGTCAGCCTGAGTTAGGGCAGGTCCAGGAGGCCAGGCCCATAGCCCAAAGGGGTTTGCTCAAGAGCCACAACTTTATATAACAATGTACCCATGTGCTAGTGGGTGAGGACAAAAGAGTTCTAGGAAAAAGTATTACTTAATGTTTAAATCAAAATAATGAGGTATTCTTCTATTTTCAACATTTTTTATTAATGTGGGCTGGTTCATTTCCACAACTGTTTGCCTTCTTAGAGAAAGCATCATTCCTGTTGTAATTCTTCCTGTTACTGGTTTGTATTCATCTGCCTCGCTGTGCTATCAGTATGTGTTGATAATGTGCATTTTATAAGTCTTTCAGCAATGTATGTTGGTTCTTCTGGTCTCCAAGGTATTATACTTAAATGTGATATGTTAACTATGCAACTCAATTTTATTCCTATGGAAAACACGTTCGATACACATTTCCTTGCAATTTAATGTTCTCGAAGCATATTTGTGACCCAGCGTGCTTTTTTATGTTGACATATTGTTCATCGAGTTTCATTAGTCAGATGATATGTCACATCACATATGGAACATGAGGAAAAGTGACATTAATGACAATCTGGTGACATTCAGTACTCTGCAACACATCAGGTTAAAAATAAAGCAGGAAAAAAAGGTCTTTCTTATTTTCGGTAAGGTCTTCCTTTTTTCTTTTCTTTTTTTTTTTTTTTTTTTACTCTTGAAAGAGCTGCTATGTGTTTGGATCAGGCAGTGATGATGATTGGGGAGGTTTTGTGGGTAACTGGTGATGTAGATATCAAGACCCCTGCATTTGTAGGGGAAGAGAAGGGGGATTTCTGCTGACGTGTTCACTGCTTCTCAGACCTCGAGGTGTCCAAACCACTCAAGGATGACACCTCATCCTGTGTGTGTCAGCTTGTCTGGCACTCGGCTTAACAGAGGGCTGGTGCCACGAGAGGTAGGGCCACCCCAGACCAGAGCAAGGTTGTTCCACTGAGCACAAGCAAGGAAGACAAGCGTGAGTTCACAAAGAAATCCCTGGCACATGGAGTATGGGCTTTCTTTAATGTGAGGGCTCCAGTCTCTGGGATCAAGTGAAGCAAACCAACAAAGCATGGAGACTTCAGCTGTGGGCTACCCAGTCCCAGAGTCAGAGTGCGGGGAAGTAAAGGACTTCTGGAACATCTTCCTGGAGAGGACATTCAGTTCAGTACAGAGACCCCAGACTCTGGGGACCCCGTGGGAAAGAGCTGCCCCTGAATGAATGAATGAATGAATGCACTATCATCCAGAGGATTTCTGTGTAAAAGAACGTGACATCTGGCTAACTGGAGATTGGAAAGTGAGTGAAAAGAATAGAACATTATATTCTGAATGTAAGTCAACCCCTTAATTTTCAGGTTGTGTTTAAGAAAATGCAGAAGTAAATTGAGCTCTTCATTTAAAATGCAGGTATACTGTAATTTTCTACTTTTTAAATCCATGTACCTCATTCTGATACTGTATTTATATTCATCACAATGTGGTTTGGACAGCCTTTAAACAACTGGCGGTTTGGATTTCTGAATGCTGCTTTGAAGAAGCAGGTTCTTGGTTGTGTTTACTGCTCTTGACTACTGCCAAGGAAACGCTAACATGCTCCCCACACCCCTCTGCTCCTTCTTGGGGGCTGCGTCGTCTCCATCGTTTCCTCCACCTTCTCATAGGAGACGGTGATAAATGAATACTTGGATTTTTCTTCACTAGCCATGGATACCGACAGATAGGTCCACTTTATACATTCGGTTGTAGCTGCCAACCTCTGTTTTCCCCTTTTCTTAGAGATTAGAGACTTGAGATGAAGAGGGACAGGAATCAAATCATAACCTGGAGGTCCCTGCGCCTTCGTGAAATTGGTGCTTGTGTCAAGGCCCTGTGGTTTGTCACTAATGCTTTGGTTCCATTTTGAATCTCTATAGTCACGTGCAAGTCATCTGGGGGGAGTTAGTTCAAAATCATGCTTGTCTGTTTACATTTTGTTTGTTTGTTTAACATCTGCTTCCTGTTGACAGCCTCTTTGATAGCTACAGACACCACAAGAACAATAAAAACGGTTTTTAGGGGGAAAACTTAGGCCACAACAATATGTAATTTAATTGATTATAAGCAGAGAAATTATAGACTCAAAACAAATACTAAGCTAGAAAAAATAATATTGTGTACTTCTGTGGTTTGTGCTATTCCATAGCTGAGTTCGAGCGTTGCATTATCAGAACCTTTGAGTCGTCCTCCCCCGGGTGTGCTTGTTCTCTAGGGTCGCCGTAACAAATTACCACAACCTGGGGGGTAAAACGCCGGACAGAGTTCAGGAGGCCGGAAGTCTGCATCAGTGTTATGAGGGCCATGCTCCTGCAGGAGAGAATCCTTGCTTTGTCTTCCGGACGCTTGCCGGTAATCCTTGGCATGCAGGGGCTTGTAGCTGCCTCCCGTCCGATCCTCCTTTCCTTGTCATGTGGCGTTCGTTCCCCGTGTGTCTCTGTCTTCCTGTAGGGACACCAGTCACACTGCAATCAGGGTCCACCCCACTCCAGTGGGACCTCATCTTAACTAACTACCTCTGCAATGACTCTATTTCCAAGTAAGGTCACATTCTGAGGCTTGGGGGTCAGGATAGGGGGACACGATTCAGTCCACGGCACTGAGTGCTCTGCTCGTCCATCCCTATGAGCAACAGACCTAGGAGAGAGCAGGTTCCACTTACCCTACGACATGCAAGCTCTCACTGAGCCTGGCAGGTATCCACATCTGCCACAGTTCTTGATGGACCCTAGGGTCCACTGGTGTCAAGATCTTTTGATTTCCAAAATAACCGAAGTCACTGAGTTCAGAAGAGTTTATGGAAAACTAATAAGTGCATAGTGGATAGACTTGTTTATAAGTTTACAAAACAGTTAGACTAGACATGCAGGTAAAGACTCACTTATCCTCAAACCTGGGGGCAAGTCCTATTCATTCCCTGTCCTTTTCTCCTTCGCCATGGGCAGGTGGAGGCTGTCCAGGTCTCCCGCTTCCTGGCCTCTCCTACACCGACTGCGCAGCCTCCCCCACTCCTGCTTGCTTCTTGGTGCTGGCTAGGAGGGGGGGACCTAGAAACTGGTTGCGAACAATGTTCCCACCCTAACTACCTCTTCTTTCTGCCATCCTGACTCTTCCCTTTCATCCAGCTATACCTTTCTACTTTGGGCAATGTCAAAACCATGCTGACTGCAGAACAGGGGACATGTGCTGACCTTCCCCTCACCAGGACCACAGGTTCTGTTCACTTAGAGCTAGTGTTCAGCGTTCCTTCCAAGAAAACTAAATAAAACACAAGCAAAGCATAAAACAAAACAACAACCAGATAAATTTATTTATTTATTTTTAAGATTTTTATTTATTTATTTGACAGAGAGAGACACAGTGAGAGAGGGAACACAAGCAGGAGGAGTGGGAGAGGGAGAAGCAGGCTTCCTGCCAAGCAGGGAGCCCAACGTGGGGCTCGATCCCAGGACCCTGAGACCATGACCTGAGCCAAAGGCAGACGCTCAACGACTGAGCCACCCAAATGCCCCATATTTTTTTTTAAGATTTATTTATTTATTTGAGAAAGAATCTTCAAGCAAACTCCCTGCTGAATGTGGTGACCTAGATGGGGCTTGATCCCAGGGCCCCAAGATCGTGACCTAAAGTGAAATCAAGAGCCAGCCACTTAACCGACTGAGCCACCTAGACACCCCAACAACCAGAGAAATTTCAAATATGACTATTTCTCTTCTTTATGCACAGATCTATAGGATACTGGGGAAGGGGTTTATAGTTGTTGTGACTGGGGTTAGGTCTTTTAAGGACTTCTTGTCCTCGGTGAGTGAGCTCTATCTGCTATGTCGAGGTGCACTGGGACAGATATGAACTTGCCACCATGGGTGATGGGCTTTCACTTGCCCAAGATAGGGCCAAAGGAACAGAGCAGGTGGCTGACTCTCACTGCAAAGGTGAGTTGGGACTGGCCAAGGGGATGTCTATAACCCCAGTCAGAGTGTAGCCAATGTGGCCAGCACTGGCCAGAATGAGGTCAGAGGTTCCAGGAAGTGAGAACTCAGTAAGGAGAATCCAGGGCTGGTGGACCTCAGAATAGGTCAGGGTCACTGGTAGTTCTTCCTCACTGGGCTGTTTTGCTTCTAGGGTTGACCAGCACCCAGTGGAGCCCCTGCTGTTCCTAATGAGGAGCAATGGGACATCTGGGCAGTATTGGGATGGGAGAAGCTACATCTTGGGGTACGGTATAGGATTTTAGTATTATACACCCAAAACGTTCCAGTGTCAAAAAAAAAAAAAAAAAGATTTTTAAAGGTGGTTCACAGTTCACTGGGAGTGCCAGAGCCACCTCCAGGAACAGTGCCCGAGCTCATTGCAGGGACTTGTTGTAGCAGCCACGGTCCCTGTCCCTTGGCTTCAAAGATCTCAGGAGGGAAGTGTAGACACACCTTAAAACATTGCCTCCAGGGCGCCTGGGTGGCTCAGTCGGTTAAGCGACTGCCTTCGGCTCAGGTTATGATCCTGGAGTCCCGGGATCGAGTCCCACATCAGGCTCCCTGCTCAGTGGGGGGTCTGCTTCTCCCTCTGACCCTCCCCCCTCTCATGCTCTCTCTTTCTCTCATTCTCTCTCTCAAATAAATAAATAAAATCTTAAAAAAAAAAAAAACAAAAAAACATTGCCTCCATACCTGTCAGTTGGTGGGTTCCTATGCTTATTGTGGCCTCTACCTAGCTCCCTTTCCTTTCTGATTGGGGACACCCACGTCACTGACAAACACACATGCCAGCCTATGAGGTTTTGGGCTTCTGCTTTGTGAAGGTGGGATGGTGTTGTAGCTAAAATTAAGGGAGAGTGGACAAAGACGTTGGGTCCCAAAGATGAGAATCATCCTCTGCAGGGGCCCCTCCCCACCACCCCTACTGGTTGCATGACTGTTTAAAATTGCTGCTATCCATTTCAGGTTGGTCTGGGAACTGAGGCCTCATTCATGGGCACTTTTAAAAGCAGAGATAGAGAGAAAGAGGTGTGAATAACTTTGGCACCTCATAACTACTGCCATAGGATAGTACAGGTAATCCCTGATTTATGAGAGTCTCAGTGCCAGAGTGAATTTGTGATTGAGTTATTTAACATCTAAATTTATTTTCTTATAGAAACAAAAATATACAAGGCACACGTTTCCTTAGCCAGCCCAGATATATTCATCTAAGCCACAAACTGACAAGACAGAGTTATTAATACTAATCAAATCATAAGATCTATATTTATATTATAAACACGTATAATGTAGTTATGCTGTAGTTATGTTATATTATTTTATTCTCTGTTTATATTCTGGACCAATCCCAATCAGCAGCTCAGATTTCTAGGGAAGACTTGTTGCTCAGTGTGAGTGAGATGAAGAGACTCTGGTGCACACACCCACCTCCGCTCCCTGACCTGCTGATGTTGCTGCTCCTCTGGGCTGAGTTCCCCCCGATCTCCATATGACACAGCTGCCTGCTAAGAGTAGGGCGGAAGTGCCATAGTCCTTATGAGACAAGCCTGACGATGTGGGCTGGAAGCTCAGAGCAGGCTTCCTAGACAAAGTGCTGCCTGCAGAGAGCTCAGGCGGGTGAAAGGGCCATGCCAAGAAGTCGGTGTACAAGGGGAGGCACAGCAAGTCCTCTCTGTGATGGAACCGCCCTGCCTTGTTTGTTGCTACCTTCAAGACCTGGCACAGGGCCTGGCATCTAGTAAGCACTCAGTGTGTGGTTTTTGAATGAATGAACAGATTTTTTTTTTTCCCCTTTTGGTATATTCTTACTTTGGATATTTTGGGATCATTATGAAATCAACTGTAACCATGTATCTACCAGCCATTTTCTCTATAAGCGACATCTTAGACATTTTGGTGTAGACATTTTGGTGTGGATGAGGTCTTTCTCAGGAAGCAGAGTGAGGGACAACTGAAAGTATGAGCTGGAAGTCTGGGTCTACTGGATGTTACTCACACTTGAAATATAAAACCAGTGAAGGGAAATGCAGGGAAAACTAACGTAAGAATTTTCATGGAAGCAAGCAGGGACACCACAGTGCCCAGAGGTGGTAAGTGCAAGTTACAGCCTTGGGATTCACTGCGGCAACAGGAACTATAGGCCACCCACTAACCCTCTCTTAATATGTCCCCTGAAATGGTGACCAACCATCCTTGTGGGGATGTCATGCAGGATAAAGTGAGATTACTTCAAGTGGATTCGAAAGAAGCAAGGGGTGGACTGTAATTGATATTGCCAGTGCTTCTCGTGGATTCCTGAGTGCCTTCCCTATGGGCTCTTTTCCAGCAGGGGATGTTGTGCCTTCAATGACCACTATCTACAATACTTCTTTGGACGACTGTCCTTAGTCTGCTGGGACCATTTTGACTGTATGTGCAGATAGCTGGAAGTACCTAGGAGTTTATGTTCCCTTGATGCAGAACTTAGCCAATGACTGCGATGTACAAGAGTATGAAAATCCATTCCCTTTGCCTTAGATCAAGACAACCATTAGGTGTAATTTACACTTCATGATCATCCTAGGGATCAGGCTGATGCTACTGGCTGCAAGATTTTGCCTGAAATCATACCCTTGCCTGGCCTTTCCCTATCCTACTCTGCTTTGTTCACTCTCATCAGCTTCCCTGGGACCACTTCCCTCACAAGCGGATCATTGCTTATGTGGTCTTATCTCAAGTTCTGCTCTGGCAGGCATGATCTTAGCCAGAATGTAAGATCCCAGGAGGTTGAGATAGTTTCTTATAATGCTTGGTTTTCTAGTCATTGCATGCAGCACACACATAGACAAAGTAGACCACATTAGAGTCTCAACAAAATTATTGAATCACTTTAATAAACTGTAAGTGATTATATACCTATATATAATTTACAGAAAGTGAAATATTTGCTTATTAAAACTGAAATATAATTTGCCCCTTTTTTTTGCAAAATTATGGGAAGCTCTTCTTTTTTTGAAATCTTCATTTTATTTTGACATTTCCAGCATGATTCAGATACTACTCATTATGAAGGGTCCATCACATTCTTGTTAAGGTGAAGAATGACACATAAAGAATACCTTATGGCAATAAAATTTATTTTTAAAGTAAAGTTTGATTTTCAAAGATCTCCCAGCATACAAATGAATTTCCCTTTCCTCTTGGCTATCATAATATTCACAGGAAATTACAATAAGATGAATCATTCACATCAGTCAGAAACTCATGATTTTAAGATCTCATACAATGCCTCTGATAAGATAATGTATAAGGAACGAACATAATTGAAGTAGCAGACAAGACTCTCTTTGATAAAGATGACAAACCCTCACATTGCAAATATGGAACCCATCATTCACCGTGCCATTTCTCATCCCAAACATACTTAAAAGGTATGTTCCTGACTTACTTTTGTTTCAATGGTACATCTGGGTGATGAAACAGAAGCTGACCTTCTGAAAACACGGTGGTTTTAGAAAGCAATATGGAACAGAAATGGTTTTGGAAAGGCAGGTGCACTACTAAGTATAAGGAATGCCAAACATGGGCCATGTGGAGAAGTAGGTAAATGTTGAGAGATGTTCATTGGCAGAATTTTTATGAATGCTGTCATAGAGTTCTCTGGCCTCCTGGGGTCTGTGCACATAGGAGTTTGTCACTTCCTGGCCCCTCTGTGACCGGGTATCATCACATGATTAGTTCTGGTCAATGCAGTGTGAAGAGAATGCTCCCTTGAACTTGATTGGAGCACTTGCTCACCTGTGTGGACCCCCAGAGCTCTCTCCCCTTCTACTGTGGTGGTGGGTGTTTGAGATTGTGTCAGCCTGCTGTGGAAAGGGGGAAATAAAATGAGTATGGCCCCACCTTGCACCTATGAAAAACATATCATGTGAGTAAGAAATAAAACTATACCGTCAAGCTATTGAGACAATGAGATTATGTCTACAGAATACCAGCCCATCCTGCCTGATAGGAAAGGGGATGTTTACCTTCTATTTTCCTTCTGACCACCCTTTCTTCCACAGCTCCTTAGCCCTCTACAGCTTCTCCAATCAGTCTTCCGGGCTCCCACAGGTCCTGTCTCTTTTTTACCCAACCAAAGCACATTGAGAAATTAATTCACACCAAGGCACGGTGAGACTTAATTTGAGGCTTTTTTTTTTTTTTTTTAAGCAGGGAAAAAAACTTAAGTTACATAAGTAAATAATGGATAGTGAAGATTCAAGACTGAAAAAACGTGGCGAAAAATTCTGGTGTTGTTGCGAAAGTCTCTGTACAATCCTTAGGATACTGTTTCTACCATAAGCCCCAGGACAGGATTAGGATTAAAAGCATGGGCTCTGGATTAGACAGAACTAGTCTCAAATCTTCTATCAGTGTTTTGACATTAGCAAAACTATATACATTATCTAGTTCTCAGTTTCCTCACCTATAAAATAGGGTGACTACATGGAACTTATGGTTGTTGGTAAGATTTCATGGAATTAGTGGCTAAACACTTTGTTGAGTATCTAATAGTAAACTATGAATAAATCTTTTTTATTATTACTCTCACTATTATTCTCCACATAACTAGCTTTCTGCTCCTTTGTCTGGTTAGAAACTTACAGGGTGTTGTTGTTAATATTTTTATTAAATATTTTAGGAATGTCCCTTCTTCCCCAGTGGTAATACTGAGTTCCCTTATCCTCATTCTTCTCCTGTTCTGAAGAGGAGAATCAATCCTATGCTTTTTAATCTGTAGTCTATATGCCTTATATTTGCATTATTATTTTTTTTCTTCCATAGAGGACTGAAGACATTGCCCCTATGTCCCCTGGTCATCCTCAGCACTCAAGCTGATGACACAGTTTCTCTGGTCACAAGATGGCTCACTGTGGTGTTACTCAGTTTTATGCCATCCACTAGCCAGAAAATGAATCCACACAAGAATCTGAGAAGGAAGACAGTTTCCATTCCATTCTAAATGTATCTATACTTCACATCTGCTCTACTTGACCCTGGATGTGTGCCCACAGGATGGAAGAGTAAGCGGAATCAGGCTTGATTTTCATGGAGATTCAAAGTGATTCTAACACTAGGGTTAAGATTTTAAACATGGGGGGAGATTGTGGAGGGTTTCAAATTATCAAAACTCAGACTGTGAGTCAGAAAAATCAAGGTTTACTCTCTCTTACTGGCTTTGTAACCTTGAGTAATTCAATTCTGTGAGTTTGAATTTCTTTACATTTTTACATGGAATAATATTTGTCTTACAAATATTCTAGGTTTTCTTGGGTATCAAATGGTATAATATTTTGGAGTACCATGCAAATTAGGCAGTTATAATAACACTTTTATTTCTAGGGGAGCTCACATTGTATGAGCAGCAAGAGGATGTTGGGTTGGGTGTGGTTAGAATCATGTGAATTCTAAGTCCCATTCTGGTTGTTTCAAGTCAGAACATTAATCACTGTTTCTAAAAGTTTTAAATTTAATCATTTTCTATTAAAACAACTCATTGTCACAGGCTCACAATTTCCATGGACAATTTTTTTTTCCCCCAGTGGTTCCTTCTTTCAGATATAAGAGTTGCTCTTAACCAGTGAACTGAAAACCCATATAATGTTGGAAAGCCTCACAAGGGAAGAAATGGGACCACTGTGCATATTTGAGGAGTATTTTCAAATTAAAATATCACTGAAACTTATTTTAAAAAGCAACAGATGAGTTTATTGTCCTCTTTACTGAGGACTGCCACACTCTAAAGTGACTTTCCTTTTACAAGAAAGGTTTTTTAGTTTCTGTGTGTGTGTCTAGAATGTTGGCCAAACCACAATTGAAATCCATGAGAGACTATTCTTTTATTATGACCTAATTCAACACAGATTTAACTAATCTAAAGCCTTTTTTTTTTTTTTTGGTTTGTTTTTCAGAACAATCCTAATAAATTTGCACCCAAGCCAAACACTTCTGTGTTTTTAGTCGAACAGTGGTGAAATATTCTCTCCAAATTGGCAGGGGCCTGTGATGACAACATAAGACCCTGGCTAAGGGGACATTAGCAATGGTCGTGGGAGCTTGTCTTTCATAGGACTAAAGATGAAAGCAGAGGATTTCTCAGCTGTAGCTTCTTGTTGAAGACCAAACAGAGACCAAGGGGCATCACTGCAGCAATGTATGATCGGTGATGAAGAAAAAATCAGGAAACAACAGCTTAATGCCCATCCCTCAAGGGGAGGCTGGGCGATCATCCCATGATATCCATGGACGCAGTAGATGGGCCATGCGTCCCCACCCACCCCAGAGTTCCCATGCTTAGTTGGAGGGAGCGTCACAAAGGCCAAATGGATTCTTAGCATATTTTACAGTATTTTTGAAACAAGTTTCCTTTTTCATTCCCAGTCAATCCGAGCTCTTTGTATATATTTTTCCTTCGTCCCAAAATCTTTCTGGAAGGGCTGCTGGGGGTGAGTTCACAGGTCAGTTCTTTTCCTGATTTTCTTTCCATTCTCATGTATTTGGAGCGTCCTTCAAACTTCCAATTTGAATGGAAATAGAGCTGGGCAGCTGGGATGTTTGTATTGCCCACAAGAATGCCCAGCGCAGCGTCTGCTGTGTCAGACCTGGTACATCACAGTGGTCTCAAACCTACAGAAGGAAACTGGCTAAAGCTAGCCTCCTCCAAGTGCAGTGTGGTGGGTGAACGTCAAAAGTTCATTTGCCCAAATCCACATCCTAAAAGAGTTTGCACCCTTGAAGACACAACCCACCCCATCAAAAACAGAAAACGCTAAAGAAACATAAGATGCAAAGTCATCAAAATAATGTTCATATTATTTTCACCAAGAAAATAGCATCTTTACTTGCTGGTCAGTTTAATCATTTAAGGTTGAAGGCATGGAGTTAGGAAAATAAACTTGAACCCTGGCATGGCCGTGGTTCTGCCAGTCTTGTGGTCAAGGTGAGCCCCATTTTTCATGGCTCTGGGTGGACACAACCCCGTTCCTCTCCAGCCCTCTGACTCAGAGTCCCTATTTGCCTCCGTTCATTGTCTTTTCATCTGACCCCAAAACACCTTTTAAAGCATTGCTACAAAAAGTAGGCATTGAGGTTTTTATTTCTGTTTGTTCACCACAGTATTTGTCGTCTTCATATTCCCGCCAAAATTAAAAGAATAATTTCTTATTCTGGGACTTTTGCAGGGACCAAGGCTGGCCATGCTGGAAGACAACCGCATGTTTGTGAAAAACATGAAGTGAGTGGAGATCATGGCTGAGGAAAGAAGGGAGGACCCTGAGGGTAGCAGCAGGGGAAAAGGGGACATTTTTTTTCAGATTTACAAGGGGCCAAAACCCATGTGGCCAGGAGCCATGCCTTTTTGGAGTGGTGCCTAGCACATGCTAAGGCTTATGGGCACGGATGCTCAATTTGCTTTGGGAGGCTGGCCCAGCCCCGGCATTTCTGCTCTGAAAGCAGCTCCTGGATGGCTTGGCATGGGCAACACAAGGGACTAGAGCATCCCAGGGGAGCATCCTGGACGGGGTGTAGGTGGGGAGACCTCGGGATGGCCAGGCGGAGCATCCTGCCTGCCATCCTCAGAGTTCTGTATACTCTGACATTTGGACAGTGATTGCATACTTTTCACACATTCTGGTTTTTTTCTGATCAAAAACGCATGCATATCCACCTAAAATTCATGATATATTTGAAAAAAACTGAAAATTAGAGAACAATTGAAAAGTCATTATGAGTCTCACTTAGAGACAGTGAGGGTTAGCATTTGGGTGTATTTCCTCCTAGTCCATCATTCCATACATAATGTATAAGTCTATCTATCTATCTATCTATCTATCTATCTATCTATCTATCTATCTATCTATCTAGCATCTAGCATCTAGCATCTATCTCTTCATAAGTGAGATCACACTACTGAAATCCATCTTCACATAAGATAATAACAAGAACATTTTTCCTTTATTAAAAATAGCTACCATTGGCAGCCATATGATATTCCATTATATGATTTTAGTTAACCTGTTTTCTATGATACCTTTTTTGGCTCTTATTGCAGGTGTGTGGATGTCCCGCCAAGAGCCTAAGGAGCCAGCCACACTTCACTTCCACAAAGGACTGAGTACTTCACTCAGGGTCCAGACTGCAGTTCTTAAAGAGGAGGATGGTCTGTCACAGGTGGCATCTTTCCCTTGGGTTTCCCTCTTTACCTGCCGTGGACCCGTGCTCAGGTTGTGGGACAAAGGGGACTGTGGTAGAGCCTTAACAGAAAGGTTTCACATGTGGCTCTGTAAGACCTGGATAATAAAGTATAATCCAAAATGGTAAAGATGATCCTATTTCCTACTTCTCCTTAGCACTCCTCCCAGCCATGACCCCACGGCACAATAGTACCTAAGAGGTCATTCTCTTGCCCACAACAATGCCCAGCGCAGTGTTTGCTGTGTCAGACCTGGTACATCACAGCAGTCTCACACCTACAGGATGAAACTGGCTAAAGCTAGCCTCCTCCAAGTGCAGTGTGGTGGGTGAACGTCAAAGGGCAGTGGCGGACACAGGAGCACAGAGTGGGCATAGCCGTCTCAACCAGCAGCCACCCCCAGCTGAAGCAGGACACCTGGTCAGAGGACAGGGATGCTGGCAGGAACCTCAGTAGCCAAGAGAGTAGAGTTGAGACAACTCTTGATACCTGGAAAATGTCTTAAGGAGGTTCCAGAGAAAAGGGACAGATATAGATACATACAGATAATTGAGTAGATGAGTTCAGAAAGCAAATGAGAGATGCCACTTAGGACTCCCCAAAATAATGGGGATAGATTTTGCTCATCACTAGAATTCTGCATTAGCATGAGGACTTGGATCAAAGATGTATGAATTAAATAAATGGCTCTGAAATGAACATCTTTGCGTAGACATTTGATACTTTCAGGTGCATTCTTAGGAGTAAAATTATTGGGCCCAAATAATGTATTTATTTAAGGCTCTTGCTTCATCTTATTGTTTTCCAGAAAAATACCCATTTACAGATTTCCAAAATTTTGAGAGATTTTCGTTTTGTTACACCCTCGCTAGCCCTGGCAGCAGGACTGGGAGAAACAGACAAAAGGGAGAATCTAAACGTGATGTTAGCAGGAAGCAGAAAGAGGAGAGCAAGCATGAGCTGAAGTCCTGGGAAGGGGGTGGAGACCAGCACCAGGACCCACTGACCCAGGGGACAAGGTTGGCGGTGGCTCACTGGTGTGGTGTGGGCTCACCGTGGTGGGCAAGGGGGCCTGAGTGGAAAGGATGTGAAAAGCTAACCTGTCATAGAAAGTATGTACCCCTACCCTTATTTGCACTGGAGTACAATTTCTTAATTATTCAGAAAATGTCTAAAATCAGATACAATTGAAATACTTTGTGTACGCAGTAAATTTGCAGAATGAGCATCCGCTTTGGACATACCTGATTATGTTTTGTTTCCTATGGCCGCCATAACCGATCACCACAAACTCAGTGCCTTAAAACAGCAGAAGTTTGTTCCCTCTCAGTTCTGGAGGTTAAAAGTCCAAAGTCAGCGGTGTTGGTAGGCTCAGGTGGAAAATCCTTCCCTGGCTCATGAGACTCCTGATGGTTCCCGGCAACCCTTGGCCATCCTTGGCCTTTGGGGCCCTTTTTACAAGGACACCAGTCACTGGATTAGAACCCATCTCAATCCAGTCTGACCTCATCTTAGTTTGATGGCATCTGCAAAGATCCTATTTCCAAATAATGTGGGTTAGGACCTCAAAGGGTCTGTGGACGTGGGGCACACTGCTACTCAGTAAGACTATATGTACATATTTCCTTCATTTAGAGAATAATACCACGTTATTTATATCGGTGTAAAGTCTTCGTAGGTAGGGTCTCCTTCTTTTAAAAATATGAAAATATTTCAGTAGGAGCTCATATTACACACGTGCAAGAAAATCTCCTTATATGCAGCCCAATAATCAATGATAAGATAGGTCCTTTTTTATCACAACTAGTATTTTTATATATTTTATTTCTACCTATTTTTATAGAAACTCTTACAAGGAATAAGGAGGGTCTGTATATTGTGTTCTAAGCCACACTCAGCAGAGTGCTGTGCGCACCTGGGCTTTTATTATAAATTTTTAACACCATGATAAAAACTAGTTCCAACAAGGCATGCAGTTATTTTCCTCTCATGTTCACGTTGCCGATTCTGCATGGTGAGCTGCAGACGCGTCCCTCATGTTTCTGTTGTTGTAAGCTTCCTTTGGCTTTCTGCATTTTTCCACGTTGATTCTTACCTTTTTCTCCCCATCTGCCCATGTGTCGCACCCACGTTTTCTTGCACAATGCATGCTTTATCGCACTCCCATAGATGATCCTTACCTTCCCTGGCAACTCCATCGTGCACGTTATTGGGCTATGGGGCTGGGAGACAGCTCGCATGGGATTTGCAACTCTGAATCCCAGGCAAGCGTGTGGGAGACCGGTGGCTTCGCCCCACAGCCCTCGGTCTTCTCCCGCCTGTGACAACCGGCTGCTTCCAGCTCTCGTTCTCCCCTTTGTCTGTTTGGACAGTCTCTCTTGGAGAACACAGCGTGACAACCATTTCTGGCTGTCAATAGGGGGAGATGACCCGCCATCACTCTCTCCTCTTTGTCTTTCAACAGACACTATCCTTACAGTTGGTTGCAAGCACGTTTTACTCCATTCTGGTAAGTGGGCTTTGACCTCCCCTGCCACTTTGGCCAGAACGTGCACTTGGACTGGGGGGTGGTTTTCTCACACCTCTGGTTTCCATTTCCTTCCTCCCAGCCCTCCCCTTGTGATTTTACTTGCAAATGTTCCCCGATATGCTAACTACGGTAGAGCACCAAAGAGCAGGGCGATGGTGTCCCGTGCGATCCTGAGACAATCTAACAGCTTGCTTATGCATCTATTTGGCTTGGGTGGAAAATTAGAACAGCTTTAATCTGCTCCCAGCGTCAAGCAGGGAAGCACTCCCTGGAGTGTGGGGTTGGGAGCATCACGGCAGGCTCTGATGAAGGCGGCCTGCTGTGCTTTCAATACAGGCACCGCACGCCCCTCGCAAGGAGGGTGCTGGCTCGTCTTAAAAGGAGCATGTTACATTCGAGGGGGAACCATCTTCAGGCTGAGCTGTCCCAGAGCTGAGTCGCTGCATAATGGAAAAATACAGACAGGGGATTTTTTTTTTTCTGGGTGCCCACATCAGTGTGGATAATTGAATTGAGGTTTTTAAAAATGGACACGTAATGTAATTCGGTCAGATGAGCATTTTAGATTTCAGTAATTAGTACTGAGGGGCTTGATGAAGTGTAGGAGGTAGGAGGGAGGAAAGTCTATTTTAGGAGATTAGAGTGATAAGGCCTTTGCATGTTTTTATCAGTTCATGTAGAATTTGACATATGGTAAACAGGAAAAGATAGTATTTAAAAACCCCATAAATATACAGGGTTGAAAAAAAATACCAAAGTAGAGAACGAGAATGCCTGCCAGCACCACTCCCCTTGGCTTCAATAGTAGGGTAGCATAAAAGGGCTACATATCATTGTGAGAACCAGATCTAGTAATACAGAGAGTCAGCAACGTCAAGGCGAGCGGACATGAGGCTCTGGGTGCACGTTAATTAATTCCAGCCAGTCGTGCCCAAGTTCTCTGGCTCCATTTTGCATCTCCTCCTGGTCTCTATATTTAGAACCATGAACTTCCATAATACTACCCACTCTAAGAGAAGCCAAATTCTAGGTTGACTTGATTTGGCACATTCTTTTGTTTTATGGCTTTCTGTCAAAACCCCCAAATTAATGCAATGTTATGTTGACTGTTTTGTTTCTTAATGCAATGAAGCTGTCTTGAAATTACAGTTAGATAGAGCTTTTTAGAAATTTGCATTGACATCATAATCATATCATAATAAAATGTAATGGAGCCTCATATCTTTGCATGGACATGTCTCTTGTCAAGGTATGGCATTAAAAGAGCCTTTTATGTGATTTTTAATGTAATTTTTTCCTGAAGTATTTTTAAAAAGTGTCAAGGCAAACATAGTCATCATACACAAATAACATTTGCCTCTGTCACTTAAAAAATATCCTACTTAGATATTTGATTTGCTATGTGATGAAACAGTGTTTTGTTTTATTAATTTTTTCCCCCAAAAGTTTGGAACCAAAAGTAAGGAGATGTGGATCATAATCCTAATTCTGTTGATACTCATTGCCACTCACTGTTCTCCAACACTTGCCCTAACTCTGAGGCTTATTGTGAGCTTCGAGAGATATTTGATGAGAAAGTGCTTAGAAAAGTTAAAAGTATTAAGAAAATATTAAACCCAGAACAAAGTATTTTTGGTAAGTGAGTAATAATGGCAGTGTAAAATAGTTCATTTTGACTGGAGCTAATTCAGTCTTACAGGAAATTCTAACTATATATCTTCCAAGTAAAAGTTTCCATCTTTCTTCAAGACAGGAAATTGTACCACGATGAAATATGGGGGAGAAAAGATTTTATTTTTAGTCTTAACCAAGTCATGCTAAAGCATTGTACTAATATTCAACATTGTGTGTTTATGGAAATCACTACACAGAACAGGGGGTAGAAGCAAACGCATATTCTGTATTTATTTACCTAACATGATTATAGCCAGCAGGATCATCTTTCATTCGTCCTTTTTCCTTTTTTTCTATTCTGGAAGGGGTTAGCCAAGTTTCCTTTGGTTCAAAGGGAAAAGAGCCTTCTTGCAAAGTCTTCAGAAGGATGCATCTAATATTTAGTGCCAAAGAGAGAATGAACGGGCTGTTCAACCCACTGTAGTCCTTTTGCATCATGGCAGCCGATGGATGGCTAGTGATACCTGAACCAGTGTGGACCTCCACCTTGGGCCAAGGGGTGAGGGTGGAACATTCTAGACAACTCCAAGGGGTCTCATCCTCAGCACATGCCTCTCACAAGCTTCACATGTGGCCTTTCCCCCCAACTAAGTCATTTCTCAAGCAAAATAGTGTAGGTAGAACATATGATGTTCCTTTTCTAATTTCCAAATGTTTTTGAATCATTATGATTATGTGTGCAAGTTATGCATTTTGTGTATGTTGGTTGCCAGCAGGTTGTAAGAGTTAGAGTTCTAGTTGTTTTAAGATAAACAAGTGACTTGGGTCTTGAATGCTGAATGGAATCTCAGGTAATTCCATAGACCACGGAAAATCATTTTCTCTAGCTCAGGAGAAGCCTGAGGTGACCAGAAATGAACAGCTCAGGAAACTAATAGGAAGTTACTTTGGAAAGAGAAGAAAGTGATAGAAGCAGAGAAGCATCACTCATTTTGGGAGGAGGCGGGCAGAAGGAGAGGCAGGCTTCAGGGAGCAAGCTGGGCAGAGGCTACAGAGCCAGATTTGTCTCCTTGTTGATCCAGGCTGGCTGTGCGATATGATCAAGGGAGAGGGTGAACTCCAGCATCATGGAAAGTGGGAGCAGTGGAGTTTAACTGTAACAAAGAGCTCCGATCTTTGAATGATTTGCTGGACTGAATTCAGAAATATATATTTAAATGGAAAAAGCAGCTGACTTAATTTAAGATGGACACATTTTTTTTTACCCTCAAATTGAATGAATTTGATGAACATTGAAATCTTAAATTAGGAATTAGATTCTCAGGTTATATCTGCATGATATCTAAGCATCTGATCAATTCCACACATTCAAATTGGTTTGATATCTACAATTAGTTCAACAACTTATTTTGACTTGACTAGCTTGTCAGTTGTCTTTAAAAACACAGATTTGTTTTTTAACAATTAATTTGTCAATTAAAGTTGTGACTGCATTCCTCATGAGAAAACATGCATCCCTAAAATTAACATTACTCATTTATTCACAACAATCCTGTAAGTTTTAGGACCAAGCGCCCATATTGGAGCATTTATTAATTCAGAAAATGGTATTTGTTGAGGTTTGTTATATGAGGCACTGGATAATCTTAAGAGACCTATACTTATAAATCAATATTCACTCGGCAACTATGCTAACCATTTTGTACTTTTAAATTTAATTTTGAGACATTGTCAAATAATACTTTATAATTGGAAAATAGCCTATAAACCCATACATAAAATTATATTAAAATCATAGCCCATGCAAATTTTTCCAAGGATCTATCCTTGATTACTTATTACATCATTAAGAATCAACAAAATTCACTGATACCTTGATACAATTTTTAACGTTTTTGTGCATTTGTGTATATATTTTTTATTTTAAACACATTAATACAAATAGAATAGTGCAAAAAATCTCCATGTGTATCTTTCACCCATCCTCAACAACTATCCACCAGTGACCCACTCATGTCATCTATATCTTGTACCTACTCTTCTCTAAAGATTTTTTTAAAGATTTTATTTATTTATTTGTCAGAGAGTGAGAGAGAGAACACAAGCAGGGGGAGTGGCAGGCAGAGGGAGAAACAGGCTCCCCGCCGAGCAAGGAGCCTAATGAAGGACTCAATCCCTCTCTAAAGATTTTTTAAAACTTTGCCTGTAGAGGAATTATAATATTCACTCATTCTTGCCTTCCCAAACTCCTAGGAACAACAAATCTACTTTCTGTCTCTATGGATTTGATGACTCTGGACATTTTATATAAATTGAACCATAAGATATGTGGTCTTTGTGCTGGCTTCTCTCACTCAGTATGCTTTCTTTTCTTTTTTTCTTAAAAGATTTATTTATTTATTTATTTGAGAGAGAGAGAGAGAGAGAGAGAGTGAGAGTGAGCGAGCATAAATGGGAGGGGCAGAGGGAGAAAGAGAAAGGATCTCAAACAAACTCCCCACTGAGCACAGAGCCTGACATGGGGTTTGATCTCACAACCTGATCACGACCTGAGCCAAAACCAAGTGTCGGACACTTAACTGACTGAGCCACCCAGGTGCCCCAATCGCTCAGTAGGTTTTCAAGGTTCATCCACATTTTAGCAGGTGTCGGAACCTCATTCCTTTATATGGCTGAGTAATATTCCACTGTGTGGATGGAGCACCTTTTGTTCATTCATCAGCTGATAGGCATTGGGGTGTTACTACGTTTTGGCTGTTGTGATTAGTGCTGCTGTGACATTTGTATACAGGTTTTTATTTGAACACCTGTTTCTAATTCCAATATACCCATAAATGAAATTTTTGGAATTTTATACAGGATGTTTTATGCTTAAAAACATATGGTAATTCTATGTTTAACTGAAAAGGAGCCATCAGACTGTTCTCCACAGTGGCTACATCATTTTATGTTCTGGCAAACCTCGTGGAAGTTTCCAGTTTCTTCACATTCTCACCAACACTGTCTATTTCCCATTATGATTTCTTTATTATTATAACCATCCTAGTGGATGTGAAGTGGTATCTCATTGTGGTTGTGATGTACCTTCCCTGATGGCTATTGATATTGAGTCTCTTTTCATGTCATTATTGGCCATTTGTATATTTTCTTTGGAGAATTGTAGAAAGACAATTTAGATTCTTTTGTCCATTTGTCAATTGTTAAAAATGGGCAAAATGAGTCATTTGTTGTTGTTAATTAATTGATTTAAAATGGGCAAAATGGGCCATTTATTTTTGCCCATTTATCTGAAACATCTATTTAGATCCTTTCCCCATTTTTTCATTGGGTTGTCTTTTTATTGTTGAGTTTTAGGAGTTCTTTATATATCCTGGATACTTGGCCCTTACCAAATATAGAATTTGCAAATATTTTCTCCCATTCTGTAAATTGCCTTTTCACTCTTTTGGTGTATCCTTTAAAGCACAAAAGTTTTGGGGCACCTGGATGGCTTAGTCGTTAAGTGTCTGCCTTTGGCTCGGGTCATGATCCCAGGGTCCTGGGATCGAGCCCCGCATCGGGCTCCCTGCTCGTCAGGAAGCCTGCTTCTCCCTCTCCCACTCCCCCTGCTTGTGTTCCCTCTCTCGCTGTGTCTCTCTGTCAAATAAATAAAATCTTTTAAAAAAAAAAGCACAAAAGTTTTTTTTTGATGAAGTCCAATTTATCTCATTTTTTCCGCGGTTGCTTATGCTTTTGGTGTCATGTCTAAGAAACCATCGATTAATACAAGGTCATCCAGATTTATGCTTAGATCCATTTTGAGCTTATTTTTGTATGTTCTTGAAGCAAGAATTCAACTTCATTCTTTTGCATGTAGATATCCAGTTGCCCCAGCGCCATCAGTTGAAAAGACTGTACTTGATTAAAACTCTTCAAAGTGTAGGGATAGAGGGAACATATCTCAATATTATAAAAGCCATCTATGAAAAGCCCACAGTGAATGTCATTCTCAATGGGAAAGACTGAGGTCAGGAACACAACAGGGATGCCTACCTTCACCACTCTTGTTCAACATAGTACTAGAAGTCCTAGCCTCAGCAATCAGACAACAAAAAGAAATAAAAGACATTCAAATTGGCAACAAAGTAGAAGTCAAACTCTCACTCTTTGCAGATGACATGATATTTTATGTGGAAAACCAAAAGATTCCACCCCAAAATTGCTAGAACTCATACAGCAATTCAGCAATGTGGCAGGATACAAAATCAATGCACAGAATCAGTTGCATTTCTATACACTAACATTGTGACTGAAGAAAGAGAAATTAAGAAATCAATCCCATTTACAATTGTACCAAAAACCATGAAATACCTAGGAATAAACCTAACCAAAGAGGTAAAGGATCTGTCCTCTAAAAACTACAGAACACTTATGAAAGAAATTAAGGAAGACACAAAGAGATGGAAAAACATCCCATGATAATGGATTGGAAGAATAAATACTGTTAAAATGTCTATGCTTCCTAGAGAAATCTACCCATTCAGTGCAATCCCTATCAAAATACCATTGACATTTTTCACAGAGCTGGGACAAACAATCCTAAAATTTGTATGGAACCAGAAAAGACCCCAAACAGCAAGAGAAATGTTGAAAAGAAAACCAGGGGCTCCTGGGTGGCTCAGTTGGTTAAGAGACTGCCTTCAGCTCAGGTCATGGTCCTGGGGTCCTGGGCTTGAGCCCCACATTCGGCACCTTGCTCAGTGGTGAGCCTGCTTCTCCCTCTCCCTCCGCCTGCCACTCTCCCTGCCTGTGCTCTCTCCTTCTCTCTGTCAAATCAATAAATAAAATCTTTAAAAAAAGAAAAAGAAAAAGAAAACCAAACCTGGGGGCATCACAAAGCCTGACTTCAAGCTCTATTACAAAGCTGTGATCATCAAGACAGTATGGTACTGGCACAAAAACAAACACATAGATCAAGGAAACAGAATAGAGAGCCCAGAAACAGACCCTCAACTCTATGGTCAACTAATCTTCAACAAAGCAGGAAAGAATATCCAGTGAAAAAAAGACAGTCTCTTCAATAAATGGCGCAGGGAAAATTGGACAGTCACACGCAGAAGAATGAAACTGGACCATTCTCTTACACCATACACAAAGATAAACTCAATATGGATAAAAGACCTAAATATGAGAGAGCAATCCATCAAAATCCTAAAGGAGAACACAGGCAGTAACTTCTTCAACCTCGGCCGCAGCAACTTCTTGCAAGACACATCTCTAAAGGCAAGGGAAACAAAAGCAAAAATGAACTTCTGGGACTTCATCAAGATCAAAAGCTTCTGCACAGCAAAGGAAACAGTCAACAAAACAAAAAGGCAACCCACGGAATGGGAGAAGAGATTTGCAAATGATGTTACAGATAAAGGGCTGGTATCCAAAATATATAAAGAACTTATCAAACTCAACACCCAAAAAAATTGAATAATCCATTCAAGAAATTGACAGAAGACATGAACAGACATTTCTCCAAAGAAGAAATACAAAGGGCCAACAGACACATGAAAAAATGCTCCACATCACTTGTTATCAGGGAAATACAGATCAAAACCACAATGATATACCACCTTACACCAGTTAGAATGGCTAAAATTAACAAGACAGGAAACAACAAATGTTGGGAAGGATGTAGAGAAAGGAGAACCCTCTTACACTGTTGGTGGCAATGCAAGTTGGTACAGCCACTCTGGAAAACAGTACAGAGTTTCCTCAAGAAGTTAAAAATAGAGCTACCCTACAACTCAGCAATTGCACTACAGGGTATTAACCCCAAAGATACAGACATAGTGAAAAGAAGGGGCACCTGCATCCCAATGTTCATAGTAGCAATGTCCACAATAGCCAAACTGTGGAAGGAGCTAAGAGGTCCTTCAACAGATGAATGGATAAAGATGTGGTTCATATATACAATGGAATATTACTCAGCCATCAGAAAGGATGAATACCTACCATTTACATCCATGTGGTTGGAACTGGAGGGTATTATGCTAAGAGAAATAAGTCAATCAGAGAAAAACAATTATCATATGGTTTCACTTATATGTGGAATATAAGAAATAGTGCAGAGGATCATAGGGGAAGGGAAGGAAAACTGAATGGGAAGAATTCAGAGAGGGAGACAAACCATGAGGGACTCTTGACCCTGGGAAACAAACTGAGGGTTGAGGAAGGGGAGGTTGTTGGGGGGTTGGGGTAACTGGGTGATAGACATTAAGGAGGGCATGGGATGTGATGAGCACTGGGTGTTATATGCAACTGATGAATCATTGAACACTACATCTGAAACTAATGATGTACTATATGTTGGCTAATTGAATTTAAATTAAATTAAAAAAAAAGACTGTTCTTTCCCCATTGTATGGTATTATCATCATTGTCAAAAATCAATTGATGATGGATGTATAGATTATTTCTGGACTCTCAAATCTATTTCTTTGATCTAAGCCTTTTCGTTAAACATTATATAAATATGTATTTTCTTAACAAAAGGCATCATGAGCTCTTTGCTCATTGAATTTCCAATTCAAGTTCAGCACAAGATTTTTGCTCAAGCTCATCTGTAACATCTGTATCCTCTGTCTCTAATGCTGACCAGTCTTGTTCTTAGTGGCACCAACATAATGATTCATTTGCTTTATGTGACTATACAAATACAAGAATTTCAGAATAACAATATAAAAAGCACCACCAATAATATAACACCTAAAAACGTTTTTGAAATATACATTCACTAGTAAAGAATTCCAAGTTGACACTTTTTAGTCTCAGTACTTTGAAGATGTCACTCCACTACCTTCTAGCTTACATGGTTTCCAATGAGAAATGTCCTGAAATGTCCATTTTTGTTCCTATTCATGTAATGTGCCTTTCCCCCACTGAATTTAATATTTTCTGTGGTTTTTTTTTTTAAAGATTTTATTTATTTATTTGAGAGAGAGTGAGAGAGAGAAAGAGCACAAGAGGGGGGAGCGGGAGAGGGAGAAGCAGACTCCCTGCTGAGCAGGGAGCCCCATGCGGGACTCGATCCTGGGACTCCAGGATCATGACCTGAGCCGAAGGCAGTTGCTTAACCAACTGAGCCACCCAGGCGCCCAATATTTTCTATTTATCCCTGGAGATAAGCAATTTGATTAAGATGTGCCTTGGTGCAGTTGTTTTCATGTTTCTTCTGCTCTCACTTGTTCACCTTCTCAGATCTATGGGTTTATAGTTTGAATCAAATCTGAGAAAAACTTGCAGTCATCATTTTTTCAAATCTTTCTTCCTCATTTTGCCCCGTCTCTGCTGGGAACTCAAATGACACTCATATTAGGTTGTGCTACTAATTAGCTCACTGATACTCTTTCCATGTTTTAAAGATTATTTTTTGTATGTTTCATTTTGGAACTATGTTGCTACGTCTTCAAGTTTGTTAATCTTTTCTTCTGCATGTCTAAAATGCTGTTAATCCCACTCAGTGTATTTTTTAAAAAATCTCAGGTGTTTTTATCTTTAGAAGTTTAATTTGGATTTTTAAAAATGTCTTTCATGTCTTGATTTCAGGTTTTCTCTAGCTTCTTGAACACACGAAATAAAATTATAGTAATTCTTTTAATGTCCTTGTCTACCAGCTCTATCATCTGAATCATTTCTGGGTCAGCCTTGATTTGTTTTTTTTTCCCAATTGTGGACTGTATTTTCCTTCTTCTCTGCATACTTGGTAATGTTTTACTGAAAGACTTTCACTGTGAAGTTTTTGTGTTTGGGTGCTGGGTATTGTTTGTGTTCCTAAAAATATTCTTGAGCTTTGTTCTGCTATCTGCTTAAGTTACTTGGAAATACTTTGATCCTTGTGAACCTTGCTTTTAAGCTTTGACTGAGAGGACTAGAGGGCTGTTTAATCTAGGGTTATTTTTGCCTTACTACTGAGGCAAAAATCCCTCCTAAGTACTCTATCCAATGTCCATGAATTATGAGATTTTCTACTCAGGCTGATGGGAACAGGCACCATTCCCAGTCCTGAATGAGCCTCTAGGATTGTTCCCTCTTATCCTGTTGAGATGTTTTCCCCTCAGCCCTGGATAATTTCCTCTCATGCATGCAATGATCAACACTTAGCTGAACACTCAAGCAGGAGCCTCTGCTGAATACTTTATGTCCCCTCTCCAGACCTATGGGGTTCTCACTCTGTGCATCTGTCCTCTCTGCAACTCCATCCTGCAAATTCTAGCTGCCTTGGCTTTTGTGATAGATTGAATTATGATCACCCACCCTTCAAAATGTCTGAATCCTAAGCTCCAGAATCTGTGAAGATGTTACCTAATATGGCAAAAGAGACTTTGCAGATGTGATTAAACTAAGGATCTTGAGATGGGGAGATTATTCTGGATTTTCCAAGTGGGCCCGTATAATTCCACGGGTCCTTATAAGAGGAAGGCTAGAGGGTTGGAGACAGAGGAGAGATTCAAAGATGCTATGCTGCTGGCTTTGAAGATGGAGGAAGGAGCAGAGAGCCAGGGAATTGAGGAGAGCTCCAGGAGCTGGAAAGGACAAGGAACAGATGTTTTCTTAGAGACCCAAGGAAGAACACAAACTTGGTGTCCCATTTTGGACTTCTGGCCTCAGGAATGGTAGATAATAAATTTGTTTTGTATTAAGCTGGCATAGTCACAGTGATTTGTTAACCCAGCAATGGGAAGCTAATGCAAGCGCTTTAAAGCCCCTGCCCCATCTCTTCAGCTCGGGAAGACCACCAGGCCCTCCTGCACTCCTCTCTAGGCAGGAAGCTAGGATGAGTTTGCTGCTTACTACGCCGATTTCCCAGCCCACGGAGGTCCTGTCCTTCACAGCCTGATGCCCAATGTCTTGAGCATCCTTTTATCCAGCGGTTCAGCTACCCCGACACCCCATCATGGCCAGGAGCAGGAATTGCCCCTCTGTATGCCTATGCAGCCAAGTTAATAGACAGTGAGATTCATTTAAAAAAATATTTCATTTCTATGTTTTTGGTGCTTTTTTATTGAATTTTACTTAATAATGTAAAATGTTTTAAAAGCTATTCTATTTTATTTTAAGATAAAATCAGAGAGGGAGACAAACCATAAGAGACTCTTAATCATAGGAAACAAACTGAAGGTTGCTGGAGGGGGAGGTGGGTGCTGTGGGGGGATGGGGTAACTGGGGGATGGGCATTCAGGAGGGCACATGATGTAATGAGCACTGGGTGTTATGTGCAACTGATGAATCACTGAACTCTAACTCTGAAACTATTAATTCATTATATGCTAATTAATTGAATTTAAATAAAAATGAAAAATAAATTAAAGCTATTTTAATTTCTAGCTTATCTTTATTGTACAAGATAAAGTTTTTGAGTGCAAGAAATATATTTACTCTTTTTCTTATGTCTAAATACCTAGATCAAAGGAGAATAATCTTCTATTGCTGAAGAACATCAACACTCTAACATGATGCTAACACTGGAACTTATGAACGAAGACTCTTCCTTTACAAGAGATTTGTTATCCTTGCAGCTACTTAGAAATAAACATTTCTGAAAATTTTCCATGTTCCACGGATAAAGTATTTCTACATTAATAATAGCAGATTCTACTCTCTTTAGCAGAAATATCATTTTAAAGTCCTTTTCTGGTGGCTCCTGGGTGGCTTAGTCAGTTAAGCATCTGCCTTAGGCTCAGGCCATGATCCCAGAGTCCTGGGATTGAGCCCCATGTTGGGCTCCCTGCTCAGTGGGGAGTCTGTCTCTCCCTTGCCCTCGCTGCTCCCCCTGCTTGTGCTCTCTCTCTCTCTCTCAAATAAATAAATAAAATCTTAAAAAAAACTAAAAAGTCCTTTTCTGTGCTCAGCAAGACCACAGGGCCAGGGGCGCCTGGGTGGCTCAGATGGTTAAGCGTCTGCCTTTGGCTCAGGTCATGATCCCAGGGTCCTGGATCAAGTCCCGCATCGGGCTCCCTGCTAGGTGGGGAGCCTGCTTCTCCCTCTGCCTCTGCCTCTCTCTCTCTCTCTGACTCTCATGAATAAATAAATAAAACATTTTTTAAAAGACCACAGGGCCAGCTTGGTTGGTATGTTTTGCTTTGTCTTCTCAGTCTGCCTCCATATGCCCAAGGATGCTCTGACCGCTTTGATGAACTTGCCCAGGGGGTGCAGACATGTGATAACCATCCTGCGTGTGTCACTAGCAGACTGACTCATACATCTCAGTGTTTGTGAAGGTGCCCCAGCCCTCTCGGTTGAAGCATCAGGGACCCATAAAGATGACGTCAAAGCATGAGCATCCCTGATGCATTTCCACATCATGACACCGAGCTTTATTAACTTAAGTAACTAGAGAAGGACCACATGAAACTGTGTGATTGCATGAGGAAGTAAATACTGATTTTGAAGCAAACACAGTTCCAGCTTTATGTGATTTCAGATGCTAGGCTGTTTCACTCATACACCCTCAGTATTCTTATTCCCTAGGTGTTTTTTTTTTTAATTGAAGTTTGGAATATTTTCTGATAAAATAAATATGCATCTAGATATTATACCCTGTCTTTTTGCTTTTTTGGGGGGAGAATGCACAAGACTCTATCAGAAATTATGTGCAAATGGGAATAAAGAATTAATGTCATTTTCAGTACACTAATATTGTTAAAATGTTCTAAACAATGTTCAGTTGAACATTCTACAAGTAAATGGCAGAAAGCAGTAAAATGCATTACTGCTGTTGATCTAACTGAGAAATTGCTTCTCGTCCATTCAAACCGTGGGCTTCTTCATTTATGCTTTAGGAAGAATGAAGAACACTATTGCCTTTGGAAAGTAACAGAAAAAGGAAGATATATCCTTTCTGTCAGATGCGTTATGTACATGTAGGCATTAACCTCTATTTGTGGTCTGCATACCTCTCTGCAACCAGTTTAGGGATGCCTCTCTTTACAGTGTGTTTCATTTATAATCTGATGGAATCCTTAGAAATTAGCTGTTCATGCTCCTGTCTTATCATGTGGTTCACACTCTCATCTTGTTTGAAAGTCGAAGTTAGACCTTCATGGCACCAAAACGAATCTCTGATCTATGCAGCTCTTAAATGATGCTGAGATGCATGATATTAATTTCTTTCTTGCATGAGTTTTAATGTTCTTGGAAATTTGTATGACAAATTGTTCTAAGTGTAATTTTCAACCAATAAGTGAAAGTCTTATGTAAGCTTTTGGATCAGTCTATGTGCATTACATTTTTTGCAAGATCTCACTAAAATATTGGTAAATATGATTTTTGAATGCATATTTTAAAATTCGCTTGCTCTTTTGTGCTCTTATTTGGAAAATAACCTAAAAATGAGTTCTCTTCTTTTCCTTAAACATAAATTTTAAACTATTCATTACGCTCTTTATGTTTTTCTCTCCTATGTTGCACTAGTGTGTTGCTTTAAAAAATGATTTTAGTTTTGTGTATCATAATTTTTGTCTATGATAACTTCTTTTTCTTAAAAAACTTCAAAACACATGATAACATTTTAGTTTCTTTTTTTTTCCAACTGAAAATCTCTGCAAGCTACTTACATAATCATCTACTCATACTACCTTGGTTATCAAAACAATGTCATGTCAATTGTACTACCTATATCTTTACCATTAAACAACTCATTTATTATTATTTAACACCATGATCTTCTTGGAGTTTCTCAGTTTTCATTTTATACTACAATACTGAGTTTAGAGTCCTATAAAAAAGAAAGAAATTGGAGAAATCTGAGTAGAAGCCTAAATATTATTTGATGAGAAGGACTCGTGTAGAAAGCTGGAGTACAAAATATTATTGAGCATTTTTAAGAGGAGGGCATCACAATAACAAAATAATTTCCATCAGTACAGGGATGGGCACCCCCTCTAGCTCACTGTCCCCTAAATCCACTCACGTGTCATGGTGTACACACACACATGACATCAACGTGCTCCCCTGTGGACACACATGTCAGCATGTACCAGAGAGCCTGCTTTGGGTAGAACGTTGGCGCTCCGACAGTCCACCTGTTATAACTTTAAGTTCCTTCCTGCTTGTTGTCTTTCTTCCATGATTTCCTCCCCGTGCACTATTCGAGGGATTATTTTATTTATTTATTTTTTTTAAGATTTTATTTATTTATTTGAGAGAGAGCACATGAGAGGGGGTAGGGTCAGAGGGAGAAGCAGACTCTCCGCTGAGCAGGGAGCCCCATGTGGGACTCGATCCAGGGACTCCGGGTTCATGACCTGAGCCAAAGGCTGTCGCTCAACCGACTGAGTCATGCAGGCACCCGAGGGATTATTTTAATTACATACTAACTAATGTTATGGTGGGTTCAGAGATAAAAAAAAAAAAGAGAGAGAGAGAGAGAGAGATATTCACTAGTTTTTGTGAAAAAGAAGGAACAGGTTTAAATGACTGAATGAAAATTTTAAGTTAATAGCAAAAGAACCTTCCAACCCACAGAAGTGGTTTTCTTCCATTAAAGTTGGGATATTATTGTCGTCTATTCTGTCCTGATACCACACCATCGCCCATGGAGGGTGAGAACAGGAGGTCTTCTACCTCATCACGGAAACAAAAGCTGTCCTATTTACCTTCATATGATTCACTTATTATATCATTTGTTTTGCTATTGAACTGTTCTAGAAATCGGAGAATTAAGGCTTCTGACTCCTAGGGTGTATCTGGGCAAATCAGAAAGTGACAGCTTCTCACACTGGTGAAAATTGGAGAAAGACAGTCTTCTATCTAGACTGGAGCATTGTCATGTCAGGGTGCTGGGGACAGCTAGGCCAGATCTCATCCTCTTCCTGCCCCTTCTCCACAGAAACCCTCTGCAGAGCACAGCCTGTGGAAATCATATGTCGTTAGGAATAAATGACAGGCGGCACATACACTTGTTCCTGCTGAATTTTAGTTTTCATGGTGCCATTTTGCCATATTGTTAATAGTGACTAAATCCATCTGTGTCCCAAGTTAGAATGGGCTTTGCGGTTAGGGCTTTCCCCCATCATTCCTTTCTTATCCTCTCCTTCACTACTCTCCTCTCCTCTGTGAGCTATCATCAACAGCTTAGACCTTGGCGCTGGTGGAGAACTGTGTGGACAGAACGTGGATGTGGTCCTACAGCAGCCCCATGAGTATAAAGAAACCCCGCCTCTTAGCCACACCAGTTGACACATTTTTGCTCATTTCAAAAGCTAAAAGGCATGATTACACATTGAAATAAATTAATCCCAGGCCAATTCTGGAAAAATCACATGCAGGCCACACTATTGAATCTCCTTTTGTGTTGTTGTTGTTGCTGTTGAAGCCAAAGTTTGAGTGATGAAGAGCAGCACCTATGGTCTTCCCCAGCTCAGGGTGCTGAAGGGCACTTAGCAGAAGTGCCAGAAGTAATTCATACAGTAAGAGGAAGAGCTGTGTCCAAAACTGGAACCAGCAGCTGGCGAGAGACATGATGTGAGGATTACTTTGTTGACCTTTGTATTTTCCTCTGTTGAAAACAGCCTTAATATGTTTGTTAAACACTCAAACACTCAAACAGTACAAAAAAGCAAAAAGCAAAACCTACCACACGTGAGACTCTGCCACTTTGAAATGACCATTGTGGACACCCAGGTACAGACTCTTCCAGAACCCTCTGTGCATACATGCACAGACACATACTTACTTACCTGAATGCATGTTGTACATGCATTTTGATTTTCCATGTCAATAACTAACCCCTTAGGTTGCAAAATTAACATAATTGCAGATTTTTAAAAATAAAAATTATTGATCTCTCTATTTCTATATCACCATTTTGCTGTGTTAATTGCTAAAGCTTCAAAATTTATTTCAATAAACATTTTTCCCCGAAGCTCTCAATATTGTAAGTTCCAAGAATGCACATAGAGAATCTTATGTAGGATATTTTCTTCATTTGCCACAATCTTCATAGATACCTACATGCTACATTTGGGAACTGGCACATTCACCAGAAAATGGCTCTGTTTTTCTTTTGTAAATGTAATGTTTTCAATCATTCCTGCCCTTACAATAGCCAATTTTATTCTCTTCCCATCCTTAATTTCTTTAAAACTCTTAATAATAATAGATGAATAAAAATGTTAAACAAATATCAAACCAAACCAAAAACAACAAAAATGGAATGTGACTGTATCATTACAAGCTATTGTGGAAAAAAATAACTATTTTGTTTTCTGCAAAAACCATCACATATTTTGATGACATTTTGTACTCATTAGTTTTAAAGTGGATTTTATTCCAAAAATAAAATGACCGGAGTGATCAATATGGTAGTATTGTGAATAATTTACTAAAGGCTATAAAATAATGAGGAGTCAGTGAGAGAACACCTTTCTCAAATATTTTAAGAATTGGGAATGAGGGGCACCCGTTAAGCATCTGACTCTTGATTTCGGCTCAGATTGTGATCTCAGGGTTGTGGGATTGAGCCCTGTGTTGGGTTCTGTGCTCAGCACTGAATCTGCTTGAGATTTTCTCTCTGCATATCCCTCTGCCCCTCCCCCCACTCTCTCTTTCTCTGTATCTCTCTGTCTCTCTCTAAAATAAAAAAAAAAATTTGGAAATGAGTCATGCTCTGTACTTTTCTGTCCTTTTAACAGAATGTAACATTCAGGCATACAATGGGATTCTATTTTAAACATGGACAAATTTTAGGATAAGAGATTAATTTATAAATAAAGTTGTGTCTAGGGAACTCAATGATACCTACTTTAATAGAGCAGGTAGAATAACTGCCCAACCAAAGATGAGGTATTTCACTCTGCTGCACAGACCGCCCTTTAGTATCCCCTCCTTACAGAACCCTCTCTCCACCTGAGAACTGCTACCTGTCTCCAGACCCAAAATACAACCATCAGGCCACATGGGGGTTGTGGATGAGGTCAGAGAAATTGTACCTGGAGTGACTCCAATTATAATGGCAGATTTCTTCCAATTCTCAACAGCCCAGCATAGGAACAGAGAAAGGAGATGTGTGGATTGATCTAAAATTAGATGCTTGTTTGTTTGTCTGTTTTCTTGGGAGATGCAACGGAAGGACAAGGAGACAAGACATTTGTGCACTGGCAAGAAGTGGTGAAACAGATAAAGTACTAAGTGTGGGGCACACAGGAGGGAAAGCAAGGGGAGAGCAATAGAGGTTTCAGATATTAGGAATAGGTAAAGTCAGGATAGAGAACGTGCTCTATAAAGAGAGGAGGTTTCGGTGAGAGGGCGGGATGTCTGAATTTAGGATTTCAGACGTGGAGTTGTTCTGCGTGAGGGCATGACCTGGGTGGGGATGCCGGGGAGTGAATGGTGCCCCATGAGCCTTGCAGGAGGATGGAACATGGAGTGGAGATCGTGATCTAGAAGTGGAACTTTTCTGTGAGTGCAGGAGGCATGCAAAACATGCTCCTGCCACTTCAGGGCCCACAGAAGTCTGGTTCCATCCTGGCATCAAGCTGGAGGTCTACTTCTGGTCCAGACTCAGGGCCTCTTGATCTAGTGACCTGTGATCCATGACGTACAAAAACCAGGTACCTGCTCACCCCCTTTCCCAGTCAGACATAGAACAGTGGGACAGGGACAGGACACTCCTAGTGAGCACTCGCATAGCCAAACGGGGACGTGGCCGTTAGTAAGCCAGTAAATCCTGACTGAGCTCAGCTCAGTACTCGAGGGTGATTCTTGCACACTCACAATTAATTTGCATACTCCAAATTCTTCCAGACATCTCAAGTCAGAATATCATTATTAAAGATGCCTTCACCTCTTCTGGATTTTGCACTTAAAAAAAAAATTGTATTTGATAATTGCAAAGCAAATTCCTGGCCCACATTGACCCTGCTGAATAGGCTGACCATGTGACTAGTACAACTTGCACAGGTAAGTGGTTTCTGTGAACGAGCGAAGTCCAGCATCATATGCCTCCGACGCTCCTAAATTTGACATGTTTAAAAAAGAATGGTTTTTAATATACAAATATTCCATCAGTATATTGCATGCCTAAAATGAATACGTTATATGTCTATTGTATCTCCATAAATAAGAGAGTGATTTGCAGTTATCAGAAGAATAATTTCCATGTATCACAGGGACCTGGTAAATGCCACAGCAGCCCCCACAAGGGAAAGATCAGTCCCTGCGGCTTTTTCCCCTCCGGAAGTCGTCCCAGCATCTGTTTTTTAGTGATATGATAATATTTTACTATGATACTGTAGCTATAAGTGTAATGATAAAATGTAGTATTGCAGCAGGTATCTTTATAGTTTAGCTTCGGTATTTCACATTGACTCACTCTTGGGCTGATGGAAACCCGTCGTTCACTCCCGGTGGTAAGACACCCGTCGCTGGGGAGGAAACCAAGTCGGAGTGCTGGCGAGCGGACAGGCAGAGGAGAGCCCCTGTTTGTGCTTGCCTCTCCTTTTCCCTCCTGCTTCCCCGAGCCTCCAAAAGCCGCGTGCGTGGGTGTGTGGATTGGATTACAGCGCAGGGTAAGAAAGTCATTACAGGGAACCGGCAAAAATCTAATAAAGCAGATCTTGTCTTTATCAGACTTACTTATTTCGAGTCACCGGATGTGCTGATAAGCCTTGGCCAAGTTTTGGAGCTCTGCCTGTGTAAATGTGTCTTCATCCCTCCTGGAGGTTGCGAAGGGGTTGCGGAGGGGACCGGGGCAGGGAGGGCTGTGAGGAGCTGGACCACAAGCCCAGGCAGACGCACAGGGGCTTGGGCATATGGGCAGGGGGAGTCGGTTCTCTGACTAGAACTTCCCTGTTCGGTGCCCGTGGGGTGGGTTCTGAGCGAGACAGGCTGGGGAGGGAAGCTGGGCGCTGTGCCCCAGGCCTTCGAGAGTAACAGAACTGTGAATCCCCAAGGGGCAGGTTGTCCCGGAGCGCGGTGCGCCCTTGGAGATTCACAGCAGCAGAGCTGAGGCTTACAAACAGGGTAATGAAAGTCACGATGGAGTGCAGCTCCCACCCCAGTGAGAAGTAACTAGCCCCAAAGGTGCCTGGAGGAAGGGCTTCCAGGGAATGCAGGCTTTCTAGGGCATGAAATATAATCCTAAGGAAAAGAATTGTATTGGAAGTTGGCTCTGTTACAAAAAGTAGGATGCTTAAAAAAGTGATCACTTTTTGACATCACGTCTACAAATGGCTTTTCTTCAAGGGGAATAAAAGTGAGTAATCTACCCCATGCCTCAAATGCAGCAACACGTCATGTGCAGATAGCGATCTTTAAAAAGCAATCTGGTGTTCTTTCTCTTTCAAACAAAAACTTTCTATCCTAAAAAGATTTTCCAAAAAAGGTTCTTCCTTGTGCTGCTTGGGAACTTCTTTCTGCCCTGCTTCACCTTGGCTCCTGGTTGGTTTGCGTGGTGGGAGGACATAGCAGTGAATAAACAAAGATGTCCCAGCCCACACAGAGTGGGGAGCATGAACTTGCTTCCTGAACCAGAGCTGTGTTCTCAGCTTCTCTTTTCCCTCTGTTCCTCACACCCATTCCTGACTCCAGAGCACTGTGTTCCAAACAATGTTAGCAGTATTTACAAGGACTAAAATGTGTATGAGACCTCCCATGGCTGCTCAGTGTATATCAGCACAACTGTACCGTGACTGTCCTGGGAGGGGAATTTTTGAATTTCCTAATTCTATCCACTCTCCAGAGATAAGGCTGCACTAAAAAATAAATAAGTACAAAATTAACAATTAAAAAAATTAAAAAAACTTGAAATAAAATTATCCTAATTATAAAAGCTATAGATTTACTCACACTTTAAGTATTTATCAAGTGGTCCCACTTTGAGACTGGGAAGACTTAAGCTCTGGAAAGAGAAATGAACTAAATAGTGTAGGGAAAAATTTGTGTTTTAGTGGAAAACTTTAGATTATGTAGACTCTAGAGGAGTCTAGAGGAGAACCTTCTGAGGTATTTGATTTTCATTCTGTGGGAATTATTTTACAACTTCTGAATTGTAGATACTGATAGCAATGCAAAATAATTCTTGTCAATAGACTCAGAAATTCTGTCTAAAGAAGTTCAATTGAATTATATCTTCTCCTTGTGGAAAAACCAGTTTTGCTTTCATTTGCACATTTATCCCAATGTTCTGTCACTTCATAAATATTTATGTTTTTAAAATTTATTCTTTGAACTGGTTATGATATCTGCTTGGATTTCTCATTGATTAAGTAGAATATTTAACATGTGTTCATTTTCTATCTGTTGTTATAATTTTACCTTTTATGAACTTGCTTTATATACAGATTTTGTCCTCAACCTCATAGAGCAGAAAACTTGTGGAACAAAGAAAAGGAAAAGAAGTTAAAAAACCAGATAGCCCTTTTTTTTTTTTTAATGTCATGTTAGTCACCATACAATACCTAATTAGTTTTTGATATGGTGATCCACGATCCATTATTTTCATATAACACCCAGTGCTCCATGCAGTACGTGCCCTCCTTAATACCCATCACCGGGCTAGCCCACCCCCAGTCTCCTCCCCTTTAAAACTCTGTTTGTTTCTCAGAGTCCATAGTCTCTCATGGTTCATCTCTCCCTCCGATTCCCCGTCCCCTTCAGTTTTCCTTTCCTTCTCCTAATGTCCTCCATGCTATTCCTTATGTTCCACAAATAAGTGAAACCATATGATAATTGACTTTCTCTGCTTGACTTATTTCACTCAGCATAATCTCCTCCAGTCCCATCCATGTAGATGTAAAAGTTGGGTATTCATCCTTTCTGATGGCTGAGTAATATTCCATTGTATATATGGACCACATCTTCTTTATCCATTTATCTGTTGAAGGGCATCTTGGCTCTTTCCACAGAATTTGTATGGAATCAGAAAAGACCCTGAATTGCCAAGGAAATGTTGAAAAAGAAAAACAAAGCTGGGGGCATCACGTTGCCCGATTTCAGTCTCTATTACAAAGCTGTCATCATCAAGACAGCATGGTACTGGCACAAAAACAGACACATAGATCAATGGAACAGAATAGGGAGCCCAGATATGGACCCTCAACTCTATGGTCAAATAATCTTCGACAAAGCAGGAAAAAAAATATGCAATGGAAAAAAGATAGTCTTTTCAATAAATGGTGCTGGGAAAATTGGACAGCCACATGCAAAAGAATGAAACTCGACCATTCTCTAACACAATACACAAAGATAAACTCAAAATGGATGAAAGACCTCAATGTGAGACAGGAATCCGTCAAAATCCTAGAGGAGAACATAGGCAGTAACCTCTTCGACATCGGTCACAGCAACTTCTTTCAAGATACATCTCCAAAAGCAAGTGAAACAAAGGCAAAAATGAACTTTTGGGACTTCATCAAGATAAAAAGCTTCTACACAGCAAAGGAAACAGTCCACAAAACAAAGAGGCAACCCACAGAATGGGAGAAGATATTTGCAAATGACACTACAGAAAAAGGGCTGGTATCCAAGATCTATAAAGAACTTCTCAAACTCAACACCCAAAAAACAAATAATCAAGTAAAAAAAATGGGCAGAATACATGAACAGACACTTCTCCAAAGAGTACCTACAAATGGCTAACAGACACATGAAAAAAATGTTCATCATCATTAGTCATCAGGGAAATGAAAATCAAAACCACATTGAGATACCAGCTTACACCAGTTAGAATGGCAAAAATGGACAGGGAAAGAAACAACAAATGTTGGAGAGGTTGTGGAGAAAGGGGAACCCTCTTACACTGTTGGTGGGAATGCAAGTTGGTACAGCCGCTTTGGAAAACAGTATGAATGTTCCTCAAAAAATTAAAAATAGAGCTACCCTATGACCCAGCAATTGCACTACTGGGTATTTACCCCAAAGACACAGATGTAGTGAAAAGAAGGGCCATATGCACCCCAATGTTCATAGCAGCAATGTCTGCAATAGCCAGATAGCATTTCTAACCTGATCATCCAGAGTAAAATCACTGATAATAAATCAAAGCCCTGTGATATTGCAATGAGCATATAAACGTCGATTTCTTTTTGTAGAATTAGACTTCTTCTGCACACAGTGGTTTGTGCCATGTTTTATTTTTATTTTTAGCAACATACTAACTAGTAAGCCTTCTTGATATATTCATCTGAACTCCAGTTTGCTTTAGAAATCAGCCTAAAGTAATTGTGACTCACTCTGAAACAAAGATGTCATGTGGGCGGTATGGTCTCAAAGGGAGGTCTGGATCTGCAGGAGACAGGATCTAACAGGTGCAGTAAACACAAGGGCTCTGTAGGCAAGGATGGTCTGGTGAAAGGTATCAACACTCGGCAGGTACTCAACTGGACTTCTGCAAGGACCTTATTTTCTCTTTTGTTTTCATAAAACTGGTTGATTGAGTTCACTCAGAAGAGGGGCTTACTGTCTAGTTTTACATGTGGGATCCACTTCGCTGAGCGCACAGACATGGGGTACGTGTGGAGTATAGGAACACAGGCACGGTGGAGAAGTCCTAGCATGTGCCCCATGGAGTGGCCGTATCATTCAGAAGAGGACAGTTTGCTTTCGTGTCTGTTCTGGTAACTAGCAATGCAGCAAGGCCCATGATGGGACAGTTGTCAGCCTCAAGGGTCAGAGCAGTCCCCCCAGCATTCCCACCTGTCTTTCCAGAAACCAACATAACGTTTTTGGTTTATTTGACCCATGGGAATAACATCAGTGCATGTTCAATCAGAGAGTATGGTTGTATCCAAAATGTCTTTGCCTTCCTTAGGTGACTAATGTGGATCTGTTATTCCAGATGGATCTAAACCCTTCTCTGGGTTATTTTCAGCTTTTGCTGCTTCTCAGAGGTATTGGGCTACAATTTACCTGCTATGAGAAGTAATATTCTATCTCCCCAACCATTCTTTCAGATTCAAAAATTAAATTGATGTTCTCGTGTCCTTGGATTCCGGGAGTATCTGAGTTTACTCCATCCATTTCAGTTAGTATTCTAAAGTCCATATTGTATCCATCCTTTTACTTTTATTTTTAGGATCACTCTTTTCTTTGTTTTATGGTGAATTGCAACATGCAGGCATCTTTTTGCTGTTAGAAATAGGTGACCACGTCTTAGTCACCAGGACACGTCTCATAAAACCTAGCACACTGCCTGCATGTAATCAATACACAACGGTTTGCTGATTTAAACTGATTGATTGATTTGATAATTAGTATTGAGAATCTGCCTTCCTCTTTCCAGAATGAGAAGAGCTTTCCTCAATTCTTTATTTCATGTTTGCAGAGACACTTCTCTTTTTAAAGACTGAGGTGTTCCAATATCAGCAGAGGCCACTGCCCAATTACCCCTGGGGTTCACCCCATTGTCCACCACCTGGCCTTCACAAGATGCAACACTTCAGCCAGGGCATTGGGCCAAGGCCACCAAGCCCCACCCCAGACCCCCTTTCTGAGCCTGGAAAACAGAACAGCGGAGGTGGAGGCTGTCCCACGTCCACTTCTGTAATTGCTAAAAACAGGACAGGGTGTGTTGTAAAATGCACTTCCTTCACTTTTAAGCCTGACTTCGAAAATCCCAAGTACCCCTTGGAGAAAAAAAAAAAATAATAGAAATTTTGGAATTACTAGAAGCACTATATAAGTTTCCTTTGACAGAAATGTATTTTTAAAAGAAAGCTATCCATGGTTCTAGCCACTTGCTTATTTGGAAAGGACTAGTTTATTTGGAAAGACAAAAGAAGAGAAAACACGGAACGAGGATTAACTGCGTTTTGTTTTAGAAAATGACTTATTGCGTTTGCCGTGTGCAGATCCATGTGTAGAGATCCATCGAAGACCCCGGGAAGAAATACGCAAAGGATATGCTGGTGTGATGTGGAGCTCTTGATAAACACACTTCTTGGTTATCTTCAGTGAAACAACCCCTTCTCACGCAGCCTTGTTGACCACTCCCCCAGGGACACAGGGGTACGAGGACACAGGGATGCTCCTGTAGGGATCGGTGGAATCCAGATGGCAGTGAGCTCCACCCCTGTGCATCAGCGGTGCTCTGCAGACATGGGGAAGACGCGGTTCTTCTGAAGTGCACACAGAGGTAGCCACCAGACATGGTGCTTCCTGAGTACTCTGAGCCCTGGAAATTTTGAGACTGCCAAAGGTCTTCTCATTAGGGTACTTTGCACTGTTGCCCAGCCATTTGGCTGGAAGATGCAGACAGAATGTAAAACATTGTCTTGCAGGTGGATTAGTCCAGGTGTGGGGATTAGTGCCTTCAGGTTGGTGGCAACAGGCTGGGTAACTTGAGCTTTGAAATTCACTGGGTTTCACGATTTATGCAGAGATCGAATCATTATGTTGTACACCTGGAACCAATATAAAGTTATATGCCAATTGTACCTCAATAAGAAAGCCACCAATGTGTTAATTTGTCCTTGTTCCAACTAAACTTTAAGGAAAGACAATAAAAGTTAAAAAAAAAAAGAAAGAAAGAAAGAAAGAAAGAAAGAAAGAAAGAAAGAAAGAAAGAAAGAAAGAAAGAAAGAAAGGAAGAAAGTAAGTCACTGAACTGGATGAGGACATTTCTTTCTTTATCCTGATACTTAAGGTTGATACTCAACCTTGCATCCAGAGTGGACTATTTCTTCTTGAAGTATTAGGATCCACCACACCAAACATTAGGCCCTGACCAGGTGTGTGCACTCACCAGGTATAGCCGGCAGACATAAGGAGCATGGCCCCAAGTCTTGGTGGGCGGTGCGGGCTTCAGGACTCGGTGGAACAAGGCGATGGCACATCTCAGCCGGGCCAACCCCGGCAGATGGAGGCCTCGTGGAACCCGTCACTCGCAGCGCCCTATTCTTCATGCTCCTTCCCAACTGCCTCTCAAAATTCAGCTGCGAAGATCTTTAGCTCGTCTTTCTCCTTTCCCATCGCATAAGGAAGTCACTGATCCTTGCTCTCTCCTTTTGTTATGGGTTTCCAGAAGGAAGAAGGATGGGAGGCAATCCGGGTGGATTGGGAGGCATGCCCGCCTATCACATTCATCACCGCCGCCTCAGATGGAGTGTTAAACGCCACCACCACCGAGAGCCCCTCTCTGCTCTGCTCTCCTCGCTCTCTCAAGTTTTAAATTTCCCCAGCTAGTGTAAAACTTAATGAAAGCCCTGGAGTATACAATAGCATTTTGAAAACAGGAATTTGTGACTGCTGTGAATCATCACTCACAGCAGGGACCCAGAAATGTGAATTGTAGGAGGAACACACAGAGGCCCCTCTCTTTTTTACTGGGAATTTATTACAGGCGGGTCATTATTTACAATGCACCATTCACATCCTCTAAAGAGCCAATAAACTGGCTGCTGAATATGCATTTTGCTCTGTGGTGAACACAGATGTTTCCAGCTAATATCCATTTCATTTAATTTCTTTTCTCCTTTTTTTTTTTTTAATTCTATCTTGCTATTTCTGTAGCAGCTGGGTAACTATTTGCCCGTCTTCGGTTTGGGAATCACTCCTCATATTTATTATCACTGGTGCCATTCACGTTGCTATACTTAAGGGTCTGTCAGCATTTCCATTAAAAGCTACTGTTTCTGTAAGTTCAAAACCAAGCTGGTAAAGTTTTCTGTGGTTTAAATGTTGGGCATATGAGGTCCCAGCTTGGGATCAAATCACTTTAACAAAGTGCAGAAATAAAATCAGTTAGGACGTTTTAGTGTTATGGTTTTGCAAACCAAATGAAGGGGGGGTGTGGAACATTGATTTCAAAAGCTATTTTGTTGCAATACTGCTTTATTCAACTAAAATGATGATGATGTTGATTAATTATTATGATTTTGCCGGTCATCTTGAAATTTTCCTAAGGTTTGGTGGAGAGAGGTAAATTGGCGGTGGGAACTGAATGACTACTCTTAGAAGCAGATTTTAGGTCACTTAAACTTCAGGTGACAATTCTACCTTAGAAGGACCTCAGAGTCTTTCCAACAACATGCTGAGATGTGTGTCCTGTCTCCGTGCGGTACTCAGCCCAGCACCTGTAACGTGGTAGATAGTCAACATGGTGATCAATGGAGCTCAGTTGGAACTCTATTGTCTATATCAGATATTTTAGCACTTAATTTTATTTACAGAAGCACCACTATTTCGTGCAGTAACAGTGCTTTCCTCACGGACAGAACCTCTTTCTGGCAAGGACAGTAAAACAACAAACTAGCAAACATGTCTTAAGCTCTTGCCACATGCCAGGTGCTCTGCTGGGCATTATCGTGAGTGCTTTTTTGTTCCTCCTCACAATGACATCATATGGTATAGAAGATGCTGGTGTTCTGTTAACTACAGTGGGGACACCTTTCCACAGGGCTAGGAGCTAAGAGCTAGTAAATACTTGCGGACTTTTTACTTTTATTTTAATCATTATTTACAAGTCATATGAAGCCAACCCATTTACTCCACAAAAAGCAGGAATATTAACAAGAGAGGCGTCTCATGAGAAACCCTTGTTTCTGACTTAAGATACTACCATTGGCCCTGAAGTTCTCTTTTTACTTTGAACCAAAAAGAAATAGCTACGCCGGAAACAACCCAAACGGTGTATAAGAACCTCCTCTCACTGCAGGTGAACGAGTTAAGGAAATACAGATTTCAGTTTTCACACAGTTTTTGTACTTCTTTACCAATTCATTTCCTAAGCCAAGTCTACACGAAGACGCTCAGCTTGGGCGTGTACAGAGGCCGTCTCTCCGCAGGCATTCCATGAGTACTGAGATTATTAATGCAGTATTAATGGAGGATTAATGGAGGAGGTCGTTCTAAATAGTTACCGCAGAGGGAGGGAACATTGTGCAAATTCAGATGTTCAAATTATTCTGGACTTAAGATCATCTTAGCCCTCATTTTCATAAGAAATTGAAATAGCTCTTTTAACTTGATTAAAAACGGTCAAGTTTACATTTAAAAACATCTAATTTATAACTTTCACTGATATTCATTAACCTTGAAAAAGCCTTTCAGATTGAATTATATTTGTGGAAGGTCTTCCAATGTATGTTCTTGAGATAATCAGGGCTTTTAAAATATCTCTTCCATTTGAGCGATGGCCTCTAACTTCTGTCTTTGTGTCTCGGATGGTCTTGGGAGCAGGAATAGTCTTTTGTCTACACTGTCTCAAATGTCTTCCTCACCTCAGGGAAATTTCTCATTTTCTGTCTCTGTTAAGCAAACATCAGAAACAAATGAAAAAAAAAATCCACTCCTACACCAAAAATCAAGTTAAAGTAACATTAATGAGGTGGCTTAAACCTCCAAATCCCAGGGTGTTCATTGACTGAAAACTGAGATCCCATCCTTCACCCACCAGGACATACCTGGACATTTCCCAGGACGGAATTCTCTAGACTAAATACCAAATTCACCTTTGGTAGGAAACTGGATAGCATGGGGTCCCACTCTGGAGATGGCCTCTTTTTCCTTCCTCCTCCTGTTTCTCCAGCCCTCTGACTCTCCCTATCTCTTTTCTTCCTCGTTCCTTACTCTGTCTTTTTCTGTCTTTATGCTCAATGTTACCAAGAGAAAAGATTTACTTAGTCACTCTTAATTAATATGTATACATGTATTAAAGGACAGTTTTGTTCAAGTGTTTTCTTTTTTTTTAAGCTCCTTTTAAACTCTCCAATGATTTGGCTTTTCAAATTTTCAACTCTATAGGCCATTAATGAAGTCTAGGAGTTAATGATGATAGCAATAATGTTTCTTTTAAGAATCTTGTAATTATGCAAAAACTCAGTAGGTGGCAATTGACAGGTAATAGGTACAAACTGGAAACAACCGAAATTTCCTACAGTAGGTGAGTGGTAAACAAACTTTGGTCCATCCACCTGTCCCAATAGTGCAACAATAAAATGAAACAAGTTACTGATATACATAGCAACTTGCTTGATCTCAAAGACAGGGTGGTGAGTAAAACAAGCCAAATGAGGGGCGCCTGGGTGGCTCAGTCGGTTAAATGTCTGCCTTCAGCTCGTGTCATGATCCCAGGGTCCTGAGATCAATCCCCACCTGGGACTCCCTGCTCAGCAGGGAGTCTGCTTCTCCCTCTCCTCCCTGCTCACTCTCCTCCCCGCTCATGCTCTCTCTCTCTAGAATAAATAAAATCTTAAAGAAAAACAAAACAAAACTAACCCAAGCCAACTGAAAAAGTTATATATTATATAACACATATACCTTTCTGATACACCCAAATGATAGCGGGAGGTGGAGAATTCGAAGTTGTCAGGGGTTAAGGATGATCAGGGACGGAATGGTTTGGCTCTAAGGGGGTAGAAGAGGGGAGATCTGTGTGGTGATGAGCAGTCCTGTGTCCCTGCTGCGGTGATGGATATACAAATCTGCACACATGATAGATGAAGAGGGTACACACACACACACACACAGTACTAATGCCGATTTCCTGGTTTCAATGTCACATGATAGTTTGGGAAGATGTAGTTCATAGGAGAAGCTGGGCAAAGGGTACACAGGACCACCATATTACTTTTACAACTTTCTGTAGATTTATAATTATTTCAAAATAAATAAGTTATAACACACATGCACAAACCAAAACTCAACATGATGTTTAATGGTGAAGCACTGTAAAAATTCCCATTAAAATAAGGAATAAAACCATTTCATTTGTTATCAACAACAATCTCTTAATTCATGCAGGAGGTTCTAGCTGGTGCAGAGGAAGGAAAAAAAATATTAGAAAAATTTTTTGAAGTCTCTACAATTATATACCTCTAATACCAAATTAATTTAAAAACATCTTAAAATTTAAAAAAAAGTGATGTAAGGTTAAATAAATATAAAAATGCTTTCAAAAATACACTGGTAATAAGAAGCTTGAAATACTTACCATAAAGAACATTCATAATATTAATCAGAAGAAAATGAGTGAGTCTAACCTTAAGAAAAAAATTAGTGAAGTAAATGTATAATGTGACCCTTAAGCAATAAAAAGAGAATTTAATGGAATATTTAATGGAATACAGGTTACATACTGTATGATTCCATTTATATAACAAAAAAGAAATAAAATATATATGATGTTTCTAGATAGCAAATTATCAGTATAAATATAGCAGTTTTCCTCAGTTAAGTTTTAGTGTAATACTGAGGGAATTTGGGGGTAGACTCAACCAATGATCCTACCATAATCTGACAAATAAATAGTGAAAATGATGTTTGACAGCTTTATTGAGGTATAATTTACATAACATAAAATCCTCTCATTTTAAGTGTACAATTCAATGACGTTGAGCGTCTTTACAGACTTGTTCAACCATCCCCACAGTGTAGCAAGAGCGAGGGGCATGTGCCTCCAGCCACTTTGGCCAGGCAACCGCTAACCTACTTCCAGTTGCTGTGGATCCCTGTTCTGGACATTTCTTTAAATGGAACCATAGACTATGTGGCCTTTCGTGTCTGACTTCTCTTACTTAGCATAATGTGTTCAAGGTTCATCCCCACTGTAGTGTGCATTAGAATTCCTTTATATGGCTGAATAATGTTCTGTGATACATGGGTATACCACATCCCGTTTTTCCATTCGAGTTGGATGGACATTTGCGTTGTTTCTATTTTTTTGGCTATTATGGCATTTGCATACCAGTCTTCTGTCAACATATGCTTTCTTTCTTTGAGTCGGTGCTGAGGAATGAAATTGCTAGTCGTCCGAGAAATTAATGTTTAACATTTTGAGAAACTGACAAACTTTTCCAAAGTGCCTGCACCATTTTGTGAAAATGATTTTAAAAATGTACCAAAAAAAATGATGGGAAACAATCTATCAGATGTAAAGCTAATATATTGTATTTATTATATTATCTAAATATATAGTATATATATTATAAATCACATTGTAAAACTAACATAACAATTAAATGAATTTGTTAATCTACAAAAATATGCAAACAGATTTGTAGAAGAGAATATAGTGTCCAGAAAAAGACCCTGGAATACATCAGATTTTGTGGAAATCTGTGGAAACGATGGATTGTATAACTCAATTGTGCCACTAACTTGGCTAATTGGGAGGGAAAATCAAGTTAGTGTCCCTCATCGCTGTATATGCTGACTTATGTTTTCATGACATTAATAAGTTAAAAACATAAAAAGACACCAAAACACAAGATGTTTTTTTCTGATGAGTTATATAAAATTATTTTGAGAAGGTGAAGAACTTCCAAAGAATAAATAAAGTAAAACAAATAAGAAAGGAAGTGAGTAATAAATTTGACTCTCTAACAATTTATATCATCAAAGCTATTTCAAATATCAACAAATGTCATGTACAAAATTATGAAAACTTAGAAACTAGGAAAAAATGCTACCTTGATGACAACAAAATACCAATCATAATAACACAAAGACAGTTTCCAAATCTGTAAGAAAAAATACTAACACCCTGTTTTTTAAAAGATAGCAACTTGCGGGGCGCCTGGGTGGCTCAGGCGTTGGGCGTCTGCCTTCAGCTCAGGTCATGATCCCAGGATCCTGGGATCGAGCCCCGCATCGGGCTCCCTGCTCAGCGGGAGGCCTGCTTCTCCGTCTCCCACTCCCCCTGCTTGTGTTCCCTCTCCTGCTGTGTCTCTCTGTCAAATAAATAAATAAAATCTTTAAAAAAAAAAAGATAGCAACTTGCAAATTGCAAAATAAATCCAAATTGAACACAATTATATATTAACAGAGTTCGTCTCTTTTGTATTAAATTAAAAAACATATTTTTCCCCTATAAAAAAGGCATATATCTGTTGGTAAATTTTGAGGGGCATACTTCATCCTGGGGAGGGTGCAGAAAGAAGGACGTTTCATGCATTTGGGATATGGGGCATTTCATGCAATTTGCAATATGGAGACAGTGCCTCAAGAATGTTCTCTCTCTTTAACTCAGTAATTTCACACCTAGGCACGTACCCTTAAGAAATTACCAGAAATGGGCGCCTGGGTGGCTCAGTTGGTTAAGCGACTGCCTTCGGCTCAGGTCACGATCCTGGAGTCCCGGGATCGAGTCCTGCATCGGGCTCCCTGCTCAGCGGGGGGTCTGCTTCTCCCTCTGACCCTCCCCCCTCTCATGCTCTCTCTCTCTCTCTATCTCATTCTCTCTCTCAAATAAATAAATAAAATCTTTAAAAAAAAAAAAAAAGAAAGAAATTACCAGAAATGTGTTCCAAGGTTTATGTACAGGGATAGTCACTGCAGCATGATTTGTGAGAGAAAACTAGAAATTGTCTAAATATCCAAAAATAGAGAAACAGAAAGAGAAATTATGGTACACGCATTGAAAAATATTTCATAGCCCTTAGAAAGCACACTTTCAAAGAATACTTCGTGCTCTATTAACATTCTTACAACATAAGTTTATAAAACACAGTGTATAGTACTGTATATAGAATGATCTTAACTTTATAAAATAAAATTGTATTTCCATTCACCTTTATTTTTCTTTTAGATCAACTATAATAAACATAAAAACAAATTTTCTAGAATATAACTCTGGCCGTTTCTGGGAGGAAGAATTATGGATACATTTTACCTTCTTTATATTTTTCTGCATTTTCCAGATTTTGCACAATGAACACGTGTTGCCTTTCTACTACAAAAAAAACCCCCAAAAGATTGTGGGGGGAAAAGAAATGCTCATTTTGCAAGCTCTTCCTAAGGCATACGTGCTTTTTTTTTTTTTTTTTTTCCTGCAACCTTCCTGGAAAATTACAGAAGAAAACGAGCTATCTTCAAGCCCTGACAAATAAAGAAAGGTACAAAGCACAAATAGAATTAAGGTGTCACGGAAGCTAAATCGAAGTTTGGCTGGACTGGAAAGGCATGAGGAGACCAGGGGAGGGACCCAAGTCGCCGCACGCGCGTGCTTACGCTGGGGGGGCATTTTTCCTTTCCGTGTGTTTGTTACCTGTTTGCGGACCATGTGGCTGCGGCCTCCTCGCCGCTCTTTACGTACTTCCTTCTGTTCCCGTCCCCGGTGTACACCAGCCAGCCCGTGTGGACGGGCTCCTTGCTGCGGCGTGCGCTCACACGGCACACCGGGGCGCGGCACGCTCCAGGCGCGCTCGCATCGCGTGCGCTCCGAGCGGTGGGCACCCCAGCAGGCACCCGGCGTGGCTCTCTGGGGAGAGGCCCTGCTTGCCCCTATAGGTCTTCATTAGCCGGCCAGGCTTGTGCTCCCCGCACTTAGAGTGCTAACCACACTTCGTGGGAATGAGCTCCGGCTCAGCCGTTCCCCGAGGCCAGCGATATTTAGTAAGTGCAAAGCACACAGTCTAACCAGGCCCTCCAGCCTGTAAATCGCAGGAAGGCCAATAACTCACGGAGGGTGAGGGGAAGCGCGCGGGGGTGTTGGCTGTGTGCCTGGGGGCGAGTTTGATGCGGACCCCGGCCACCTGGCTCAGAACCCGGGGCCTCGGCCCACGCCAGGCGCTGGCCCTAATGAGCCTAAGTGTGACCCCCTGGGGGCTGAGGGCAGAGGGTCTGGGCCATGGTCTCCACTCTCGGAAGAGATCCCTCGGGCCGCGGAAAGCAAGGCTTGTGTCCATGTTTGGGATGCCTTTTCTTCTCTGGGGACAGACACTGCGTTTTTGCTTCAGGTGGGACTCCCCTTGAAAGACGCCTGCTGATGATCCTAGGCAGTCACGGAGGGACTGAGCAGTCAGGAGCCCAGGCAGGTGTGGGAGGAACTGGGAAGACCCTCCTCTGATGCTCTGCTCCAGGGTCACCCCACCACGGGGTGACCCCAGGACTCTCGGCCCCATCTGCATCTCCCACCGCCCTGCTGGTCAGAGCCCGCGCCACACAGGCTCTGATTGTGGGAGGGGGAGCATCTGATGGGAGGGCTTCCCTGTAGCTGTACTAACAACGGAAATACATTTTGAAAAATCAGTTTTAATAAAGTCCCAGCCCTGACCCCAGAAACGTAAGTATTTATATTATTGACTTCTGTATGGGGTAATTTGTCAGGAGGGGGAAAAAAAAACCCCAGTCTTTCTGCTCTTGTCTTGAGACCTGAGGAAAAAAATAACTAAAATTAGAGAAACTGGGGATATAAACGCAGTGGGTAGAATAAAGCAAAATACCTCTGGGGTGTTCATCTGCCATGGTAGTCATTTCATATCTCATCTGTTATATGGATGTGATAGTTTTTTCCTTTCTGATAGTATCATTATGTAGAAGCTACAGATTCAATTCCATTTACAAGTCAATGGTGTGAGATTTTACGACGATTCTTTTTTAGTGGGTTGATTCTGTATGATCCTTCTCAGTAAGAAAAAAAAAAAAAAAGATTTAAAAAGCAAACTTAAGTGGCTGCCTTTCTGAGCTCTCCAAAGAAGGGTTGGAACTCATTGGACATTTTTTATGGCAGGTCTTTGGCTTTATGCTCCTCGGGAATGCCTGGAAACCAGGTCTGGTTAGCCTCGCTTTCAAGGAGACAATAATTTGTAAATTTAAGGGCCTGGAGCCTGCAGCGCACAAACATTTTGCAGGCCGTGTGGAAGAACTGTGGATCCAGTTTTGAAATGGGAAGTAAAGTGAAAAACATGGAATAAAGAACCCTTATTAGAGACGGGTGTGACTCCGTCTAGGGCAATGACAAAGGGTTTTTAAAAGGTAGGTAATTAAATTCCTCCAACAGATAGACCAAGGTAGGAGCCTCCAGAATGAAAAGCAAGCAAACAAACAGAAATCTAGGAACTGCGGGATTTCAAGGAAAAAGAAATCACATTCTTCATGGAGGGAGGTGGGTGTCACAGGAGGAATCCACCCCCCCCCCCCCACACCTTCAAATGCTTGTGTTGAATCCTGGCCCTCAGGACACCAGAATGGGACTGCATTTAGAGCCAGTCACTAAAGAGGTAATTAAAGTTAAAATGAGATCCTGGGCTGGGTCCTAATCCAATATAACTGGTGGCCTTATAGGAAGAGGAGATTCAGACACAAAGGTACAGAGGGAAGACAACTTGGACAGGCGACATAGGCTGTCCCCAATCCAGGGATGAAGGCCTGGAGCAGGCCCACCCCACAGCCCCCGGGGGAAGGCTCTCAGCTAGCCTGGAGGGGAGCTGGGGGGTTGGGTGCAGTCCCAGATGCAGCAGACCCCCAGGAGTTCTCTGGGGCACATTTCGGAGCACCTGAGTCCCTCTGCTCCCGAGGAGAGAAACAGATGCCCTCATGGCTCTGGTGAAAGCAGGCTCACAAATAAATTGTGAACCTGAGGGATGAGATCAGATCTATAGCAGGGAAGTGCACTGAGGCTCCCAAGAAGGGCAGGAGAATTCCTCCTTGAACAGGGGCGAGTGCCTGGGAAGGCTCCTGGAGCCTCCTGGAATGGGCAGGGGCAGCCCTGCACCCGGGAGACCTGGAGCTCGCAGGGAAGAAATGATGGAAGAGGGAAAGGAGCTCGAGGGAAGGGCAGGTTAGCAGAAGACAGAGTACAGAAGCCCAGGAGAGCCACTCCCCACCAGGGAGGGGGTGAAGCCTCCGGATGGGAGGACACTGGATTCCAGGCAGAAGGACGAAAAATTCACAGAATTTAAAGTTCTAATAATGACAGATTTGTATTATAAGTTCATTTCTCTTAGTTGACAATGTTGGCCCCAAATTTATTTTTATGACTTTTAGGTATATTTTAGATGGAAAGAAAATGAAATCAAATGAATTCATTCATTGTTTTACCCTTGTAGAAAAATTTAATAATTTCCACTAAACTGGAATTTAAGACAGATTTTTTTTTTTAACAGGACTTGGAGTTTTGGTAGAACATTGGCATTTTTCCCTAATAAAAAATTATAATATTGTTACTTGCGCCACAAAGTATTTCTTTAATGAAGTGAGTATGTTACAGAGTGACATAGTTGTATGTTTCCATGACTAACAAATTGTGTTACTGTTTTCCAACTCAGTGGTTGTGGTTTTCCCTGCTATTTCTAGCCAGTTAGCTTTTTTATTTCCCTTTCCGTGGGCCTTTCATCTTTTGGTGGTAGAAATTTGACTAATGTGCTGCCAAAATCTCCAGAACGGAGGCATTTTGTAGGGGTAGAAATCCAAACTGATAAACTGTCTTAAAATATCATATATTTGGGCTTGGAATGTGATCCTTAAAAGCGTCATTAATTATATGAACGTTGTTATGTTTTCACTTTTTAGTTGACATTTTATACTTGATACATTTAGTCTTTTCATGCATGTTTCACACTCAACACGGGTCCTTCCCGCACCCGCCCGAGGTCTGCACACGGCGTCTGGCTGGCAGGAGCCATGCGCACTCTGCGAGGCTGCACCCCACCTTGCCTGGGAATGGAGGGGCCACGGCCGAGGCTATGTGGGGAGCCCGGGAGCAGCCATCAGGGCCCAGGGGGAGGAGGAGGCTTGGCAGAATTTGCCAAGTGACTCAGTTTCCAAATCCTACTCTGTCCCTGCAAGCCTAACGCTCTCCTTGAGCATGAACTGCCAGGATGATCACTTTGGATGTCCCTGAAGGAAGGAGCGGGCCTCCTGAGGGGCTCCTAGTCCTCCCTTCTTCTCTACCATAATGCTTGTTCTGGTGGTGAGTCACCTCCACCTTCCTCTCTTGAATTCTCTGTTGCTGATCTCACAAAGCTAGGAGATTGTCATTATGTGTGGGTGTGGATGAAGAGTGTCCCCCTACTTTCCTTCCCATCTTCAACCTCAGAAGGTGAGCTGACTTGGAGATAGGGTCCTTGAAGATGTAATTGGTTAGGTCATGCTGGAGTGGGGCGGGCCCTAACCCAATGACTGGTGTCCTTCTCAGAAGAAGAGACACGCAGAGACACAGAGAAAGAGGCTGAGGTAGGAGGGACGCAACCACAGGCCATCTTCTGGGACCACCAGCGCCTTTGGGAGGGAGTGTGGCCTCCAGATGTGAAAGAACACTGTTCTGTTGTTTTAAAGCCATCAGTACGTGATGATGGGTCATGGCAGCCATAGGAAAACTCACAAGTGGGCACTGTGTCATTTCCCTCATTTCTCCTAGCAGGCTGAGAGCTCCGGGCTTGGCTTCCCATATACAGGACTGAAGAAAGAACCCTGACCCCCACCCAGAGGGCTGTGTGCACAGATACCCCTACCTCCTCTCTGACCAGTCCTGCTCCTCTCTTGACCCCACCTCTCACCGTCTCCCAACTAGTGGGTAACCTGGACCAGACCGTTGAATTCTACAAAACCAGGTAGTGTCCAACTAGACAGAAGCTGGCTTCACAAGAATGGGACAAATCCCCCAGTTTGTCACCTATACAATGGAGAAATAATATCAGTGTCGCTGGGCTGTCCTTACCCACCTCCTTCCCCATGGAACAATAATCAGTTATGCAACTTTCCGTTTCAAGTGTGTTTTTTAGAAGCGAGAAAACGCCTGGGTGCAAATCTCAGCTCTGCTGCTTATAGATATTTCCCTTTGTGTTAACTTCGTCACTGTGCTTCCATACACACACTTGTAAAAGGATTAAAAATAACAGAACTGACTTCGTAGTGCTGTTGTCGCTCTAAAATGAAGGCATATGAAAAGCTCAGATGGATGCTTAGTGGATAATAACTGCTCAATATACATTAGATTTTATCCTAGAAAACCCCAAGATTGCTCATCCCACTGACTTGTGAGCTATGGCCTACGTGGAACCCAAATGGAGCCCGGGTTGTATTCTTGATCAGCCTCTGGCACACTAAGCTAGAAGGTGGTTATCTCCAATTTAATGAAGCCAAATCACGCTTGCTGGTGGCACATATAAATCTTCTCTTGGCACTGGACAAGTGTTTGGCAACACTGAATAATGAGCACCCTCCAGTTGCAGGGTCCACCTGCTGCCCGTTAGACCTGACTCAATTTCCTGCTCCGTCCCCCACTTCTAGCTCTTTCTCCTGGCCAAACACTTGAGCTGAAATGCACTTGCCCTCTGCAACCAGGTCCAAGAAGGATTAACTGGGCCCATTTGGGATGAACTGGCCTGCATAGGCAATAGATAAGCTCCCAGATTTAATCATACAACAGTCTGGCTGGAGGGAAAACCAGTCGCAGGGCCAGGTATGAGACTACTTGAAGATTCTGGCCCCAGGCCAGCATCACAGGCACTAGTCCAGCCAATAATCCCCAGGGATGTGGCTGAGCAGTCAGGGGAGGGCTCCAGTTTTGCACCAAGTAGCTCAGGGAGCCCGTCAGGGGAGCCCCACCATGCTGCTCTGGAAAGCAGACCAGCTGCATTATGAAGGTTTCTCCTGCTGCTGATGGCCTTGACCACATCCTTCTAACTAGTGACCTAAAAAAGAAACCCTGGCTGGCTTGGCTTAGCAAGGCTTGCCACCTTAGCCCCTTCAGGGGCAAGGCTCCAGTGGAATCTGGCTGCAACTGAGGGTCAAAGCCGTGGAGCTGGAGGACCTTCATTGGGAAGGGCGCTTGAGAGTGTGTGACTTGCTGAAGGTTCTGTTCTGACTTCCTGCGATTCTGTTCTGCAATCACATTGGTGACCTCAGGGATGTGTGAGGGATCTGGTGGCTCAAGAAAAACCCACCCATCTGGCCAAGGACCTGGACTATGAATCTGGCAGCAGCAACAATAAAATAACAACAACAAAAACCATAAGTTTTAGGAAAGATAGACTGAGGTTGAATCCAAACCCAGGAAAATCACTCAAGCTCTCTGAGCCTTGATTTCCTGATCCATGAAGTTGGGGGTGATGACACCTACATAGAGTGACTGACAGGAAACAGCTTGATGGGAGGCCCAGCACAGAGTCAGGATGGGGCTCCAGGGAGGGGGCCCCCCCGTGGGTCCTGGCTTTGTCCTGAGAAGAGCTGGCACTTAGTTACATCTTTAAACCTCAGTGACATTATCTCTAATAGTCCTTGCCTTTTAAGTGGCTTTCCCCATTATTACTATTGTTAATTTTGTTTTATCGTGGTAAAAATGCTTAACATGAGGTCCAGAGTCATAACAAATTTTATGTGTTCAATAGAGTATTGTTAACTAGAGATACTAGAGATTGTCAAGAGTTCGCTGCAAGTTTCATCCTGAATACCTACAATTTTATACCTTAGATTTCTCTCAGATTTTTCATGGAAGTGCAATCATGCAGTATTTGTCCTTCTGCGACTGGCTTATTTCACTATTATAATCCCCTCTATCTTCATCCGTGATGTCATACATTCAAGGGTTTGTTTTCAGGCTGAATAATATTCCAGTGTATGCATATGCCACATATTGTCCATTCATTCACCCATCAGAGGACATTTGGGTCATTTCCGTGTCTTGTCTACTGTGAATAGCATCACAATGAACACAGAGTACTAGTATGTCTTCAAGATCCTGATTTCATTTCTTTTGGGTGAATACCTAGAAGTGGGATTACTAGATCATATGGTAGTTTTATTTCTAAGTTTTTGAGGCATTTCCAAAGATTGATAAGCTGCTTAAGGTGGGAGGCAATGCCCCGAGGACTTTCTCAATTAATAAACTGTGGTTCTCAGCTCCCTTGGGGGTCTGTGTTGCCAGGTAAGTGCAGGTCACACGCGCTTGCTGTCTGCCAAACTGGGGGTAAAACAACAGTATATGTGTGGTCTATGAAATGCCAAAGACGACAGAGAAGATGTCACACAATGGTTTGTGGGAGGGAGGAATTACTCCATGTGGGAGATTTATGTGGCACAAGACTTGGCCTAGAAATAAAGGTCTTCAAAACAAATAAAATGCTTTTTGTATAGTCCCCATGGTCATGGACTGTACGTTTCTCTCATGAAATCAATCCAGTCTAGATAACCAGTATCTTTATGTTAAGCCTTGGTTCTCAATCAGTATATTGCAACATCTACCTGTTTATTCTGGAAACCTATAATCAAGCAAAAAGTTTGGGAATACAATTCAATTGGCCCCACATCTCCTCTGTGAGTAGAAAGGACATGGAGCACCTTGTTTCTCTTGGCCTGAACGGCTGGTGGCAGGTCTTTTGACTAACCGTCACGGTCCTGCCATGACTAATATTTGCACATTCAATACGATACACAAAGAGGGTGTGGAAAGTACATTTTAAAGTAGCACATTTATCATCTACAGAGAGGCACTGGTGTGGATCTGGCTCCATGACTTTGATGGGAAGCTATTTCAACTTTGTTATTGAAGTGATGAAGTTTCAACTCCCATTGTATACATACCAGTCTGGACACATAACTTCTTTGTAACTCTTTGGGTTTCCAGCACTATTGTAATCATGAACATCTCCACAGCTTTTTCCAGACAGTTCCTCTGATAACATTATCACCGTAGTGAGGGAGTTTCTACTTGGACCAACGGTCATGAGTGGGGAAGGCACAAGGGGCATGATGGATTTGGAAGATCTGAGGTGTGCTCTGCCACTTCCATTTCAGGAGATGTGCTCAACCACTTAACCCTCATTTATTAATGTCTGAAAAGATGTCAGTGGTCTACACACTAACCACCCGAGGAGGAAATTATGAAAACCAGACTAGATGGCATATGCTGATAGATGTTTTTAAAAATATTTTTAAGACTATATTTTTAGTACTTCCATCAGTACCACATGGTCCCCTCTCCCTAAACTATTTATAGTTTTAGGTTCACAGCAAGATTGAAGAGAAGGTATGGAGATTTTCACATGCCCCCTCCCCGCACACATGCACAACCTCCTTCATTATCAGGGTCCCCCACCAGAGTGGTACATGTGTTACAACCAATGACTCTGCATATGCCTCTTTCGAAATCACCCCAAGTCCATAATGTATATTATGCTGCACTCTTGATGTGGTATGCTTTACGGGTTTGGACAATGTATAATGTCCTATCTCTTTTATCATACAGAGTATTTTCAGTCTTGTTGAGATTTTTTAAACTATAAAATATAATTCTAAAGCAAGATGATTTGATGCTATGCATAGATATGGGTATACATGTAGCATATATTAATCTAGTACATTTGATCAGATAACTACTCTATTAAAAAAAAAGCCATTTGAAGTACTTTTGTGTTTGATGAACTAATTTGGTCCAATTGGAATACTGATTCGATTGAGATGGTCCATGTGGTAGACCATGTGTCTGGTCTAAGCTGGGCAGACTCTGCTACTGGTGGTCTATGACCTATCCTCCCTACTCTCACATCCCACTGAGCTGCCCACCCATGTGCCACCTATTCTCTTGAATTTCTCTTTAACTATAGCCTAGAGCTCTATACGTCCTTCCTCTACAAATATTCTCATGGAAGGAGGAGGTGGAAGAAGGGTACCATGGATACAAGATGAATATAGTGCCAGTTACTAGAGATTCAATTTCACATGAAGGTTTTTGAGAAAGAAATACACAAACATATATTCATTATATATGTATGAACATGTAAAAATTTATGAATTTATAGACATCATAGAAATCTCACACTTATAGGAATCTGTCCAGACTGTAGAGCCCTATTCATGCACCTGTCCTAATAGAGTAATTTTAGTGCCTACTAGCATGAGACTGGCCTGTGTAGTCCCGTCTTTGCTGGGCTGAGGCTTTCCCTCATACTGCCTTCAAATCATGAGATGTCCAATTCCCAAATGTCAATTCTGGGATTTCATACTGTCTAGGACTTAGGACAAGAGGTTGTAACCTTGGGAGGGTGCCCTGCGGGCCTGCTGAGAAGTGTCCAGAGCCCAGAGTGTCTAACAAGCCGATTCCCAATGAGCACGCGGCTGACTGGACAGGCAACTGGGGGTGTTTTGGATGGCACATCTGCTTGGTGTTACCTCAGCTTCATCCAGCTTGCAGTGCTCCTGGGGGACTTCTCCAAGACCTTCCTCCTTCCATCAGTCCCACATGGTCCCCTCTCCCGGCTCACATTGTGTCCGGACTCTGGGGGCACAGGAAACTCTCTTGCAAGATTGTGTCTTATCCTTCTGGTTCTACAATTTTGTCTCTCTGTTTTGTTCTCTTTTTGTTCAGTTCTACTGGGACTGAGGAGCAGGGAAGTGACCTTTGGGGTGTAGTCACAAGAATTCAGTGAGTGGAGGAATATTAGAACCCACAACACCATCCTCCATGATTGATGATGTTTGAGAAGAACCTCTTTTTCAATGTTTTGTTGGTGTCTATGTTCATGTTGGGGGATTTTTTCTTTGAACATTATATCAAAAACCAATGATGTACTATACCTTGGCTAATTTAATTTAAATAAAAAAATAAGATATTATAAAACTTGTTTATATTATTACAAATTATTATTGATACCAACCAACACTTGTGGAGTAGCTTCCTTATGTGAAGCCCCGAGTTAGGTTTCTCTGGGAATATAAAGGTAGAAAAGATGGAGTCCCTTCCTCAAGGAGTCTGCCTCTGGCAAGGGCACAAAGCACACACTATGAGCAATTAAGGTAGGGACAGAATGCTGAGAGAGTTGGGGTCTGGGGAGAGCTGCCCAGGAAATGGGTGGTGCTGGGGAAGTCTTCTAATAGGAAGGGCTTTGGGATGGGGCCTAACGTTTCAGAAAGATTTCTCTGAAAACTTTATACCCTCTAATTTCTACATTTCATGAAAAACGGGCAATATCCACGCTGACATGAACAGATACCAGTTTTCATTAATCACCTCCTTACCCTTCTGCCCCCGAATACTCCCCTGTCCATTCCATGAGTTCCTGGTGCACATTTCCCTCTAAAGTGAGTCATTTCTACAAGCATAGCTTGGTCTTCCCATGCCAATCAGACTGACAGATTTTCTGTTTTTATGTCTGATTGGGCAACAGTCAACTTGTCTGGTCTGTTATCATCAGGTGGCCCATGGGAATACTAGCATTTTGGTGGTAAAGGCCTTAACTTGCCCCTTTGAGGGCCATCACCCATGCTATGTTGACTTTCCCACATGAACAAATCTCTTCTTCCTCTTTGTTTCTCCATTAAATTCAGTCATATAGGCTTTGGAGAATATTTCAGGCTGAGGGGTAGTGAACATTCTTGAACAGCTGCACTTATGGCCAGTGTCTCACAGAGGAGCGTGGGTTCTCCGGAGAAACAGAACCAACAGGACACGTGTAGATATATATGAGGAGATTCATTAAAGGAGTGGGCTTAGGTGGAGGCTGAGAAATCCCAAGATGCGCCATCTGCAAGCTGGAGAACCAGGAAAGATGATGGCATAGTGCCGTCTGCCTCTGCAAGCCCGAGAGGCAGGAACATGGAGGTCTGAGGGCAGCAGATGGGTGCTCCAGCTCAAGAAGAGAAAGAATTCACTTTTCCTCTGCCTTTTTGTTTGATTTAGGCCCTAAATGGACTGGATGCTGTCCACTTGCTTTGGTGAGGGTGATCTTCTTTACTCTGTCTATTGATTGGAATGCTCACCCCTTCCAGAAACAGCCTCACAAACACACCCAGAAATAATGCTTTCCCAGCTATGTGGGCATCCCTTAGCCTATCAAGTTGACACATACAGTTGACCCATCACACTCTGAAACCGCAGTTATAATCTCTGTCTTGCAGACATTGGACGGAGGAGGGCCAGGGGGCGTGGTCACCACCCTATACCCTACTCTTAGGCTCAGTGCCAGTGGATCCCCGGGGTGTATCCCCCAACGGGTCAATCTGTAGCCTAGAAGGGATGTTCTAGACTCGAAGTTCTGGGAGAAGAAAAAATTCTCCTTCTCAGGACTCGCTTCCTACAGGAAGCAACGAAACAGAAGAGGAAAATGTTAGTATCTGAAACAGTCCTCACGGTCTGATCAGGAGAGCAGAAAGATCTCTTCAGAGTGTGCTGGGAGCAGAGCCTAAGTAAGCAACCATTTTATAGTCTGGCTGACTTGGTGCTGCAGCTGTGATCTGTAAGTCAGTTGAAAAGTATTGTGCTGGTCTGGCTGTGGGGTTTCCTCAGAGCCTCTAGAAAAGGCAGCAGTGGCCTTGGGCTGTCAGGGGGGAGGGTGTCTGCATCAAGAACTTTCCTGCTCTTGTGGCCCTCAGGATGTTTGCTTTTCCCTTTATTTTCTCTTTATTCTCCTCAGCACTTTCCTATCTGTTTGATAATTCATGAAAAAATTACATCCTGAACCATTTCTAATTTTCCACCCCTACGACGTATATACCATAAAAATTCAAACCCTTACTGGCTTGGGATGGCAAAACTACAGTAAATTATACAGAACAACAACAACAACAACAACAACACACACACACACACACAACAAAAAAAATAAAAAAGGAATTTAACAAACAGACTGCATTGACTTCTTGAAATTCTGCTACATTTTTTAAAAGTAATCTCTATGCTCTAGTAGAGCTCGAACTCACGACCCTAAGATTAAGAGTTGCATGTTCTACCAACTGATCCAGCCAGGTGACCCTGGTTGAAATTCTGAAGACTATCATTTACTATTAGCTTGAAAATACACCTCTACTTGCTTTAGTCCTAGAACATTTCAGGGCTTTGCCAGTTTTAACCTTTAGTGACCACAGAACAGATTACCATTTTGTGCACACATACTTCACCAGCTGTGTGCAGAATTTTCTATGCACAGAAGAGTTATTGGTGTGTATTTTTTAAACACAATTACAGGCTGTTCCTCAGAGACAAGCATTTTATGTCCTTGGGGTTGACATGTACTAGAAAGATACACATTAAAAAACAAGGGATAAATATAGATGGGAATTCTGCATTTTTATGCTAAGGCTGTCTTGGAGTGAGACTCAAGATGCTATGGAAGTTATAATAATATAAAGCTATCACACTAACCATGTGACAACTTATTTCTAAAATCAAGACGACATTAATTTTGATCAGGCTGTTGAGAACTTTAGGATACAATTCACAGTCCGGTGACATCTGTCACTTAGATAGGAAAACAATGCAGATTCTTTTGACATACTGAAAATAACAGCCTTTTCTTTTGTCAGTTAACAAAGACGGGAGACAGAGAAAGGAAATTATAACATCCAAGAAAAATGAACACTTTGGGACTGGCCACACGGAAAGCTTCTAGACGAAACGTGAAATTTCTTGGTGGCCATCGACAGCAGAATTCGTAGAGTCACTCATGCCAGGGCTCATTTCATTATCGTCAGGGGGCCAGTGAAGAAGACTAATCCTCTCTTGAAAAATTCCAGAGCATAAAATTCAGCTGAGGTTCCTACAGCTATGAAGGGATGAGGTGCGGCCCTTCTGCGGCTGCTGGGGGGAGAAAGGGCAAGCGTGCATTTGGCACAGTCGCCCGGTAGGTGCCGGGAAGGGCCGGGGTGCGGCAGCCCGGCCTGGGGACCCCCAGTCCAGGCGCAGGAGTGCCCCCCGCCCCGGCTTGGCCCTGCAGGGAGGAGGGTGGGGAGGCGCACTCGCCCGCGTCCTCGCCGCGCTCCCGGGGTCTGCGCGCTGCTCCCGCTCGGCAGTTCACGCGTGTGTGCAGCATGTGGATGGCTCGACAGGGAGAACAGAAAGAAGATTTGGCTGGCGGTCAGAGCCGCAGCCGCAGATGCTGCTATTTACACTATTTTCACCTTCTGCAGAACAAAGAGCAGGAGGCTGCCAGCAACTCTGGGGAACTCGGCGTTTGCCCTGCTCGCTGGCTCAGCCAATCCAGGCGCTGGAGCAGACAGGGTACCACTCCTCGGACACAGAGCATCTCTATTCTGATGGAACGCTCTGCCAGCACCCTGTGCGTCAAGCCCGAGGAGGAAGGACATCAGGACGCTCCCCTGTCACTGCTTCCAGATCTGCTTCGGGGGACAGTGCCGAAAGCCCCACCTCCAGCTCGGCCTGCAAGCAGCAGACAGGGCAGATTGATGACTTCAGCCCTCATCCCTGCATTTGAATTGTAGATGCCCCGAGCAGGGTCTCCCCGCGGTCATGTGCAAAGTGCCCGTTGTCGGGGCTGCATATTGCTCCTTGGGAAACTCGAGGTGCCGTATAAAGACAAAAGTTATTTATTTGGGGACCAGATTACCACAAATTAATTCCTGGACGGAATCCAACAGAGCCTGTGCAGGAGAGTGGGAGGAGGGACGGGAGCATCAATTACTCCCCGTCTGCCGCGTTACTGGGAGGACCCGCGCTATATTTAGCCAAACAGGCGCATCCTAGGAGACCGGTATATTACCGCGCAGCCCAGAAGCTGCCGGGTCTGGTTGGGAAACGTGCACCAAAGTGCAACCATCTCAGCTAGACTGGAGAGATGAATAGCCCTCTGGGGGATTTTATTGGGTACTACTCACCAGTCATATCACTAGGCAGAATCCGTTTGTTTTCCCTGTTAGGAGATCTGTTGAAAGCATTACAATAAAAGTTATTTAAGTCACATAGTCTTTAATCTTCCAGCAAAATATTGTGCCCAGGCCAGCAATGAATCATATTGTATTGTTATGCCTTTTTATAGTCTGATAATCTGTATTGTGTGTTTATAACCCTTGTATGCTGTATTTTATGGGGGGAAAAATTCCTACAACCAGCAATCCACAACCCATGAATTTACCACCTTAACTACTTGGGTTGATGGTGAGTCATGGAACAAAGATTCAAATTCATAGAATGAAAAGTTATCTCTACACCACGTTGCTTACCTCAGGGCAGTGGTGAGGCCGTCTCTCACTCCCCCTGCTCCAACACAGCCCTTACCCAAGGGGAGTATTTTCCCAAGTCTCAGCACTTGGGAGGGTGTTGAATGAGATATAAATCAGAGTTTCTGACCCCAAACCTAAGGAACACTGTATTTGAATTTCCTCTTCTGGGCAGGGACAATCTTGCTTGGAGATTGTGCTGGAGATGCTCACATAGGAGCCACCCTTTGGAGATGCAGAAGGGACATTTCTCCCCAAATCCTGATGGCCAGCTTCCCAGGTCCCAGGCTGGTCCTCCAGGGCCCATGTTGTTCTGACACTAGGGCGTAATTGGACCTCCCCGTCTGACACTGTTTCTGGATGAAAATGATGCAGCCCTGTTTTCTCTCTCCTTTCACTGTGGCTTGTAAATGGAACAGACACTGCTGTCCCCACATCCCAGCATGTCTAACAGTGAGAAAGGGACCTCCCGGACCACAGTGCTCTCTAAGGATTGGCCCAAAGATGGCAGGCTGAGGGTCATGGCGCCTGGGTCTCTTGTCTGTACAAACCAGGGCATGATTCAGATGGGGCACCTCCCTGCCTAGTGGCATTAGATGTCTTCTGGGACCTTGGTGCTCAACAGATTCTTTTGCCCCTCCTCCCCACTGTCCTGTGGTGACCGCAAGGGGTCTGGTGTCCCATGCCCCATGCCTGGTACATTTTGGTGATGTGACACTCACTTCCTGCGGTCCCTGTTCCCAAGAGGCCTCATGAAGCATCCCCTTGCAGAACATGGGTTGATCTGCCCTATCAGAGCCTCCCTGGCCCGTTCCTCCAAAGAAACTGAAGCCTGGCTAGGGTTCGGCTCACTAACTTGCTTCCTACAATATCTTTTCTTTAAGCTTGGGTTTTTTTCCTGTCGATGTGCTGATGTTGTAACACTAGTTTCCACATCCCCAGCCCACTCTCAAAAGCCCACAGACTAGATGTCTGGTATATGGAGGTCAGTTTGGATTAGTCACTTTCTCCTGAGCTTGGCCCCTCACTGCTCCTGGTGTGGTCTCAGCTCACGCTCCCATGTCTGGAACAAAGTCCCAGAATGATGTTGCTAAATGTCATCCCCACCCCATGGTCCCCCCTTCAGGACCTGGGATCTACCCCGCTGTGTCTTTACCCACCACCACCCAGTTGCCCTTGATCAGGGTCCTCCTGCCTCCTTCCTGGCATGTGAACTTTCTAGGGAAAGACACATCATGATCATAGGGCTGTCTCAGGTCCTAAGGACTGCACAGATGCACACCCACACTTCTTTCTGCCTGAGCGTAGATGCAGTTACATATCTCATCCATCAGTGGTTGAGCCCCTGTGATGTAGCAGGCACCATTGAGGCTGACGAGGTTACTAGGAATCGTGAGACGCAGGTCCTGTCCTGCAAGAGCATGCAGTCCATCTAGCAGGGCAGGCACCTGGTTGTCGCCTATGTGACACATTGACAAAGCAGCTAATTCAGAGAATTTCACTACAGATCACAGCACATGAACTACGAGGTCTGAAGGCACCGGGTATGACTGTGCCTCATAGGACTCTGTAGCCAGCAGTGCGAGGGCTGGACCTCGCCCAGGTGTGCGACCGTGAGTGTGCAGAAGAGTGTGAGTGTAGAAGGATGGGCTTGAGGTGACAGACGGGGCCTGGGGGGTTGGGCGTTGGGTGGTGGGAGCTTCCTTAGGTTTGCAGCCATGTCCACAGTTAAAAAAGGAAGCAGAGAAGTCTGCTGGGAACTCTCTGTTCGAGGCAACCAGCTAGCAAGACAAGGGAGAATCTATGCACTTTCTGAATGCTGAGTGCACTTAATTTGGTAACTTTCTTTCCTATGACATGCTATCTCTTCCCTTGTCCAGCTCCAAAATGGAGTCAGTGGGGCACAGATAGACTGCAGGAGAGCAGGACATTTTCATGCTGTTCTATTAGTTAGATTTGGGTAAAATATAGATTCTTCTCCCCTCACCCAACGCCCTTCCTCTTCCATGGACTTCTACTTATCCTATGTGAATACTTGCCTCTATCTTGGTGCTCCCTCTGCGGGGACATACTCCCCAGAGGGCTGCAGAGCTAACTTCACTCCTCCAGGCCTCTGCCCACTTACTGACTTCTCCACGAGACCGACCCCGACCCTCCAGTCTCAAACTGCAACCGGGACATCCCTGCTTCTCACCACAGTGAACGTCACCTTCCAATATACTATCCGGTTCTTTTGTTTGCTATGCTTATTATTTATAGTCTGTCTTCCTAGCTAGAATTTAAGCTCCGGGAGGGCAGGATTCTGTGTCTGTAACAGCGCCTGGTGCCTGGTGGGCACACAATAAATCTTAGTTTAAATAAACAGAAGAAGCAAATGACTTGACTTTTCTCAAAAATTGAGATCCATATTACAAAGCAAAATGAACTGCTGATCATTTAAAAGGGACCAGTTCATACAACCTTGTGCAATTGCACAAGATAAAACAAACTGTAAAATGTGCTACCTTTGACTCTGCAACCCCACTTCTAGGATTTAACTTGAAGAAATAATTGCTTTCGGGCACAAAAATGTTAGCATGAGGATGATCATTGCAAGGCTGTTTATAATAGTGAAAAATTGCAGGGTGGGAATTGGCCATTAGGACTCTGGTTGCTCAGGAGCACAGTCAAATGCATGGTAATAACTAAAAGCACTGGGCCTTGAACCAAGGTAGTGACAATAAAGGTGATAAGAAAGGGGTCAGATACCGTGTGTGTGTGTGTGTGTGTGTGTTGATGGGGTTTCTTTAGGGACTAGACAAGGGATGTGAGAAAAGAGAGAAACCAAAGATGACTCCAAGATTTTTGCACAACTGTTAAGTAGGCCTGACATTAAATGGGAAGAGGAATTGCCAGTGGGATCTGTTTGAATCGGAAGACCAGAAGGCCAGTTTGGACAAGCTAAATTTAAAATATCTAGTAGCCTTATGCTGTGAATTGAATTGTGTCCCCCAAAGATATGTTCAAGTCTTATCCTCAGTACCGTGAAGGTGAGCTTATTTGGAAACTGGGTCTTTGCAGGTGTAAGCAAGATGAGGGGCAGGGTGGAGTAGGGGGGCCCCCATCTATGACTGGTGTCCTTATTAGAGGAGAGGAAGACACACGGAGGGGACATCATGTGCCGATGGAGACAGAGATGTAGACAGAGATCCGTGAGTGTCTCTGAGCCAAGGAGCACCAAGGATTGCCTGCAGAAGCCAGGAGAGGGATGTGGGACAGACTCACATTCAGCGAGGACAGAGGCTGAGTTTTGGATTTCACCAAATGGCGGTCATCCCTGAGCACGGGGACAGCAGGGCCAGTGCAGCGGTGGGGATAGGGGTGTGCTGAACTGTGTTTAAAGGCAATGGGAGGAGGGCCATGAGGGGTGGCATCAGGAAGAACTATTTCAAGTTCTGCAGCAAAAGGCAGAAGAGAAATGGAGCAGTAGCGGTGGGAACGTGTGGGCAAGAGAAAGTTGTTTTTGCTTCTGCTTTTAAAGGAGAAATAGCAGCACGTTTGTATGTTTGGGGGGATGATGCAGGAGAGTTAGGGTCTTGTCCTGGGAAGGCATGAGGGCACACAGTCAGTCCATCAGCCGAGGGACCGTCCTGACGGGGACCAGCAGGCTGCACCTGCCAAGCGGCGGGCTGCCGCGGCTGCCGGAGCAGAGGCAGCGGGGGGGTCTGTGGAATGCCCTTCTGATCATTTCAGTGTTCTCAGTGGAGTAAGAAACAAGGTCATCAGCCGAGAGGGAGAAGGGGGAGGAGGTGTTGAAAGTTTGTGGGGAGAGGAAGGTGTGAAATAATTGTCTAGAAGACTTAATTTGCCTTTCAGTTAATGTGAAAAGGATTTTTTTTAATTATACAAAATTCAAAATAGAAAAGAGTACAGAAGCAATATAACAAACACCCATAATGCAATATAATAAGCATTAGCAAATGCTAAAAATTTGTCATTTTTTGCTCCAGATCTATTTTAAGCAATTAAACATTAGAAATGAAATTGAGTTACTGGAATTTAAACTTAATTATTTCTCTATCCTCCCCCTGAACAAGATGAAGAAATTTAGAAAGCTTTAACTCTTAACTGCCATTTTTGTCTTTCATGTTTTTGTTCTCAGCATTTTAGTTGTCTTATTTTTACCTTGCCAAAATAGATGTTATTTTCTGCTGTCAATACTTTTGACAGATTTGTCAAAATGTTTACCAATTTATTTGCACACCTTTGCTCTGTGTGTAGCTCTTCCTTGTTTGGATTCAGTTTCATGTTGTCTGAAGTTCGTCCTGCAGTAGTTCTTTCAGTGGGTGTGTGACTGGAAGAATCTATGCATGTGTGAAAATGTTTTGTCTTCAGTAATACATAAGACTTTATATTCCTATTTATGATATTTAGCTAGGTACAGAATTCTGGGTTGGCAGATTTTTCTACCAGCACTTTTAAAATACGGTTCCAGGGGTGCCTGGGTGGCTCAGATGGTGAAGAGTCTGCCTTCGGCTCGGGTCATGATCCCAGGGTCCTGGGATGGAGCCCCACATCGGGCTCCATGCTCAGCAGGAAGCCTGCTTCTCCCTCTCCCTCTGCCTGCCTCCCGACTCATGCTCTCTCTCTGTCAAATAAATAAATGAAATCTTTTAAATAAAATAAAAAATAAAATAAAATATGGTTCCATGTTCCTCTGGCATATATTGTGCCTCATATATTTGAATTTGCTTTGTTCTTTGATGGTATCCTGGGTTTTTTTCTCCCCAGTTGTTTTTAAGATAGCTTCCTGAGCTTTGATGTTTGAAATTACACAAAGGTGTATCTGGGTGTAGACTTATTTACCCTGCTTGGACTAGTACTATTTTCTCAACAGGAATATTCATGACCTCTTTGGTCAGTCCCAACCTGTTAACCCTTCTGATAATTGCCTTTCCTTCCTCTTCTTCAGTGTCTGCTTTTGGAGTGCCCAGACTTAATGGCCCTTTTCATTGTGTTCTCCATGTTTCCCTCCTTCTCGTTTCTATTTCTGGATATTTCTCAGATGCATTCTGAGTTTGCTCTAGCTCTTTTGCTCAATTCCCAAGTCCTAGTTTCTCCCTTCAGCTCTCTCTTCGTTCTACTAAAATATCCCAAGAGGTAGTAAAGCCTGCGGGTGCAGAGCTGAGACTCGGGATCCAGACTTCTGAGTGTGAATCACGGCTTCCCCACTTACTTCGTGTGAGCTGGGGCAACCCACTTCACTTTTGTGCTTCAATTTCTTCATATGAAAAGTGGGAATTAGAATAGTTTATACTAATCTCATAGGCTTGGAATGAGGATGAAATAAATTTAGATATATGTACTATGCTGAGTGAACACTTATATGAGAATAGGCTGATATTACCATTGAATCTGCAGGTTAAATTTCTGGATTTTTCAATGACTACATTTTCTTAGTACATTTCTAATCATTTCTCTTATCATAATGTTGTGTTTTTAATTTATGGTCTCTAGTCCTTCCTTTATTTTATTCAGAGTTTTAAACCTATTCTTTTAAAGTTGACTTTCTGTTGTTCCTGGGCATGAATTCTCTAGTGGGTCATATCTGCCGTTTGGGCTTGCTGACATGATTCTTGTCCTGCTGTGTGATTTTGGACCAGTAGTCCCTCGGCAGCATCCTGTTTTCCATGAGATTTTTGTGTGCCCTAGGCTTGCAGTGTCATCCCTGGGATGTGGTTTGGATTCACCTCTTCCAGAGCCCTACAGATGTCATTCATTTCAGATCAGGTTTCTCGTCAGTTTCCTGGCCAGCAGACCCTCACCACCTGCCCGTGTAAGTCATGCAAAACCAGGCTCCACCGCCAAGCTCAGCGGAAGTTTACGGTTGTGATTTCTCATTCATGATGCTTTTAGACCTTGTGCTGAGTCCCTGGGCTGGTGAGCGATTTTCCACAGCACCAGCTCAAGATGGATAAGAGGACTCTTTCAGTCGGAGTCCCCCTGCACAAGGGCCTATAGCTGCAGTGTCTTCTCTACACAAGTATCCAAATTTTAGGGCCAAGTTCACAAAACTCTGACCACCTCACCCCCCAGGTCTTTGGCTGTTAGCTCAGGTTTACTATCCTGTTACAGATTTCCTCTGCTTTCCTGTGATCTGCTGAGTTTTACTTCTGCTTGTGCTATTTCTTATTTGGTACGTCCACATATTGGAGGTGAGGCAAAGAGTGTGACCAGAAGTCTGAGTGTTTGCTTATTTTTTTTTCTGGGCTACTATCTCTGATTTTCTCCATTGCTGGTTTTGGTTATATTTCCTTATCCAGTCACCTGAAAATTTTCTTCCTTTTCTCTCTCCCTCTCTCCCTCTCACATTCCCTTTCTTCTTTCTATCCTTCTCTTCTCCTTTTCTGTAACATAGTTTGAGTGCCCTCCGAGATGCACACAGGAGGAAAAAGGTGATTAAGACCCAGTCCCTTCTTTTTGCCATTGTATGTGAGGTAATAATGCTCATGCAAGAAGAGAAAAGAGCTCTTTTGCTTTTAGACATGAACTTTTTCTTGTGTTACCATCACTCCCTGATCATCGTCAAAATTCACTGAACATGTATTTGATTCACAGCTAACGTATACCAGGCATTGTTCTAGGCACTTGGAAAACAATGTTAGATGAGTAAGTGTGGTTCTGTTCTCATAAATCTTACAGTCTAACATGACAAATATACTGAAAACCAACAAACAAAAAAACAACCTATGCCCGAAATACTTAGAAAGCATGGTGCTTGGCCAGGAAATGTGCAAGGATGGATAGAGACTCACAACTCAGGAGGAGGCACCACTGGACAGGTGTTCATGGACAGTAGAGGTGGTGACGGAAGCCTCTGTGAACCCTCAGAGGTGAGGAGTGTCCAGTTAAGAGAACAGGAAAGGTCATTCTCTACATCTTGACTTGATGGATTCATGGAGGTTATCCACTCGCATCATTTTTTCTCACCAAAACAATGGATCTGTGGTTAAAAACCATTCTAAATGTAGCCCAATGCCCAGTACATAGGAGCTTGTAGACTGAGGTCCTAAAACACTTGCTTGAAGCAGAGTGCCCATGGGGATGAAACGGGTGTGAAACTGTGGTCTCTAAATTCCCTCCCTTCATTCCTTATTTCTTTCCTTCTTTCCTTCACATCCATCTCCTCTTTCCCCCTTCCTCTCTCCCTGGCTTTGTTTTTCTAGAGCAAAATCCCAGGAAAGCAGGGGAAGGAAGGGAGTTTGCAGAGTTCCCACCTTCTCTTGGGCTCAGCAATAGGACACTCTGAAAGGAAGCTCCTGCCCTGATAGCCTCCCTGAGTGACTTTGGTCCTGGTTCCCTGGCCTTTGTCCTGCCTCACCCTTTCTCCTCATCTTCTTAATCATTCATTCATTTATTATTCATACCTAGACTATCTCCAAAAAGAATTAGAAGCAGTTTCTCTTCTTATTCAATTTTCCTTCCAACCATTTTCCTTCTCTGTCTTCTTCTTCTGTTCCTAATCATTTCCCTTCCGGCAGGACAATGTCAAGGTAATTAAAGGATGCTGCGTCCCAAGCATTCCACTAAAATTGCCTCTACAAAATACAACTTCCTGTATATTCAATGAGATCGCGTGAGAAAATAACTCATCGTATGGCTCAGGGTTCAGATTCAATTTGGCTATCCATCCCAAAGTTGGGATTTTTAATAAAAGCTTTTACAAACCACTTGGGTATTCAAAAGTTTAATACATAACAAACAATAAAAATCATACTTGGAAATATGGGAGAGTAGAAATGCTCCAAATACTCATGTTTGTGTATAATCTGTGTTCCCTTGGATTTGGTATTGAAATTTGAGAAACACATTTTAAATTCCATTAAGCATATCATATTTACTTAATGTTAGTTGTTGTCAGAACAAGATTTGGAGAAAATCTGAATTTTTTTCGTAGTTTAAGTAGCTCACATGTTTCCTTTGCTCTGTGCTGAATTGGAAAGTCAGACACAATTTTGCGTCCTTTAGGCAAGGAGGGACGGTGGGCTTTGTCAGGTGTTCGGGAAAGGATCAGGTAATGGTAGAAAGAAAGCTGGCCTGGTATCAAGCCTAGTCCTCCCCCTGACTGTAATAGTTATTATGAGAAAGTGGTTCATTTCTACCAGCGTCTGTTTGCCCATCTGTGAAATGGGAATAACATCTTCCTCAAATTTTGTATTGTTTTGATGATTAAAGTAAAATGTCTTCAACTTGCAGAGTCCACCTAAGAACCTTCATTCCTTGCCTTTAACAAACTTGTGATATGTGCAAAATACTAGTAGAGGGAGACAAACGTGTAATTATGTCTAATACACATATCAATATAATATATTAACATATAATATTTTCTTATTTATAGCTCCTGTTATTCCTCATTAATATCCCACAATCCCTTTGGTATTGTGCTAGGTTGCCAGGCTTTTTCATTCATTCTTTCATTTTTTTCAACACTTATTGATTGAACACTATTATATGTTAGATACTATTTTAGGCCAAGACCAAGATCCTGCCCTAGTTGTATTTTCTGTCTGGCAGAGAAGGGGCGGAGGGGGGGGGGGGTCGGGTGATGCAAGACCGAATTGTGTAGAGGACCCTTGTCCTGACTTTTCTGAAAACACTATGCACAAGAGAAAAGGGAGAGAGATAAAACCTTTGGAAGAAGCTAGAGAAGAATAGGAAGATAGTTCCTCAGACTGGGAGGGGTTCAGAGCAGCATGGCCAAATGGTGTGTTGGCTGTCTATTTTCTGGGTTCCTGGTGTCACTCCAGAAAGATGGTGAGAACTCAGGGTGGGGGTGGCTAGGCTCTGAACACTGGGTTCCTCAAACTTCTCAGAGTCTCGTGTCCCCCGTGTGCCCAGAAGCAGCCAAAGAAGTCTTTCTGAAAGGACACATCAGTTGGGCCATTTCACCTCTGACAGGTAAACCAGGGGCTAAACAGTGGGGGGGGCTCTTACACAATCCTTGGGTGGGAAAGAAAGAAGATCGGCAATAGATTTCTCACAGGCCAGGCCTTTGTGTTAAATTCCACTTAGTTCCAAGGAAAAGAAAAGACAAGCAACCTTTCTTGCCTAGCAGATTTATGATTGTGAGTTCATGCAGCACTAAGAGTGTAAATGACTTGTCCGTGGTCACACAGAGGAAAAGGGTCAGAGGTGGGGCAGGAAGTCACATTTTCTCATTCCAGGACAACACATTTCCTCTGTAACATTGTCTTATGAGATCATGTAGGGTTTTGTTAATGGGAAACCACATAGCATATGGAAGTAATAGGATTTCAGGACTGGTTCAAAATATTTAAAGATATAATGTAACCACAGTTCTGCCCTCAATTTCTAAAGAAAATAGGCAGTTCGTTCTGTCTTAGACAAAACTTTCTGGGGTTTCTACTGGATTCAGCACATTCTGTAGAGAGAATAGAGAGGGACAATGCCCTTTATTCTATTATATTAGCTGTATTTTAGAAGAAATGCAATGACTGGAATCTCAGGCATTCCATAATCAAGTTCTCTACATAAAATTATAAGAAAGAGAGCATTAGTGCACCAGCTATGGTAGGTACAATTAGGGGAGACGGGGACAACATAATAGTAATAATATTTTCCACCTTTATAGTACATGGCGATGTCCAAAGGTATTGTAAAAGAGTGCTTCTCTTGCAGGGGCTATGGATCTAAGTTCAGATCCTTTTTATAAATACTAGGAGTTAGTACATATTTCCCCCACCCTGCCGAATTTCCACTGGCGAAAACTTCACTTGTGAATACCTTTTCCACCTATCCCTACACCTCTCAGAAGAACTACCACAAATCCTCTAGCTCCGTCCCCTGCTGAGTTCTCCCTGCCGATGCCTCTTGAGGAACCCCAGGGGTCATCTCAATAAATACAGTTAGTTTTAAGATTTCATGTTAATAAGTAAACCCCGAGGGATGCACAGTGTCTTATACTCATGGTCTCGCCTGCATTCATTGATTACCTTGTCCAAGAGCAGCGAGGTCTTGTCCATACAGGGTAAGTAAATGTGGAAAAGCCAGAACTCTATAGGAATTTGATCAAGTCGTCATCAGTAAACAGAAAACAAGGGTGGTACTCAGGAAAAGTGCCTCCGTCCTTACCCTTTACGTTTGATGCAAAAACACCTGCACACCTTGCAGGAGTTTATAATCGAAAACAGACGAGTAGGTGGTGAATGGGGAAGGGGTACTTTTTCTCCAGGGAGCTTTTGGAAATTCACCTCTTTCACAAAGTTTGCCTGAACCAATTACAAATAAAGAGCTATTTTTCTACTTCCAATCTACCATTTTATTCTAATGAGCCTCTTTCATTAAGTGGAAATTTCTTACACTAATACTTTTATAAATTGGAAGTATGCAATTTGTTTTTAGCATGACAACAGCTGCAAGTCTTTATGTATCACCGTCTCCAAGATAAGATCAAGAATCCTGCTTGCTTCCTTTTGCAGAACTTCTGCAGCTGCTTTGAGGGAGTGGCAATCCAGCAGACAAGGGAGATGCGTTCAGGGCACTACTTAGAGATTTTGCCATCTTCCTTCATTTTTGGTTCACTCCCATTATCCTGCCCATTACTCTCTAGGCTTCAAGAAACTCCATCAGTTTGTACTCCCTAACTTGAAATCTTCCTCCTCCCCCACCTTATTTCTTAGCCTCCATTTTTCCTGTTGGGCCTCTAAACCCACATCTTTCAGGACGCTTTAGGCTACAAATAACAGAAGATACAACTAAGAGTGTCTTAAGTAAGATTGATATTTCTTTTTAGGCCCATCAGGGAGCTCAGAGGCAGGGGGATTTCAGCACGGCAGAACCCAGCTTCTTCTCCCCCTTCTGTTCCGACATTCTTGGGTTGTGGACCTGGTCCCAGGATGGCTCTTACAGATCAAGGTAACATAGGCAGACAGAAACATCCAAGACATAGGATAGAGCATCCCTGCATATGTCCCCCTTTTAGGGGCAAGATAAATCTTCCAACCATATTCTTACCCCAGCAGATTTATAATGGCGAGGGTTGAATCATATACCAGAGCTTGAATTGACCACAGAAACTGGAATGAGATCATGATGATTCGCTTCCCTTAAGAAAAAGATCATGTTCCCCTCTGAATCTTGAAGGACCAGGCTGGTAGAAAGTGAACAAAATTTGACTTTTTGTTAGACAGAAAGATGACGGCAGGTGAGACTGGCATTTGGGTAGACAGCTCATTACATATGCCAAGAACTGCATCAGAACATGAGTGAGAGATGCCTTCCCTTTTCAGACTTTATTTTGCTTGAGACACTGCTCCCACCTTCAGTCAGCCCAGACAGACTTAGCAGATACTACGTCAATAATCTCTCCTCTAAAAAGAAAATCCCACAACTTTCTGACACCACCTGTGATAAGGGAGAATCAGGGGGATCTTGGATAATTATTCAATTCTCACGATGCAGAAATATCTGAAAACACAAATGAAAAGAAAAATTATCTTCTTGATAAAATCCTTTAAACTCTAAGTCATGGTATTACACAGAATAAAAGTGTATTTATTATACTCACGAGTTTCTATGATCTCTCAGGGCGTTTCCAGGAAGGTAAAAGGACACCCTCTCGAGAAAGGGTGGTATGATACTGAGTTTGATCCCATGAGCAGCAGGAAGAGTGTGTCTTCAAAGATTATCTTTGGCATCATTAATTCTTTTTTTTTAAATTTCATTTATTTATTTGACACAGAGAGGCACAGCGAGAGAGGGAACACAAGCAGGGGGAGTGGGAGAGGGAGAAGCAGGCTTCCCGCTGAGCAGGGAGCCCGATGTGGGGCTCGATCCCAGGACCCTGGGATCATGACCTGAGCCGAAGGCAGACGCTTAACGACTGAGCCACCCAGGCGCCCTGGCATCATTAATTCTGATGATTTTAGGACCATTTCTATTCAGGCGCCACGCCTGCTCTCTGAGCTGCTCGGGGACCCGTGTGTCAGAACGGCCCCCAGCTCACTCTCCATAACCACGTGATCTAGAGCCATGGTCTGTTGATGAGGCAGACATTACTTGAGTCAGCTTGTTAGTGAAGGAACTGACAACAAAAGAGGCCAATGGTAGGCTTTGGAGATGGGATAATGGAGAAACGTGGAGAACAGACAGGGTTGTTGGTAGAGGAAAAGAGGGAACTTTAAGGAAGGAGGCAGTGGAATGTGTAGACTTAGGAATCAGCCCTTGGACTTCTCCCCAAAAGCCTATCTTGGGCTCTGAAATAAGAGAGGCTTGATCCCGAATGACCAGTTGGAGCATGGGAGCCCTCCAGGGGGTTGGCACTGTCCCAGTGTCTCTGACGCTGACCTCAGGAGCAGATGCCCCAGGGGAGGCAGATCTCCCCGTGAAATGGGGAGCCCTAAGCAACTCAGCAAGCTATTCGAGAACCACTCTCGGTAGTCCTGCCCATAAGATCGCCCTAGGAAGCGTGCATGAGAACCGCCACTGTGGCTTAGCTCCCTCCAGAGCACACTCGGGGAAGCCGGGGCCATCGTAATAGAGTGATCTTTTTGCAATTTCTTTTATCTGAAACCGCACATAGCTTTTGAAGATGTAAATTTGTAAAACGTCATGCTTTATGTATTGCATTTTTGGCATCTACTTTGGTTTTTAAGAATGGATGTTGTCTAATTATGCAGAGGAGCTTTGGATGAGGAAATATACTAAGTGTGCATTAAGTAGACAACTTTAAAAAATGGCACTTGTGCTAAGAAGTGTATTTTCTGGCAAGCAACTAATTTATAATGGTCACAGATAAATGCATTAGTGTATGAAATGCTTGTCTTTATTTATTGATTTGAAGGGGTAGTATTATATTTTTAAATATGTCTTCTTGATTGGGTCTGTTTTCCATCTTTTGCGAAGTTGCTCATATTTTATGTTTGTTGACATTCGCTGCACTTAAATGTTGGAAAATGGAGGCAATATTACAGTAAAAAAATCACCATTAATATGACTCACCCCTTGCTTTCTGGCATCAGGTAAATAGTTAAGAGCAAAATTGTAACTGTGTCACTTTCTCTCACCTCTTCTCTGTGTACCCTGTGTTCTTTTAAGTGTGCACATCAGAGGTAGGGAGAATGAGATTAAATGAGCACATTTACTGCACTCAAAGTGCATAAACCACTACCCTAGATCTTTCTGAGCCAATTTAATTTTTAGCTTTATTCTTGGCCTAATGCAATGTTTTAGTTCATTGCGCTTTTTGGATGTGCAGAAGCAAAGATAATGTGTTACACTACGTTCATTTAATGTTTCATCAGGCTTTTTTGGTGTATCTACCTTTTGGTTATTTTAAAATGTTTCATCCTTATCACTGCAGTCACGAAATGAAGCTTCATTAAATGACTGTGCCGGGCGGTTCCGTGGAGCAGCCTGGTGGAAGACGCTGATCAGCCTCAGCCATCGATGCTGTGAAGCCTGTCTGTCTGGCAGGCCCTTCCCGCCACCAGCTCCAAGGATATTTCTGTGTAAAAGAGCAAGTATATTTCTGACTGGACCCCAAAGTGTCTAGGGCCCTAGAATTTTACTGGATCCCCTCCAGACGTAAGACCCAGACAAATACTCGCCCAAACTCACATGGGATGTGTGTTCAATGAGAAATGATAATGGGCAGTTCTTCTCAGTAATGATAATAATGTAGATACAGTCAGAATGATAGTACCTTGCATGTCTCTGCTGCCTTTCGTGTTCATAAATGCTTGCACACATAGCTCCTTGCAGCCCCTTGCTGGCATATCTTGAGGGTCGGATGGACTGGGGGAGATGCAGCCAAGTTAGCAGAAGCAATAACAGCACAGACTCACCCCGAGCTGGATTTTACCCAGCCTGGAGGCAGCTAGTTCCCTCTGAGTCCAGAGAGGGCAAGCTGCTTGTCACCATCAACGATGGTGGAGAAGAGCGCTCCTCCTTGCTCAGGAATAGATCTGCTGAACGCTTCTCTGGCCAACGTGGTGGGAAGAGACCTAGAGTCCCTCATTTTGGTCATTTATTTCATATGACATATTTCACAGGATGCAGGATAAGACATTTATTGCCCAGAAAAGTTCAGCAGTTCACAGTCAGTAAAAACAAGCATGTCCAGCTATAAATGACAATCACGGGACCCTGTTTGTTGGATATTAAATGAGCAATGCTGTAAACCAAGGGTTCTGATAGGCTTAGAGACTGAAGCAAGCCAGTTGGGGGCATACTTTCTTGTTTAGCGCAGCAGGAATAAATATGATTCTAGGAGTGAAATGTAAAGATCCCTGGTCCTGTTCAAACCTCGTCTGCTGGAACAGCAGCCCTCTGGGGTGGGAAGGGGCTCTTTACAGTCCCCCGTGGGCTTTTCACAATGGGCATAAAGGAGAGAAAAGGGTCTGTAAGAACGTACCTTCAATCCAGGTCCGAATCCATCAGAGGAGATTGGAACCATCAGAGGTACTTTGTGTCAAAGCCGTTTCTGCCTGACTGAATCCGAAAATAAACACCTTTGCTCTCTATCATTACTGTTTCATTAACACCTTGGCCAAGTACTTTGGCCAATGAGACTGGATTTCAGTGTGATGCTAAATTATTCCAGGCCAGTGTGTAATAGGCCTTGATAATTTCATACCCGCAGTCCCTCTCTCCCAGCCGACATATCCAGCTCCTTACACACACAACCATGAATAAGCACTTACAAATCGGAGAGTGTGCACAAAAAAAGAAAGGAAGGGAGAAAAAAAAAAAAAAACACACAAACCTAGGAAAGCTATTTAGGGCACCGTTCCCATCGGGTTTTTCTGCAAAGCAGTTTAACTGTAGTTAGTAAGTGCTCAGCGTAATCTAATAAAAGGCATTTTGCAATATTAAGCAAAAAACATCTGGTACCCAGAATTCCCTGATCATTTTTAACTAGATGCAATATCTCTCTCTTTCTCTTTCTCTTACAGACATGTGAAAAATAGCCTAATAAGGATCCTTGTGGTAAAATCAGATGGAAAACGGGGAGGAAGGGTTCCACCATCTCCAGCAGCTCATTTGAAGTAGCCCCTCCGAGTTCCACAATAATAATCAGTGCTGGCCCAGTGCCGCCGGATTATTTTGTATATTCATGAAGCTGCTCATCAGCCGTCAGGAGAATGTGCAGTAATCCTTGGATGAAATAAGGCCAATCAGTGGAATAATGAGGAAGGTAATATCTCCCAAGAGGCCTGGAGTGGGTTTTCATCAAACCCGGCTGTAACTCTCCAACTATTTGCTTTACAAATGCAGCCTTTGATCTTTGATTTGGGGAGAAGAGGGGGAGAGACATGCTGGTGCGCTGTCCAGCCTGCAAGGATAACAAGCTCGCTCTGGAGGAGGAGGAGTGGGGAGAACCTGGCTTTTAAGCATCAGTCAGTTCTTGTTAACTAAAACCTCATAGCCTTTTTACTTACTGTGCCCTGAAATATATTCACTTAGCAGGTCAATTGGCAAGAGGCTTTTTTTTTTCTTTTCCTTAATCTTCCATATACTTGTATATGTGGACCGTAAGCTTTCTCTAATCAGGAGGCACGGGACCTGTAAAAATACGGATCTGCTCCATTTTTTGCCAGAAAGCAATGAAGACTTGCTTGTGAACATGAAAAACCATGCTGGGAGACCTCGCAGTGAGTTACACCGGAAGTAGCTCAACTGTTTCAATAAAGTCTTACTTCATCCTCTTCAAGCCAAAAAAGCAAAACCAAAACCACGCAAATGTGCAGGGGAAATAAACTCTGGAAAGCATTCGTACAGTTTTCTTCTTCCAAGACGAGCTAGCTCAGGCCACAGGGCCAGGGAGCCACACATCATCTGGCCTCTGTGTGTGTGTGTCTGCGGGTCGCAGAGAGGGCTCGCACAGACCTCCCGCAAGTCTGGCCACGGAGACCTCCTTCTGGTGAGGCCACGGGAAGCGTGTGATGGAAAGAGAGCACCCGATCAGGGCGGCCACCGTTGTTTCTCTCCCCCAACGTCCCTTCCTCCCGGGTTTCCCGGCCCTTTTCCCAGGACGTCACCGCGCGTCCCGTACTGCACACAGACATGGTATATATACCTCCTCCCACCTGCAGATATAAGTTACATTCTTCTTCTGTCTTTACGCAGCAATCGAAATAACGATGGCTCGTCTTGGTTGAAGAGACCAGCTAGTTGAATGTTGAACACCAGAATTGTAATGTACATCTGAGTTGTGGAGAGGAAAGGACGCGTCCCTTTCTCATCTACCTTATTCAACAGATAAATGTATACCCGTTTATCTGCCACACGAAACATAGGCATCGCCCAGCTATCGAACAGAAAATACCCGGACACACTCAGTGCTAGCACGTGTCTGATGCTAGGCTTTCCTGGACTGAGAACAGCACACATTTACATTTTCAGTAAAGTTCTTAACAAGGAAGATTTTGTTTAAAGTTTATTATGGATTATTAAGTCTGAGGAATTTCAAATTTAAACAAGCTAGTGGCATACCTTGATTATATGTAAAGTAAATCTGATTTCTTAAAAATACATTGTAAATTTTTGCACAGTCTATCGTGAGAAACATTTTATTAATAAGAGTTGCCATTAACAAGGAAGGTAATATATGTGCTCTTACCAATATTAAAAAACTAGTAAGAAATTGAGGAAAATTTCAGTCTATTAAAAGCACTTCTTTGAAAATTAAGTATAATGAGGTGTACAATAAACAAGGTCAAACAAGTTAATTTGAAACGATGAAATGAGGTGAAAAGGAATTAAAGGAGATTGCTGGAACAGATTTATTCACTTACTGTATGATGATGTCATTAACGAATGCTCGCACCACATTATGAGCAATTGACATTACCAGCAGCAGAGACGGTCTTTGGACAGAAGAGATTTCCTATTGCTCTCCTCAGTGGGTTTATTAATTGTATTTCTGAGCACCTGGGAACAAGGCAGGAGGATTTCCATGAAGAATTTGAAGCAATATTGCCTCTGAAGCCTGACCTTTCAGGAAGAGGTGACTTCAGGATCCTGCTTTTGATTCCACTGGACTGGGTGTTAGAATGGGACTATTTTAGAAAATGTGAAAGGGCTAAATTGACATTTGATTCAACCTATTCTGGGATTTTAAACTGTGATGTAAATTAGTTTGAAACCGGTCTTCCTTCCATTTTCTCTTTTCAAAATGTAATACAGTTAAATGACAGAGATTAATTACTAAAGTAATTATGGTTGGAAAGCAAAGGGACAGTCATATGAGACAGTCTTTCTAGTGATGACCAAGTCTTTCTTGACAATTATGCTTAATTCCAACAATGATTATTCTGTGTGGCAAAATCTACTACCACAAGGTCACATGCACATTGGCGTGTTCTCGCTGGCAGGGAAATATTAGAAAGAGGTCATTCTATGTGAATGGGATGCAACAGCCTCTGTTCCCAGGTGCTCACCGAGAACTTTTGCTTATGGGCAGGTGGAGTCTCCCACCTCCAGTCACCTGCCTGTTCTCTGCTACCTTTGCAGGTCTGGGCTGGACAGGGCTGAGTCATGGTGTCTCTGGGTGAAGTCTAACATGTGGTCTTTCTGTCCCTTCCCCCTTTGAGGATCTCAGTGCAAAAGGACATCAGGGAGGAGGGCACGGAACGGGAGCCCTGAATCCCTGCTCCAGGGAGCTGGGAGATATATGAGCATGGGCATGAGGCACATAATAAAACCCTAGAATTCTAAACACTTGTACATTTCCCCATGAATTAATGTGCGACCATCATAAAAAAAAAAAAAAAAAATGAATGGGTGATCCTGAGGAAAGGGCTCACGGATTATTGACTAAAATAATTGGCTCGCAGGTCTCAAGTAGCACTTTACCACCTTTGACTCCATCCTCTTCAGATGTCTTCATTGCGGCCACTTCCCGGGACAGGATTACGATGATGTGCTGTCATCGCGAGCCTGGGCGCAGCATCTGGATGATGGACCAGGCCTCTCTAAGTGGTCCACACAAAGCCTGCGGAGGCCCGGACTGCCCAGAACTCAGGCGGAAGGATGGCACCGAGGGCGTCTGCTTGGACAAGCGGTGTACCCCGCGCCATGAACCAGGAGCCCAACTGCGGGGCCTCGCGAACCAGCTGGGCTTGCAGCCTTCCGTTGGCTCTGGCCATGCTGCACTCATCGGAACCCACGTTTCCTTCAGGGCAGAGGCAGGGAGCCCCAGATGACACCCCTTTAAAGATGGAAACACTTGAAGCCTGATGGTGGCACACGCAAGGTGGAGGATGCCCGGTAGAGCCGGGCGGGAAGGCGGTGGGAGAGCCGCGCTCCAGGCCCACGGAGAGGGAGCTCGGGGCGGTGTCAGGTTCCGCTGCTGCCTTCCAGGTGTCGCGGCAGGCATGATTTCATCCGTGAACCATAATCAACTTCCTTAACGAAATACGTAATTAACATATTATAATTGTGGTAAGGATGATTTTGACAGAAATCATTTTCCATATCTAATACTATGCTAATTTAATCTGTTCCTTACTCCCCGACATGACCTTTAGTGATTAAGTTTCATGGCAGAATTGTTTTTTTTTTTTGATGGATTGATTTATCCACAGTGGTTGAGACCCCTTTCTTGTCATGGCTGTCATTCTTACTCCCTTTAAAAATGTCCTGCGGACATGCATGTGCTCGCATGTGCAGGTGCACAGGGAGAGTGTACCTGTAAGTAAGAAGGAAGAGCTGTCCTTCTTCCTGTGACTTCTGGGTAGCTCATTATCAGCTGATGGATACTTGGAAGGTAATGGTTAGGTAGGCCCAAATCAAAATACTGTATTTCCCCTAAACACCTGGCTTCTTTTATTTTGAATCCTATGGGTGTGGCAAATGTGATTAGTGTAGTTAAAATAAGTAAACTCATCAAACTATTTGGTTACCCAAGGTAGGGATAAAAGGCAGAAATACAAATAGTGTATCAATGTTTGACCGGAGTTTTTAACCCTATACTACATTTAATGTTGTGCCTTTTCAACATAGTTATATTATCTCAAAAACAATCTTAACTGACTCATTTTATAATGATATAGAATACACATATGTAATTAAAGAGAAGTGGCTGAACTTTCTTCTTTATTTTTGACATCGTGAAATAGATTTGGTTCTTAAAGGGTTATAAGTGGTTTAATGATGATTTAGAACATGTGGAAAGCATGAGACCTATAGCACTTTAGGCGAATGTTTTGCAAATATTTTCACTTCAACTCATAGTAAGAAAGATGCTGTGAGTTTCACGTAAAACACATATATAAGAATTCCATGAAGAAAATCATTAACAGATAGGACACGCTCTGATCTATTCTATTCTACTCCTATTCTATTCTATTCTATTCTATTCTATTCTATTCTATTCTATTCCATTCTACTGTTGGTATCTTATCCTAATCTATCCTATCCTATCCCATTAAAAAAAAATGCTGGTGAAAGCAAGTAAGTGGATTTCACTACTTTATGAGTCATTCCAGATTATAATCAAAAGTCACTGGCTGAAGCAGTAAAGTTCCATCATTACCTTCTTTTGGCTTTTGCACACAATTCTGTTACATGTGACTCTGTTCTAGCTGGTTACTCCAATGATGACTGAAGGATGTGCATAACTGATTTTGTCACACTTAGGAGGTCATACTCAGAATGGGTGGATGAGGAGCTTTTAATTCTGGTTCAACTTCATCAGTGCTCACATGTCTGGATGGTGACAAGTCATTCACATTATTTCCTGCCTTACTTTGCTCTTGTGCAAAATGGACTTAAAATTATAAATTTTGTATATTATCTTTTTGAGTCATAGCTAAAGAAAACTTCTATGAAAAAATCAATTGGATATGCTCAACATGGAAAAGGAAAACATTTGGAAATACTTAAAATTGTTAAAAGCTGCCAAACTTGTTTCATCTACACCATAATTTGGGGGAACGCGAAGAAGTAATTGAGATAGTTTTATTATATGTTTGTTGTATTGGCTTTTGCTTATAGAAATTATAAACAAGCAACATTTAGTACCTGAGCTGACTGATCTACACATACTTAAAATGATCAGAAGTTTGTTCTGCCATTTTTAGCTCATTTAGGTAACCCTCCTGAAGGTGGAAAACTATATGCCATTTAATTTTGGACAAAAGGCGATATCTGCAAGTATCTTAAGTGTATCAAGAATTGCAGTGGGAAGTTTGTCTTTTGACTCACTGTCAGATAAATTGGTGATGTTGGGCAGTTCTAAGAACTTGAACTCTCTGACTTCCACGTATACAGAAGGAAGTGAGAATGACCATGAAAATTGGCAATTACAAGCATGGGATTATATGATCTGATCCTATGAGTCTCCACCAAGGCAGTATTTTTGCCTTTGGTATATAGGGTTGTCAGCTTAGAAGTGTTTCACAGATTTACAGTAGACTTCTACCCTTCTAGAACAATGTCCTCATGGTCTGACCAGTTATGAATGCATGCCACTTTCTGCTTTCATTTTTATTTTAAAAAGAAGTCAAGATTGGATTTAAAGAGCATCAAGTTGGAAGATTTTCTTTTATCTGTGGTCTGAAAATCTCAGCCTTTTCTCTCTGGTTTTATTGAGAAATAATTGACATATATCATATAGATACAATAAAGAGAAAAGAAAAAAAAATTCTCCTTGTGATCAGAACTCTTCGGATCTACTCTTTTAATAACATTCCTGTACATAATTGTCAGTATTACTATAGTCATCATGTCCTACAGCACATCCCTAGGACTTATTTGTCTGATAACTGGAAGTTTGTATTTTTTGACCATCTTCCTGCAATTCCCCTCCACTCACACACTGCCTCTGCGAACCACAAATCTGATTTATTTTTCTGATTTTTAAAAAATTAGATTCTATACATAAGTGACATCATACAGTATTTGTCTTTCTCTGGTTTCACATAGCATAATGCCTTCAAGGTCTAGCCTTGTTGCCACAAATAGCAGGATTTCCTCATTAAATTTTTTTCTGACTGAATAAGATTCCATTGTACATGTGTACCACAACTTCTTTATCCGTTCAACCATCCATGGATTCTTAGGTTGTTTCTATTTCTTGGCTATTGTAAATAATTCTTCTTTGAACATGAGGGTGTAGATATCTTTTCAAGTTATCATTTTCACTTCCTTTGGATATATTCCCAGAAGTGGAATTGCTGGATCCTAGGGTAGTTCGATTTTTAATTTTTTGAGGAATCTCTATACCATTTTCCATAGTGGCTGCACCAGTTTGCATTCCTACCAACAGTGCAAAAGCGTTCCCCTTTCTCTGCATCCTCGCCAACATCTATTGTTTCCTGTGTTGTTAATTTTAGCCATTCCAACAGGTGTGAGGAAATATCTCACTGTGGTTTTAATTTGCATTTTTCTAATGACTAGTGATGTTGAGCATCTTTTCATGTACCTGTTGGCCATTCATATATTTTCTTTGTAGAAATGTCTGGTGTTTCCCCTCCTTTTTTTTAAATTGGGTTATTTGTTTTTATGCTATTGAGTTGTATGAGTTCTTTGTGTAGTTTGAATATTAACTGCTTATCAGATATATGGTTTGCAAATATTTTTTCCCATTCCATAGGTTGTCTTTTCACTTGTTGATGGTTTCTTTTGCTGTGCAGAAGCTTTTTAATTTCATATACTCCCACTTAGTTTTTATTTTGTTTTTCATGCTTTAGGTATGATTTCAAAAAATATCATTACCAAGACCCAATGTCATTACCAAATACCAAGGAGATTTTCTTTTGTTTTCTTCTAGGAGTTTCATGGTTTCAGGTGTTACATTTAAGTCTTTAATCCATTTTTGAGTTAATTTTTGTGAGTAGTATAAGATAGGGATCCAATTTCATTCTTTTGCATGTGAATATTCAATTATCCCAGCACATTTATTGAAGAGACTGTGTTTTCTCCATTGACTGTTCTTGGCTCCCTTGTCAAATATTAGTTGACAATATTTTTTGTGTGGGTTTATGTTTGTGCTCTTAATTCAATTCTGTTGATCTGTTGGTCCACTTTAATGCCAGTGCCACACTGTTTTAATTCTATAGTTTATAGTATAGCTTGGCATCAGAAAGTGAGGCCTCTTGATTTGTCCTTACTTTTCAGTATTTCTCTGGCTATTTGGGGTCTTTTGAGACTCCATATAAATTTTAAGGTGTTTTTTTCTATTTCTGTAAAAAATGCCATTAAAATCCTGATAGAGATTGTGTTGAATCTATGGATGGCTTTTGGTAGTATGGACATCTTAACAATATTAATTCTTTCAATACATGAACATCACATTATCTTTCCATTTATTTGTGTCTTCTTTGATTTCTTTTTTTTTAAAAGGTTTCATTTATTTATTTGACAGAGAGATAGGGAGAGAGCACAAGCAGGCAGAGAGGCAGGCAGAGGGAGAGGGAGAAGCAGGTTCTCCACTGAGCAGAGAGCCTAATGGGGTACTCGATCCCAGGACCCTGGGATCATGACCTGAGCCAAAGGCAGCTGCTTAAGTGACTGAGCCACCCAGATGCCCTTCTTCAATTTCTTTTATCAGTGTCTTACAGTTTTCAGAGTAGAGATCTATCATGCCCATTATTAAATTTATTCCTAAGTATTTTATTGTTTTTGATACTATTGTAAATAGGAAAAATTTCATTATATTTCAGAAAATTCACCATTAGTGTATAGAAATGCTCCTAATTTTTGTACGTTAATTTTGTATCCTGCAACTTTATTGAATTTGTTGATTAGTTTTAGAAGTTTTTGGTGAAACCTTTAGGATTTCTCTCTATATAAAATATCATCTACAGACAAAAATAATTTACTCCTTTCTTTCCATTTCTGATGCATTTTATTTATTTTTCTTGCCTGATTGCTCTAGCTAGGACTTCTAGTACTCTTGGAGTGGTGAGAGTGGGCACCCTTGTCTTGAAACTTTTAATGTGCTGTTGAATTTTGTGTGCTAGTATTTTATTGAGAACTTTTGTATCTGTGTTCATCAGGAATATTGACCTATAGTTCTACTTTCTAGCAGTGTCTTTATCTGGCTTTGGTATCAGGATAATGCTGGCCTATATTGCATCATCTTGGAGTTTTTGGAAGATTCTGAGAAAGATTGGTGTTCATTCTTCTTTAAATGTTTGGTAAAATTCACCAGTGAAGCCATCTGGTCCTGGGCTTTTCTTCATTGGGAGACTTTTGATTACTGATTCAATCTCCTTACTACTAATTGGTCTATTCACATTTTTTATTTCTCTCCAGTTTAGTCCTTATAGGTTATATGTTAGGATTTTCCCATATCGTCTGTGTTTTCCAGTTTGTTGGTATATGGTTGTTCATAGTATCCTCTTATGATCCTTTGTATTTTTGTGCTATCAGTTGTAATGTCTCCTTTTTTATTTATAATTTTGTTGATTTGGGTTTTTTCTTTTTTTTTCCCCCTTGGTTAGTCTAGCTAAGGGCTTGTCAATTGTGTTTATCTTTTGGTCAATCTTTTCTATTTTTTTTCTTTTCTCTATTTCATTTACTCTGCTTAATCTTTATTATTCTTTTCCTGCTGGTAACTTTTTCTAGTTTCTTGAGATGTAGATTTAGGTTGTTTCTTTGGGGTCTTTCAGGCATCTTAATGTAGGTGTTAATTGCTATAAACTTCCCTCTTAGAACTGCATTAGTTATAGCCCATGAGTTCTGATACGTTGTGCTTCCATTTTCATTTATCTCAAGAAATTTTTTAATTTCCCCTTTAATTCATTCTTCAATCCATTTGTTGTTCTGGAGAATGTTGTTTAATTTCCATGTGGTCATGAATTTTCCAGTTTTTCTCTTGTTATTGATTTCTAGATTCATGCCACTGTGGTCAGAGAAGATAATTATCATGATTTCAATCTTCTTGAATTCAATAAGACTTGTTTTGTGACATAACATATGGTCTATCCTAGAAAATGTTCAATGTGCACTTGAGAAGAGTGTGTATTCTTCTGTTGTTGGATAGAATGTTCTGTATATTCCTGTTAGATCCATTTGGCGTACAGTGTTGTTAAGATTCATTGATTCCTTATTGATTCTCTGGATGATCTACCCATTGTTAAGAGTGGGGTTCTGCCTTTTTATTGAAGTGCTTAGTGTAGTTATATTTAATGTAATTTTTGATAAGGTTAAATGCACATTAGTCATTTTGCTGTTTTCTATGCCTTATGTCTTTTTGTTCCTTTGTACCTTCTTCACTGCATTCCTTTGTGTCAAATACATTTTTTAATTGTATCAACTTAATCTCTTTGCTAATTTCCAAACTATTTGCTTATTTATTTGTTGTTTCTGCCTTGTTTTCTTAGTGGTTGCTGTAAAAATTTTCTTATGCAGCTTAATTTATCACAATCTACTTAAAGTTAACACTGTCTTAATTTTGATAAAATATAGCAACTTTTCTCCAATATAGCTCCACTTTCTTCCCCCTCCTTTGTAGTATTATTTTAATCTACATTGCATCTCTATGTCATAAACCCAACAGTGCAGTGTTATACTATTGCCTTATGCAAAATTATGATTTTTAAATAAATTTTTGAAAAGAGAAAGGTACATTTATACCATCTTTTATATTTACCCTCATTATTATTATTTCTTGTGTACCTCATTTTTTCCCAAGGATTGATGTTACTATCTTGTGCCATATCCTTGCAGTCTGAATGACTCCTATAGCATTATTTGAAGGGCAAGTCTGCTAGCAATAAATGCTCTCAGTTTTTGTTTATCTGAGAATGTCTCTATTTTGCCTTTTTTTTTTTTTTTAAACAGAATTCTGGTTTGACAGGGTTTTCTGTCAGCATTTGAAATATGTCACTCCACTGTTTTCTGGCTTTCCTTGTTTAGGATCATGTGTTAGTTACTGATCTTATTATTGTTCTCCTGTATGTAATGAGTCTTCTTTGTTTTCTTGCTGCATTCAAGATGATTTTATCTTTGCTTTTGTCTTTCAGCAGTGTGATTATGATGTATCTAGGTGTGGATCTCTTTGTGTTTGTCCGATTGGGATTTGTGGAACTTCTTGGATTTGCAGAATCATGTTTCTCATTAAATTTGGGATGTTTCCCACCATTATGTCTTCAAATACTTTTCCTGTTCCATTCTCAATCTTCTTCTGGAACCCCCAGTACACATACATAAATATAGTGGAGGATGTTCTGAAGTCTCTGAGGCTCTGTTCACTTTTCTTAAATCTTTGTTCTTTCAATTCTTTGTATTGCATAATTTCTATTTATTCACCTAACTGTTCATTGTGTCTTTCTTCTAACTTTTCAACTCTGTTGTTGAGACAATCTATCGAATTTTCCATTTTAATTATTTTGTATTTTGACTATAGAATTTTCATTTGGTTCTTTTTTTCTTTCTGTCTTTCTTTTATTTTTTAAAATATTTTATTTATTTACTTTAGAGAAAAAGAGAGTGCAAGAGTGTGGGGAGGGGCAGAGGGAGAGCGATAAACAGACTCTGCTGAGCATGGGGCCCAATGTGGGACTCAGTATCATGATCCTGAGATCATGACCTGAACTGAAATCAAGAGTTGGAGGCTTCACCAACTGAGCCACCCAGGTGCCCCATATTTCTTTCTTTATTTCTTTTAGAGAGAGAGTGCATGCACAAGAAGGGGTGGACAAGGGAGAGGGAGAGAGAGAAAATCTTAAGCAAGCTCTACAATCAAGTCTGGAGCCTGACATGGGGCTCAGTCTCATTCCCTTGAGATCATGACGTGAGCTGAAATCAAGAGTCAGTCGCTTAACTGACTGATCAACCAGGCACTCCTCATTTGGTTCTTTAAAAAAGCATTTGCTTCTCTGTTGAGAGTTTCTATTTGTTGAGTCTTCACTGTCATATTTTTCTTTAATTTTTTAAAGACACTTTTCTTTAACTCATTGGATATGCTTATAATACCTACTTTGATGTGTTTGTCTGCCAAATTCAACATCTGGACCCACTCAAATCAGTTTCTATTGGTTTCTTTTTTACCCTGAGTATGGGTCAAACTTGCTTGTTTCCTAGCAGCTCTTTTATAGTTTTCTCAAATAGTAAACATTTTAAAAAGTATATTTTAGATACTCTGGATTCTGTGTGCTTTTCTTTTCCCCTGAGTTTCTTTCTTTTTTTTTTTTTTCTTTTTTAATAATCTGTGTGATCTTAAACTCTTTCCCCTGTGGTGTGTGGCCACTTATTTTATATTGAGTTTTTATTTATTCTAGTCATTATTTTTTAGCCTGACCTTGCAGGATTACTCTTGTGTCTGCATAGCTTAGCAATCAGCCAATTGTTTGGGCAGAAGTTTTGCTCAAATACCTTGTATTTATATGGCTATCACTCTTGCCACTTGATCTGTGTGTAACTTGGGCAGCACATTCAGACTTCAGCCCCTTCTTCGATATTTCTCAGCTTTTATGTTCTTCTCAGCCCTCTTAAGCATTCCTCACACATGGCATAGTTTATAGCTGGCCAGAGATGTGTGGAGTGCTCATCTCTCTCCCCTTGTGGACTTCTCATTTCTAGGATCTACCCACTAACTTTCTGCTGATTTGATCTTTTCCCTTAATGGGACTGAAATCTAGAGGTAGAAAAGCTGTATGTTTCCTCCATTCATGTTTTTAAAAAGTTTGTTGCTATTACTGACAATACCACCTTAAATGTTCAGTTTGCATTCTAAGTTGACTGGCCTCTTCCCCCATGGTGGCAAGGCTACTGGTTTTCAAAGTTCTTCCTGCCCTGGTAAAACTACTATATTATGAATTGAGTGCATGTGGGGAAATGGAACCAGTACCAGATGAGAGGTCCAGATATTCCTATAGTTTTTATCCAACCCTAGTAGTTTTTCATAATTAAATGCTTCTCAATTTATTATTTAAGTTTGGTTAATCTCCAGAGCCCAAAATAATTGTTTTATGTGTGTCCATATTTATTTATGTGGGAGATGATTTGCCAGCCTCTTCACGCTGCCATTTCCAGAGTCCCTTCTGTCAAAATTGGATTTAAAGAAGATTTTTATTACACCAAAGAAAGAAGGAATGAAACATACTTATCCAGTTCTACTAAGCTTCCTTTCTTGGGGTTCTTTTTTCAGGTCACATATCTGCCCAACAGCTTAATTGTTCCCTTTGTGTGTCAAAACACTTGGTGTCCTAATACCTTCCTAACATTCTAGGAATTCATTCTTTGACTGGGAAAAATCATTTTTCATTTTCCATCAGCACACCTGGGGAGATTGAAACTGCCTTTAACTCAGCCCCACTCATTACACAGGAAGATAAAATAGGACAATATTTTCTTCTTTCTTATAAGTATAGACAAACCATAAAACCATGCCCATGTTATCTTAAGAAACTCCATTACCTACTATCCGACATAAAGGTTTTATTTTCTTCTTTCATGTTTTTTAAAAAATTCAGTTGAGATACAAGAGGGATTAAAAAGTTCTTTATGAAATATACATCATAATGCTTATTTGGTGTTGATCTGGCAGGAGAGAAAGGAATGATGCCAGGGGAGATTTGTATTCTAAAACATGAAGAAATGCTACCATAGGGAAACCAACCATATATCACACAATTTTATTTATTGTTAAATTAGATCTCAATAAGCATAACTTGTCTGCTTAAAATTAAAAGCAACTAAAGTTTTATAGCTTTCCATATTAGACTAAATAAGTAAATTGAAAAATGAGAAAATACGCTTTGCTAGACTATGTATCTTGATTTTTAGTATTCAGATGTATGGTAAATATAACTCTAGATAGCACACCAGAAGAAAAAGAACTTGGAGAAATTAGGAATGGACATCACAGGGTCTTTTTCTTTTTCCCTTCCCTGGAATGTCAAAATAAACAAAGAATAATGGAACTTTTCCAAATTTATAAAACAGATTTCAGTTAAAACAAAGAGGGATGATAATAGCTGAGTAGATTCTTGATTTTATATAAACGTATTTGTGTTTTTCTTGGTTATTCAGGGTTGTCTGAATCTAAAATATTCATCAACATTTTCTCACTCTCATAAATGTAAGTTTATGTATAATATGATAATGATATAAATTTTGGTAAGATTTCCTATTATAATTATTTTTTATAAAAAATAATCCCTTTTATTATGATCCTTTCCTCTGTTAAAACTGAGTTATATTTTCTCATGAGACTAAGATATATTCTCTTTGAAGGGAGACCACAAAAAGACCCAATAAAACTAAATTCAGTTTCCTGGCTTTTGGTTCTAAATCAGGTCTTGAAATCCTTGACTTTCAATTCCAAGAGCAACCACTTTTGAGAGGGATAAAGTTTTGTTTGTTTGTTTTCATCTTCTTCTCTTTAAATGTTTTTTGAAATTTCAAGAGGAAAGTGTGTATACAGTGGCTATATGTGGATGATATAGGAGCCATTCCGTGAAGGGATGAGAAGTTTCTCCATCCCGCGGAGGAGACTTAGAAAGTAAGATGCCCAGGAGAGACCCTGAATGGCACCTGCCCCTTCAGAGAGTTGGAAACCAGAACAGGGTGAGGTATAGGAGAGGTGGAGAAAGAACTGAGAGAGTTCACTCTAATCTCTTCTTAACATAAAAGCCAACCCTAAGAGCATTGACCTGGGCCAAGTTCAGTGTCTTTACAAATGCAAATACCATTCTTTCCACCATGTTATCCCTTCTACCCTGATGAAAACCATCCCCCAAGGAAGGAAAGTTAGCCACTTGATAAAGCCACTCACTGTGCAGACTGCTCTCTGGAGTCTTCTCATCGGTAGGGTGAGAAAGTCTTCCAGAATTTGCATTTGCGTAGCTGAGGAGAGCCATGCAAGAGCTCTTCCCCACATATGAAGACATTTCAGATGGCTTGAGAATCAGAAAATTTGAGATGGCTACATATGTCCATCTAGAGTCATAAAAGACACTAGCATTTTAATTTTTGCATCGAGGCAGACACACTGTTATATACTTAGAACTTCATAATTTAGGGTTCTTAAGTCATACTGCTTTATTGACTGTAGGTAAGAGAACATACAATGTAAGTCATGCAAATATAACATTAACTCATCAGCTGGATGTTCCCTAGAATTGAACAATATAAATGATGAAAACCAATATATGAAAAACTAGTTAACATTTTCTAGAAAGAAAAATACATGGGCTCTGTATTTCTCAGTTATAAAACATATCATGGAAATTGTGTTTATAAGTGCCAACTAGTGTGGCTTAATAGCCAGAGCCTGAAGTTTCTCTCTTTTTTAAATAGCTGATGGACGAGGCAAGGGAGATTTATCACTTTTTAATTAAGCTCACGTCAACTCGTGAAGTTTATTTCAGTACAAATCTGTTGACCAAAGTCCTTTTTGAAGAAACTGCCCCTTGTTGAAGCTTAAGTATTCATGGGAAATCTCACAGTGAGCCTGGACTGCTCCTTGGGCTGAGCTGCCACATTTCAACCAGAATGACTGTGCGTTCCAGTGCTTCCTATGCGCCCAGCATATTTATGGAAATGAACTTAAGATCAATCTTTGTTATTTTAAAATCTAGAGCAGCAGGTCTCACTGCCCAGAGGGGAAAAAATAAATGCTGAAATAAATCTTTGAGACTCTTAGTTGGACCCCAAACCAGTGTGCACACCCATGACTTGATTGCTGCTCCAGACTAGGAATTTGGAGGCTTCTAAACACAACCAACAGTGTCATTGATTATATAAAAATAAGATTAAAAGGCAGACTGCGGTTCTTATAACAAAGGTTTTCCTTTTAATAACTATCAAGACTTTCATTACGCTTTGGAGAGGAATCCTGATATGTCTCTGCTAAATCGAAAGTATTAGGAGCAAAAGGAAAACTGCTGCCAAGTAGCAGCCCGATTTCAACAGTTTAGAAAGTGATGAAGAATTTGTATTAAATTCAGATCATAGTGAAGCTCACCCAGATCTAAATGACTCCCACTTGCTTTTCAGATGCTACTTGCCATTTAAAAGGCTGACTCAACTATTGTAAAGATCCAAAACAACAAGCATAGCCTTAATGAGCTTGAGGTGGAAGTCAACAGTAAATGGGTACGTTTGGAGCTTGTAGAAGAAGTCCGGGCCAGGGATGAGGATTTGAGAGGCCTCATGTGTCATGATGGCAATAAAGATCCCATGGTGCTGACAGCACTTCTAGTTTTAACCTTCACTAGTCTCCTCCACACAAGTTCTGCCTCTCCTTCCTTGTTGAATGGCCTCCTCTTTGAATGGCCATGTGTTTTACCTTTGATTCGTTCTCATGGTTTCTCTATGGCCATAAGCATTTTCATCTGCCAAATTAAATGCATTTTTCAATGCCCCTTCTGCTAGGGAACCCATTCGGAGACCTCCACCACACAGGCTGAAGATCTTATTACCTCCAGAATTCCCATGTTGCTGTGTTCCTTTCCTGCAGTGATGTGGCAGGTGTTTTGGAGTTAACACTGGAACATAGAGAGGTGGGGGAGGAGGGCCAATGACAAGCTCCAGGGGTTGGCAGGAATGTGAGTCTGGGAAGACTCACAAAGCCCCAGTATCTTTCCTCTTATGGACTGAATGTTTCTGCCACCACCCCCCCCCCCCATTCTTTCATTAAAACCTAACCCCCAAGGTGATGACATTAGGGGGTGGGGCCTTTGGGAAGTGATTAGGTCATGAGGGTGGAAGCCTCGTGGTTGGAATCAGAGCCCTTATATGAGACCCCAGAGTGCTCCCTCACCCCGTCTGTCATGGGAGGACACCCTGAGAAGACAGTTGGCTATGAACCCAGAGGAGGATCCTCTGCAGACACCGAATTTGCTGGTGCCTGAACATGACCCTAAGGAGAGACCTAGTCAACCTATCCCACTTCCCCTTATCCAAGTACCTGGCAGGCTCTATGATGCATACCCATCAACAGTTCTCATTTCTGTGTGTACATCAAACTTTGTCACCCAAGTCTCCTAGTGTCACCTTTGCTGCTTCTTGTCAGACTGTCTCATGGCCTCTCATCTCGGCCCCTAGTCCTATGTGGATAAGCCTGCCTCTGTGTTGCTGCTGGAGGCTACTTTCTAACAGATGTCAGCATGCAGAAAACTTTCAAGACATGCCTCTTGCTCTGTCCTAGCACCTGGGACACAGAAAGCAATGTCATTGTTACCACATCTGCCCCCAATTCTTAGGGCCCACTAAGGTGTCATTCCTGGGTTGAGTGCTGAGCGTTTGCGTTGCACCTGGATGGTAGCCAAGGACAGAGAAGGGGAAGTGGGACTGTATGAGGCGGGGCTGTGTCACCAGCCAAAGGAGCAGAAAGTTCCAGGGAGCTTTAAGTTATGGGGCAGAAATCAGGGTAAACAAGGTCAGCCCCATGGGAGGGATGATGTCAATGAGGGTTAAATGAAAACATTTGAGATGGGTGACTAGGAGGCCATTGGTAATCTTCAAAAAGGAATCAGTGGGACACAGCGATGTCAGAAGTCAGGCTGGGCTGGGAGGGTAGGGGTGGAAGCAGCAGGTGTAAACTCTTCTCTCAAGAACGAGGAGGGGAAGGTGAAAAACAGGGTGTAGCTGGAGGGTAAAATGGAGTCAAGGAAGGATCCTAAAATGATTTTATTAATAATTAAACAAACAAAGAATGGTAAGCCCAGAAGCTGAAGGAACCCTCGCTTTCATGGTGTTCTTGGAGCACCTGGGGAGCCTCTGGGCTCCGAGGTCCGCACATCCCTGGGGAAACTTGTTATGACCTTGTAGAATCAGGACACACAAACCGGGATTTTACAGAAAAACAGCACAATTAAAAATGTCACTATTATTGCACTACGCTTGCTTCATATAGGAGCAGGTGGAGGCTAGGACCTGGGGGCAAATAAGATCTCTTTGTTGTTGTAATATGAAACAGGGTTTTTTTTTTTTAATTATTATTATGACTTAGGGCATTTCATTAAAATTGATCAGTCAGTTTTAATGCAGGATTGACTGCTGTGAATTTGTAAATTTACCTTAAAGAAAAACCAATTTGTGTCAAAAAAATCTACAAACAAATCACTCAAGTAACTATTAGAATGTGAATTTCTGTACTTCGTGAGTTATGCAGTGGGATAATATTTATACACTGTGTGTCTATGACTAGAGATATGTCAGAGAAGGGTGGGGACAAGTGGCTGGCTCAGTCAACTATGATCTTTGGTCCTTTTCACGGAAAATGACATCCATGTCCATTTGCTCACCAACATCTGTTCAGTGAGGTCCTGATACATGGATAACAGGTATTGAGTGGCATGTAATTTGAAGATGAACAGTGTTCATTTACCTGCTAATTCTTAAAGTCCATAGCAGAGGGTAACATCCGACTTAAACCCAAAACACTGTTGTCATCCTATGACGGCAGATCTGCTTTCCTTGACCACAGTGAGAAATAGGCTCCTGCAGATATTGTTAACACTGTAGATGCAGAAAATGCAAATAAATGTAGAGAGCCGATCCACTCCTTATTATTTGCATTGGGCTTTTATCTTAAAGCCTACTTAATTTTCATTTCTATTTTTCAATCTGGATCCTTTTCTCATTCTTGAAACCTACAATTGTTTGGGGGCTCCTAATATGAAGAGAGAACCTGATTAAAAAAAAGGGACATGTATCTTGTACAAAACTATTAGCACGAGCTTTGTATTTTAAAGTATATTTCCTAATTTATGAATTTATCACAAATTCTTATATTTTCCAACACATATGAGACCTGAGTCATATATGAATGGTTTGTTGAAATCTATTACAAACTTCATATTTTGTATAGTAATGACATAGATATTCAGTTAATAATTATTTCTATAGCATTCTAAGTAATTTTGTCCTATTTGAGATTTGAATTTCTAAAAATTCTTACCATGTTCCTTTTTGGTATTCATCAGGAAAACTATAAACCATGGGGATTTCTGATTATCTAAAATAAATTGTGAGAATGAATCTCTTTCTATGAATGTAAATGAAAACCTTGGAGCATAAATAAAACCTGTGTAAAGACTTTGAGAAATGCTAATATATAAGCCTCATGAGGGTGGAGACTATTCCTTCTTTACCAAATGTTCCCAGCAGTGCTCTAGTGTTTATTAAGATGCTCAAAAAATAGTGTCTCTTTTTGCATAAGATACCTCAGTGTCATTTTATATGCATTGATTTTATTACTGTTATACTAGTCTGAATTTGAATTTTAAGTCATATATAAATATATATTGTATTATATGTATATTATGTGTAATATATTAATTATATATAAGCTAATATATATCTGTTATATAATATATGATACAATATATAATTTAATGTATTAGCATATAATTAAATGATACATACTAAATTAAATTATATATAAGAATATATAAATATGTATAATTAATATGTAACTTATGTATTATCACATTATTATGTTGTATTATTATTTATATATTATTAATTTATGTATAAACAGCTGCAAATACGTATAATGCAGTTGTAAAGGTACACTTTTGAGTTTTATGCTCATTTTTATCCAAAACTAGCTAATTACTAGGGCATAGTGTCTCTTTAACTTAATGTACACGTAGATGTGGCCAACTGGTGGACCTGATCTGAGTCCCTTGGCATGGCCATTTTCTATCTGAACATTAAGAAGAAATGTTATTGTCACTCTGCCATTATTGGGTCAATGGCAACGGACCCTGCCGGCTGCCCGCTCCACGTTCACTCCTGTCCTGCCTTCCCTCCCCTTCACTGGGCATGCCAAAGCTCTTCTGTGAGAATTTCAGGCGAAGCACCTTCTATTCCAGCCGTAGGGGTAAATCTTGATCAATTTGTGCCAGTCATGGGACTCCGAGTACCTTCGTCTCGGTTTAGAAATAGTCATGTCATCTGTGTCTGGCTAGAGAAACTTTTAGTGGGGGTTTTGAGAAGGTTTCCCTGCTCCCGAGTTAATAAAATTTAAACAATTGTTTTGTTTTCCTGGACGTGATCTTGTCTGGGCATGGCTCTGAACCATTCTGGCAATAACAGGTGAGCCTGGGGACAGAGCCAACATGTTAACGGGGGGAACTAGGAGAGGGCATGGACCTGGCCCATCGTTACTTCTCCAGCCTGTTGCATAGGGGCCCTGGAACCTCTGAAGCTTCTTGTTGTCGGAGAAAAGAAATCACTTCTTTGTCTGAGCCAGTTCGAATCAGGGTTTTTCTTCTGGAAGCTGAACTACCTTAACTGACACAGTATCTGCTGATAATGATCACCAACAAGAACATAAACACTGGCACCCAGTTGGGGCTGGTACCCCTTAACTGACCAGGATGGAAACATGTTGATTACATCTACTGATGACGTCACTCTCGGAAGAAAACATTCAGTGCCCTGAATGATAGACTTAAATTGCATAAAGAGTTGGGGTTAGGCATAAAAAATTATAATATGGAAAACTATAATCAACCATATATGGCAGCAGCTGCCTGGAAGCAGCTTAAAGCTGCAAATGGACATGAATTAATGCTGGTTGGAACTAACGATACGCTGAGTATGATTCCAGTTGCCCTAAACCCAAGTAAGGCAAGATCACTGAAGCAAGAGGACCAAGGCCCCACAGCGAATAAGGCACGGAGCTGAAATTCGCACCTAGGAGTTGATTCCCAGAGTCTGTGCTTCTAACCATTAAAGAAAGAGTCCCACAACACTGTAGGTCAAGGCTTAATAGGTCAACCTACTGGCCGTGGAGCATTGGCACTTGGTCCATGGGCCATGTTCCCATTAGGTCATTTGCATAGGAGTTGGGCATCCCTTTATCCCTAAGCATTGGAATGCATCCAAAACAATAATGAATTTGAAGACATTAAACATTAAGGGTCACTTATTTTAAGAAAATAAGTTGAGAAAACACAAGGGATTCAATTTTTTTGGACTAGAAGAGATGCACTGTGAGTTTTCAAGTTTAAAGTTTTGTTGCCAGAAAATAGTGATCAAATATTCTCCATAATAAGATAAAAACTATTTTTTGAGCTCTTACAATAGGCCAGGCACCTATTCTTTATGTAATCACTTGTTTCCCCCCAGGAGTCAGACGGTGGCTTTATCCTTGCTCATTTTTTTCATTTCTGTTTCATTTTTAATCACAGTATTATTTATCTCATTTTTACATGACTTATGACATCTTTATCTTAATGTTAATATACATACATATGTATTTTTTAAACATAAGTGTGCTTTTTGAAGGGTGAATTAAAGTTTTCAGAATATTACAGAAATGACTGTGCCATATTTAAAAGAAATTGAGGGATTATTCATTACAGGAAAATAGTTTCATTTATTATGAAATTATTACTTGTTCATTCTAGAAAAGAGAAAAAATGCAAAATAAGGAAAAATTTAAAAGCCCATTTAAGTAAAAAAATAATCACTGCCAACTACCATATACTGATTCAGAAACATAAGTATGTGATATTGAAGTACTACAAAGATGGACTAGTTTTGTGCATGGCATTTTGTAACCTGCTTTTTTACTTAACTAAATTGTAAAAATCTTTTCTATTTCAACAAAGTTATTTACAATATATGTTGTACTTCCCTCAAGCAAGGTTTCCATCATTTATTTTAGTCAACCTTCTAATACCAGACACTTGGTTTTCTCTTATTTTCAGTCTTACTAAAATTTAAATTTACTAAATACTGTACTAAAATTGAGTCTGGTGACCGAAACTTTGGTACATTCTTTTTTTTTTTTTAAAGATTTGATTTATTTATTTGACAGAGAGAGACACAACGAGAGAGGGAACACAAGCAGGGCGAGTGGGGGAGGGAGAAGCAGGCTTCCCGCGGAGCAGGGAGCCCGATGTGGGGCTCGATCCCAGGACCCTGGGATCATGACCTGAGCAGAAGGCAGACGCTTAACGACCAAGCCACCAAGGCGCCCCTTTTTGGTACATTCTTAATGAACTCCTGCGTACAAATTACTAGGAAGTCAAATTGAATATATGTTTTTAAAACTTTTGATAATTTACATGCTTATATAAAAGACATTTGTTTTTCTTTCTTTTGAATTGTCAGTTGATAAATTTTGTCCACTTTTAAAACTAAAGAACTTGTATTTTTTATTAACTTATGAAATGTCTTCATATATTACAACTAGCAATTCTTTGTCCTACATTACAAATATTTTACCCATTTTGTTTCTTTTTTTTTTTTTTAAAGATTTTATTTATTTATTTGACAGAGAGAGACACAGGGAGAGAGGGAACATAAGCAGGGGGAGTGGAGGAGGGAGAAGCAGGCTTCCCACGGAGCAGGGAGCCCGATGCGGGGCTCGATCCCAGGACCCTGGGATCATGACCTGAGCCGAAGGCAGACGCTTAATGACTGAGCCACCCAGGCGCCCCCCATTTTGTTTCTTGATAGTGAATTTTGTTTAATGTGCCTTTTGGCAGAGTCAAATCTATTGAACATTTCCTTAATTATTTCATTCTTTTCTTTTTTTAGTAAAAGCTTCCCAATTCCAAGTGTCCCCGGCAGGAACACACTGCGTGTTTAGGAACACTTCTCTCCTGTGGCTGTGGTTGAGTGATCGAGGGGGACGTGGGAGGAGACAGGGTCAAGTATGTATTGTGGGTGGTGGCCAATCAGGCTGAGGTCAAGACTCTGGCTTTATTCTCGGAGAGACAGGGAGCCACCAGGGTAGTTTGAAGGCATGAGTGCTGACCACAGGGGCAGGTGTGCTGAGAGCGAGTAAAGGGGGCACACGTGGCTGTTTCAGAGCATCCCAACCATCTGCAGGGAGGGATGTGTCTCCAGCAGGATAATGGCCATGGAGCTTCAGAAAGGACCGAGTCAACAGGACTTTCTTGTAAGTCAGATATAGGATGTGAGGGAGGTAAGAGCCATGACAGCTCTGAGTTTGGTTGACTGACAGATGGTAAGGGTAAGCTAAGCATTTACTGGGGGGGTGGAGTGGTGGGCACGCTTGGGTCTGAAGACAGGGGCCGTGGTGTGGGGCTTGCTAAACTTGAGATGCCCATGAGGTTCTCCATGGGGATGTTGAGTAGGAAGGTGGATGTAAGAATGATCATTTATGGGGCGCCTGGGTGGCTCAGTTGGTTAAGCGACTGCCTTCGGCTCAGGTCATGATCCTGGAGTCCCGGGATAGAGTCCCGCATCGGGCTCCCTGCTTGGCAGGGAGCCTGCTTCTCCCTCTGACCCTCCCCCCTCTCATGTGCTCTCTGTCTCTCTCATTCTCTCTGTCTCAAATAAATAAATAAAAAATCTTAGGGAAAAAAAAAAGAATGATCATTTATAAGTTTAAGGCAGATGAAAACTGAGAATTGACCATGTGGATGTAATAGGCAACTTTGAAAAGACAAATTTCAGAAGAGGTCAGAGGTAGAAGTGGGTTCCAGAGAGACCCTGGAGACAGCCAGAATAAGCATCTTTTCCAAAGAGCTTTCAAATAAAGGGGCAACTGGAGAGGTTATGAGTCAAGAGACTTGTGGGACTTTTTCTAAAATAAGAGAAATAACAGCATTTTTGCAGGCTAATAGGGGCAATTCCCACAGGAAAGGAAAAAAAAAAAATCATGTGAGAGAGGAAGGGGACAGTGACTGGAACCCACCCAAGTGAGAAGGAACTCAATGGGTGAGTAGAGAAACCATATTCCTTGAAGACCAAACACAGTGCAGTACATACTTACACCCTTGTTCAGGGTTCATGCCCAAGTTCTCTATCTACTGCAAGGCCCAAGGATACAGAACTGACCATTTACTTCACTTCGAGGTTCTTTTTCATCCTTTGAATTTGAGATGTAGACTGTAGTAGATCTTTTTTATTTTTTAGAAAGAGTGTGCTGGGGGGAGGGGCAAGGGAAGAGAGAGAGAGAGAGAATGAGAATCTCAGGCAGGCTCCATGCCCAGCACAGAGCTTGACATGGGGCTCGATCTTATGACCCTGAGATCATGACCTGAGCCAGAATCAAGAGTCAGACGCTTAACTGATTGAGTCACCCAGGTGCCCCTGGGCTGTAGTAGATCTTGATGCACCAAAAGAATTGATTTCACAGATATGGCATAAACGAGGCCTGTCTTAATAGCAGTGCATGAGAAAGCCTCTGAGAAATTTGGGTTTCTCTAATTGTTGTCTAGTGAGGACACCTAGCTAAACAAGTGGACCTCAGTTGACCTCAACATGTAATGACTTCAAAAATACGGACATTTCTTCCTCTCACACACAATTCCGAGGTAGGAAATTTAGGTTAGCTGGGCAAGTCTGCCCCCCAAGATCATTCAGGGACCCAGGTTCCCTTCTGTTTTCTGCTCTATCATCTCCAACACCCAGTCACGACTTCTGGATTCCCACCAGCAAGAGGGGGGAAGGAAGGAGGCAGTTCTGAAGTCTTGATCCCCCAGTCCAGAGATGTCATGCCCCACTTGTGTCCTCAGTCCATTCGTAAGGACATTGGCCTGCTGCCATACCTGTGAGGAAAGTTGGGGAATGCAGTCTAGCTCAGCAATTATGTATTAAAAGACTAAGATTATATTACCATTGAGAATATGGTTTGTTTCCTGTTCCGTCACGAAACATGTATTTTCAACTACATTTTCTGTGTTTTAATAGTGGAATCCCCTTCACCTGAGGGCATTTCAGATTTTGTTTCTTTCTACTGGCTTAGTGGACTGTTGGGGTTTAGCTATTTGGTGAGTGAATCATCATAGGACAGTCTAAAATAGAAACTCAATCACTCTCTCTTTTTTTTTTCTTTTATCCTTTGCAAAAGTCTGTCTGTGCTTTAGAAATTTTCTTGGAAAAATAAGTAGGAAATCATGTTTTTAATGCCCAATTAGAGAATGAAATCTAGAATCAGGTGCTGAGGATAGATGTCCAAAAGAATTGGACAATCTATCTAATCTTCCATCTTGATCTATGGGGCTCAAGGGGGATTGAAAAATGCCTTAAAAATGCACATAGTATAGAAAGTATGACTTTTATGTATAATGCACTTTTCAAATTCACACTTCTTTCCTTGCTTTCAACCAATGCTTACATTTGCAAGATCATCCCTACTATTCACTGCACTAAGACAAAAGAAGGGAAAAGAGAGTAGAACTCCTGAATCATGTACCCTGATTTCAGTTATAATCGGTTATGAGGTAAAGAAAAACAATAGTGAGAGAAACTTTGTGTGAGAAATTCAAAGCTTCTATTTCATCAAAGCAGAGGGATCATAAATTCTTTTGGCTTTTTTCTTTAAACGCACTTCTAGGAAGAAATGGGCATCGTGGGCAAATAAATAAAACATTTTGAAACTTTATTTTCCTAATAAAGAGACTCTATTACAGGTACAATTTTTGAAACTACTGTTTTGTATTATTTTATACTAAAATGCGCTATTGATTAAAATCAACAGTAATTTTTCAAGACACTTCAGAAATACATAGACATTTTATATGAAGTCTCGCTGAAAAGATTTGTAGAACAAGGACCTGGGGTTTATTCATATAGCAATTTAACAGAAACCTCCAAACTTAAAATGCCAATCCATCAGTCTCAGGACAGACGTAGCTTTCCTGGGGGCCTGCGGAAAGAGGAAACTCGCCCAGCTCCTCACTAAGCTCGCTTTTTGTAGAACCTCCTGAGGGCAGAGGCATCTGTCTGCCTCGTTCACCACTGGGTACTTGAGGTCAGCCAGAGATATTGGCACCTAATAAGCTCGCAATAAATATTTGCTGAGTGAACCCATGAATTACACATTCAGAAAAGACGTGGAGCCTCATTAGAAGAGACACCACCAGGATGGATGTTCCTGGAAGGACTGTGTGGGCGCAGGGCCACCTGCAGATGCACAGGACTGGTGCCTGGCAGGAGCAGAGCAAAGTTTGTTCCGAGCAGATGCGGCCTTTGGCAATGTTGGGAGGTGACTTTTATACGTGTCCTTTGCCTTTTCTTAAAATAAGGTGTAATTTCCATATAATGAAAGGTACACATCTTGTGTGTTGAGTTCACTGAATTCTGACAATTACTTGCATTCCTGTAACTACCAAACAAAACCAGGTACAGAATATCTCCATCACATCACGTGATTCCTTTGTGTTCCTTTCCAGGAATTCCCCATGCCCACCCCGCAGCTCACACGCAGCCACTTTCCTGAGCTCTGTCACCGGATAGCAGGTGCTTGTCTTCTTCATATGCAGGGAAACGAACAGTATGTATGTTTTGTGCTCATTCCTTTTACTCAGAACACTATTTTTGAGACTCAGCCACGGGTTTGCATGTATCAATAGTTCGTTCCTTTTTATTACTGAATGGTATTCCATTGTATGAACATACCATGGTTTATTTACCTATTTTCTGCTTGATAGACATTTGTCGCTTCCAATTTGGGGCTATTTTGAATAAGACCACCAAGGATATTCTTGTACAAGTCTCTTTTAGGATTTCCAGACCTAATTCCAACAACAGGATGGGGGGGTCTCCCCCTCCCCCATAAAAAGAAATTCTTGGACACGAGCAGCGTGTCTCAGTCTCAAGAACTGAGAATTCAACTCAGTTCTGACACCATCCGTCCAGAGAGAGCATCAAATCCCACAGGTGAAGGGCTCAGCCCTCTGCCACCATCCCTCCACTCCCCACTTCAGACACCAGTCACAAGCCCCCGGCTGTTACCTACGCTTCTCACTGACCTCCTGACATTTACTTTATTTACTACAGCAGCTCACAGAACTCAGGGAAACACATACGTTTACCAGTTTGTTAAGTGATACGCTAAAGGATATGAATCAACAGCCAGAGGAAGAGATGCAAAGAGGAAGGTCCTGAACAAAGGAGCTCAGTCCTCATGAGCTTGGGGCCCCGCTCGATGGCACATAGAAGCAAATGTGGAAGCTCCCTGAAAACAAGCAAACAAACAAAAACCAAATGGCTGTCCTCTGGGGTTTTTATGGAGGCTGCATTGCAAAGTCGTGACTGGCTAAGTCATGGGCCATTGGCTGATTCACCATCTCATCCCCTCTCCCCTCCCTGGACAGGAGGTGGGACTGAAGGCTCAAACCCTCTAATCACAGGGTTGGTCCTCCTGGCCACCAGGCCTCGTTTGGGTGGGTCCAGAAGTCACCTTCATTAATCACAAGACACCTATTCCACCTTAATGGCTCTGAAGGGTTTTCAAGAAGTGTGGATGAAGACCAAATATGTGACAAATATTTTGGTAATCTGAATGACCACATATATATTTCTTTTTTTTTTTTAAAGATTTTTTTTATTTATTTGACACAGAGAGGCACAGCGAGAGAGGGAACACAAGCAGGGGGAGTGGGAGAGGGAGAAGCAGGCTTCCCGCTGAGCAGGGAGCCCGATGTGGGGCTCCATCCCAGGACCCTGGGATCATGACCTGAGCCGAAGGCAGACGCTTAACGACTGAGCCACCCAGGCACCCCACATATATATTTCTTATAAATCATTATGCTATACAGTTTTATTGTAGCATGTATTTTTATTTCTTTGGGGTAAATACTTAGGGATGGATCACTGAGGGGATACAGATCTGTGTTTACCCTTGTAGGAACTGGGAAGCAAAATGATCACTCCCTTCAACACTCCCTCTAGAAGCATGCCATGAAGCACTCCTCGCCCTGCCCGCATTTGGTATTACCAATCTTTTTTATTGTAACCACTCTTGAGGGTGTGATATGGTATTTCATTGTGGAATTCACTTTTATTTGATGATTAATGATGCAATATTTAATGCATTAGCTATTCATGTATCTTCAATTGTTAAGTGTCTGTTCAAGTCTTGTTTTTATTGGGTTGTCTTTTTATTATTGATTTGTAAGAGTTCTTTGCATATTCTGGGTGCAAGTATTCTGTCAGTGATATGTACCACAATATTTTTTCCCTCACAGGTAGCAGACATGCAGCCAAATAATGGGCTTTGAGGAATGATATTCTCATTTTTATAATCTTGGACGATGGTTTCCAAATCTTAGGGACTATGTCAAAGCTTTCACCATACCAAAATGCAAAGAGAAATAATGCCGATTGTAATGAGTTTTCATGAGGCTAAATTTAATTACTTGAAAGGACTGTTTCTGGGCTTATGTCTTTCCTATTGTTGTTGTTGAAATGACCTTTCTGTAATGAAATATTGGTTGTAGTAGATGGTAGGTCTGTTTGGTTTAATTTTAATATTACTATTTTATATTCTTGCTTTGCATACGTTACTAAATACTATTTGCAAATGTCACTGTTTCCCAAGTCAGGGAAGTTCAGCTCTAACCCAAGAAGTGACTTAAGGTGGACATTTCAGATCAAATTAGGGGCAACATAGTGCTACTGGACGAGGCATCTCGAGCCATGCAGAGGTTTTCTCCCCCACTTAAATCTACGCATTTGATACAGAATCTCCTAACGGTGTTCTACTAAAGAAATTAGGACAAACAGTTATAATCCATTTGGCATTTTACCTTTTGCTAACATATATGTCCTGCCTGAAACCAAAGTCTTGCTAAGTCAGAAAAACAACATCTATTGCTTCCATCCATTTTCTGAGGCACGTGATTTTTATATAGAAGGAAATCTGATTAGTCTCACAGTTTACTCACCATATAAAAGAGACCACTTATTTTTCAGTACCATGCTAATTTCTAGGAGGCTCTAATGAGATTTTTGTTATTAAGAAATAATCAATTCATTTAATAAAGTCTAAAAAGCATATAATATAGGGCACTTGCCGAAAATAGAAGCACACATTTGTTTAATTTTCCAGATTTTATAATTTTAGTACGTAAGAAGGCTTTGCATTATTATGACAAATCTGTCAATAAAAACTACCTAATTTGGTACATTAATTGATTGAGAAAAATTTGGTTAAATCAGATGTTTAACAGTAAGTATGTAGAAACTTATATATAAGTTTATATTATATATATATATATATAAATCACTTCCCATGAACTGAAATATATAAAGATCCCTGAATGTCTCTTATTACCTTTTGTGTGGTAAGTTCACAATTTTATTAGTCATTTAGTGTCATTTTAATCCCATTTTTAGAATCTAGCGACTTTGATAGTTCTTGCCATCACAGGTTCCTACCTGACCAAAATGAGAAATGAAAGTGCCATCAGGGAGTTGGGTTTTAGTGATTTCCTCTCTCTTATCTCCATCTTCCCTAATTCCACATGGCTTTCTCTTGCATTGACAAAAGATACTAGAATTTGGAAATGTCATGAGCCACAACTGATAATTTTACAATTAAAGAGTAATTTGAGCCAAATTATCTGAGAATGTCTTTCATGATGATGATGATGATGATGATGGTAGTTATCCTTCTGGAGAGTGTACTGTGAACTAGGCACTGTTGTTAAGTACTTCACACGCATTAATTCATTAATCCCCAAAACAACACTATGAGGTTTTAAGAATGGAAAGTGATAATTCAAATGGAACTGAGTGAATAACCTGAGAACTTCCATCTGCCAGAGCAAACTTCTCAACTCCGGATGCTTGTTGACTCACCAGGGAAACTTCGAAAAAAATGTAGATGCCTGAGCCCCACTCCTGGAGATTCCAAAGGAATTGACCTGGGGTGGGGCCTGGGCATTGGTATTCATTTTGAAAAGCACGTAGTTGATCTCTCTGCACTGCTGAAGTTGAGAATGACTGCTCTGGAGTTGGTCTTTTGCTTCGTAATTATGTGTCTCAGGGAAATGACTTGACCTCTCTGAGCATCATCTGGAAAACAGAAACAAGTACTGCCCTTCCGAACTCACAAGTCAGGTGTGTTTTGAGAAAGCAATAAATTATTGTTTGCTAATGTCCTTTAAAAAATTGAATGGTAATTATATTAAGTATTGTCATTAACCGTGAACAACGCTAGGGTGAAATGAGGAAGAGATGTAAAAATTTATTGACCTTGCTAGTTTGACATTATGTCATAATAAACCCAACCCCGTACAATGCATGGAAAAATAATCTCTGTAGTTACTTTCATTCTACATGATGGAATTCACTGGAAGTACCACAGGAGGTAGGACATTGTATTTTGACACATCTACTAAGAATGGAACACTTCCTTAGTTTCTTGGATCTCAGAGATTCACTGTGCAAAACTTTTCCTCTCTTTGTCCTACCCGCGGCAATCTATCGAGTTCTGGGAAGGGACCCAGAAGACATAAATTTAAATACAGAAGAATATATACATGAGATAATGGAACAGCTGCCAACCAATATTTTTCCAGAAGACAGCTCCAGCTACATGCCTGATTACATGGTCCAAAATCGTTATAATAAGGTGGATAATCAGAGTGGGGAAAAGTAACAAAAAATCAAGATAATCTTTTACTTGCATGAGTCTAAATTTCAGTGGCATATGATCAAAGGATATGTATATGGAGAGTCCATTATGAGCCTGATTGTTTTGAATAATGACTGTTTGAAAACAGGATCTTATGGAAATCATACTGACTACGCACGAGTCCTTCAGAACTCTAAGATTTAGGGTAGGCTTTGGAATGCTTGCTAGAGGAATTTGGCTTTTCAGGAGCTTCAAGGGATATGAGGCAATAAATAAACTCAGCATCTCCGAGACAGCCAGGAGGAAGAATTTTGAATTAATGGTAAGGTTTGTGCTTTTGGAATTTTTTCAAAATTCCACAGAGCTCATGGATATTAGAGATTTTTATTTACTAGAAGCATTTGTTTATTATATTATTATATATAAAAATCTATGCACTATGTAAACAAATGTAAATATAGTTTTATTACATATTATTATTATATTTTGTTATTTATAGAAATTTAAAATCTCTATTCATTTTTAAAACCCACATTTTAATCGCTGTGTATTACTACTTTGGTGTGTAATACAATATCAGAACTTACATATCAAAAAAGGAAAAAGAAGGGGCCCCTGGGTGGCTCAGTCAGTTAAGCGTCCGACTTCGGCTCAGGTCATGATCTCAGGGTTCTGGGATCGAGCCCCTCAGTGGGGAGTCTGCTTGTTCCTCTCCCTCTCCCCCCACTCCTACTCGCTCTGTCTCTCTCAAAGAGATAAATAAAATATTTTTTTTAAAAAGGGAAAATGAAAAGTTCTTACTTTGATAACCCTAGAAAGAAGGGACGCCTGCTTTCTGAGTGCTATTCCCAAGGATGGGTTACGTCCTGTCTTCTAAATTCAGACACAAATACATTCATGATGCAGAATACAAGGAAAACATTTTCTTTCCATTTAAATGTGTTTATAAATTGCATGAAATGATTCAAGCCTGTAACATTCCTTTGGCAAACATTGGCAGATACAGACTTTTGTCATATAAATCAGTTGCAGTCTGAGCCAAAGACTTTCTCTCTCTCGCTCTCACATATTTGACAGGAGCATACACAAGAGCTAAACAACGCCAAGACTGATATTGTTTTAAATAGATATATGCTACATTTTAAAAGGAAAGGAAATAAATGTCAAACTGGGGCTGTTGGATCGCAAGTAAGTTAGACTGCACTCAGGAAACAGAGCGCAATGCTGTTTTTCGGATCCATTTACATACCCTGATTGATAACTATTGACTTCCTGATTGGCCTTTCAGATAGGTCCAGCTAAATCCATGCGCTCCCATTTTTCCCCAGAGGCCTGTTCTCAGAGTCTCTGCTCGCCCCCAGGAGGGCGCAGCCTCAGTCTCCCAGAGCTGCCCGGGCCCACCACTCTCTCCTGCTTTCCTGCTCCTCTGACAGGACCCCCCTCTGCGCTCCCCCCACCGCGCCATTGCTGCCCATTCTCCTTCTGCCTCTGCTCTCGGTGGGCATGTCCTCTCTCTGGGCAACCTCACTGATTTCCACAACTTCGGCTCCCATCTGTGTTTCCCTCCTGGCATGGCCACGACAACAGAAGTGTATCATCCCGTCCTTCTGGAAAGCAGAACTCCCAAACCAAGGTGTCGAAACCCCTGGGGGAGGACCCCTGACCCCTCTGCCCTCCACCTTCCAGCTTCTGGTGTTGCCCGCAGTGCTCGGTGATCCTTGGCGACCCACCCCCGTCGCTGCCTTGTCCTCACGTGGACTTGTCTCTCTGTGTGCGTCTGACGTCCTGTAAGGGGACTGGATCGCTCCTACTGGGTGCCCTGGACGCTTTGAAACGGATGGGGAAGGCAAGCAGTAATGAAGGCTGGGTATGAAAAGCCCGAGGCCTCCTCGGCAACTTACAGAGGGACTCTTGTGTCCTGGGGCCAGCGGGCGGGCAGCTGGGGACTGGGTCCGGGACTTCATCACAAGGGTAGGGGGCCCCCCAGAAGGTGGAACTCTGGACCTAGGCAAGTCTGCTGGCCGTGGTCAGGGCCCTGGGTGGAAAGGAATAGAGCCCTGAGGTCGGATCAGAGAATCTGCGTGGAGGCACTGGGAAGTCTTGTATCCCCAGAACCCCCCAGTCCTCGGAGTGCAGAACTACTGTCTGTCATGGGCTAGAGGTCAGTGCTGTCCCATCAGCTAACGGCGCGAGGCCTGGCAGATGTGACTCACAGGGTCAGTCCCGTCGCCCCTCTTGGACAGCAGTACTAACGGGATGAGTCATACCTCGGGTTGGCTGGGGAGCTGCTGGCCTGGTAGCGGAGGAGAGGAGAGGGACCCCACGGCATGGGAGGATGGGACCCAGAAAACGTGCGGCCCTGGGGAGTGAGAGAGTGCCTGAGTGAGTGGGTTCTGAGGCTGCAGGTTCAGGTTCAGGACTTGGGAATGTGGGCAGCATTTGGCATAAGACAAGACAAGACACCTCGGTCAGTGTGGGGACCCTCCCTCCGATACAAGATTTAAACCTTGGCAAGACCCAGGAGATGTTGCCCCTACGCTGCTGGTAATGCTTCTCAGAAGCCTGGAGAGGGCACTGGCCCACACGAAGGCAAGGAGACATGCTGGGATCAGGAAAGTGGTGAACAAAGGGATTTAAAAAAGCCTCCAAAAGTTGGCACACAGAGTTAATATGCAAGGTGACATCAGTCCCTTTCGAGGAGTGTATGTATTGTGTGTGTGTCGGCGAGTTTATGCATGACTGTGTGGAATGTGAGAGAGTGTCTGTGAATCTGCGTGGTGTGTGTGTGTTGCGTGTGAAAGCATGTGAGAGAGTGTGTGTGCATGAGCGTGCACGAGTGTGCAGAGGGGGGATGTAATCTACTTCTAAATCTCCAAAACCTTGTACTCTGTACAGATTATAATTTGTCTGAAGTCTTCTGCATGTGTATTTATCGTATTGGCTGGTGATCCGATCACATGATCATGAAGCCTACCTTCTCTTTCACAGAAGGGGCTTTGTGAGGGGGACACACAAGAATGGAGCCCAGTCACCTAAAACCGGGATAAAAGGAGACTTACTATCTTTTCTGAAACTCATCTTGGCATATCTTTTTTTTTTTTAACATAGACTATTTTTAGAGTAGTTTTAAGTTTATAGCCAAATGGAGAGGTTGGTGCCGAGATTTCCCATTATCCCTGCCCCCACACATGCATACTCTTCCCTACTAACGTCGTCCACAGGCATGGTACACTTGTTACAATCGACGGATCTGCTTTGACACATCATTACCCCCCAAAGTCCATACTTGACATCAAGGTTCACTCTTGGTGTTGTGGGTTTTGAACAATGTATAATGACATGCGTCCATCATTACTGCATCACACGGAGTAGCTTCACTGTCCTAGAATCCTCTGTGCCCCGCTGATCCATCTTCCCTTTCCTCTAGACCCTGGCAACCACTTATCCTTTTACTGTCTCCACAGCTCTGTCTTTTCCAGGTTATTGTGTCCTTGGAATCACACAGCATGGAGCCTTTTCCGACTGGCTTCTTTCACTACGTAATATCTGCATACCTTTGTGATCTCCTCTGTTCCTACTTCTTCACAATTTAAACTTCAGCAGTTTCAAATATGGACAGTTTTTCACACACAAAACCGCATGTGTTTGTGCGTTGGCTCATCCTGCCTCCCTGGCTTGAGAAGTCCTTCTCTTCTATTCTTAGCTTGGCTAAGAACTTTCTCTTGATTCACCTTTGAGACAATGTCACTTCCTAGGAGCGATTTCTGGCCATCCTCCCTTTCTTGAGTTATAAGTTCCCTCTTCAACCTGCTCATTGCTCTATGCACATTTTTTCAATGTGTTTGGTGCATTGGTTATAGCTGCATATTCACATTTTGCTTATATTCTGTGTGATCTTATGTCCTATGTGTAGCGACCGTGTGGAGCCACCTTCACATTCCAGCACAGTGATCAGGCACCCAGGAGGAAAACAAGCAAAGTTTCTACAATGTACTCAAAAACTGTGAGCATCGGCAGTGAAGGAATGACAAGGAACCACACCTGGTCATCCTGATGGAATATAGGAAGAACTGATACCATCCGAACGTGTGGCTTGATGGGGTTTTCCTGCATCACCAACCAGAGTGGGATGTGAGGACTCATTAAGAAGCAAGGTTGCAGGCAGTCTTTCTTCTTGGTTGGCTTGAGAGAAGAGCAAAACATGGCAGCCTGAAGCGGGACACATCCCTTTGGGGCTGAAAAGTGGTAGCAGGGCGATTACCACTGGGAGGAGAGAGAGGCAGATGTGGTGACTGGCAGACGTTTGGGGGAGCATCCAGAAAGGGAAAGGGTAGCAGTCTTCCCACTGGGACAGTGTGGACTATTGGCCCAATGGTCTGCTAAAGTGATCGACTGAGGCCCCAAACTGATGGAGAAATTTCCCCATATCATTAGGCATTCTTTACCAACATACCTTTAATGACTGCTTAATATTTTATATCTGACTTGGTCATTGGTTATTTAGCCCTTTATTTCCTATTAAATGTTTATGTCTAGTTTGGTAGTTGTATTAAGATAATACTACAAAGAGCTCATTTGTATATACATGGTTTTGTTTTGGCATTTCCATAAACTCAGTAATTAGAAGTAGAATTACTGGGCCAAAAAGTAAAAACACTTTTTTAAACCTCTTTTAAGTTTTTGAGTGTTGTAAAACACTTATGTGATTCATAAATCAAAAATATATAAGATGGTACATTCAAAGAATGTTCATTGTAGCCCCATTCCCTCCCCATCTCCATCCACCTTGTAAGCAACCATCTTTTTTAATTTGTGATTTGTCTTTCTTGTGCGTCTTTTTAAAATAATGTGAAATACATACCTAAATATTACATATGTAATAATATAAGATATGTAATAATATAAATTGTATATATTTTGGGGGAGTACCTGGGTGGCTCAGTCATTAAGCGTCTGTCTTCGGCTCAGGTCATGATCCCAGGGTCCTGGGATCGAGCCCCGCATCGGGCTCCCTGCTCCGCGGGAAGCCTGCTTCTCCCTCTCCCCCTCCCCCTGCTTGTGTTCCTTCTCTCGCTGTGTCTCTTTCTGTCAAATAAATAAAATCTTAAAAAAAATTGTATATATTTTTTTTATTTCTTCCTCTTTCTTACACAAAGGAGCATGGTATATATACTAGTTTATATCTTGATTTTTCACTTATTTTTTCATAAGGACCTTCCTCATTTTTAAAGGCCGCAGGCTATTCTATTGTGTAGTTGTATCATAATTTGTTCAATTTTTATTTCCCTATTGATACTCATTTGGATTGAGTCAGTCTTTTGCCTTTATGAATAAAGATGCAGTGAACAATCTTGTTATTATGCTGCTTTATATTTGATGGGGAACCATCCAAGTAGGTTCTGAAGAAGAAGACTACTGGGTCCAAAGATAAATGCACGTGTAATTTCATTAGATATCTCAAACTCTCTTCCATGCAGCTTATGCCATTTTTTTTTTATATGAGAGTTCCTGTTTCCCATACAGCTTTGCTAACAGAATGTGTTGTTAAAACTATATGAACACGTTTAATCCCCATAACCAGATTTATTTCCCCAAATCTGCCAATTTGTATCCTAATGGCCTAGTGGGTAACTCAAAAACTGCATCTCAAAATTGCACCTCAGAAACGGACATTCTGGATATCTTCTGAGGACAGAGTAAGAGAATGAAGATCATTGTCATACGAAGAAGATGGATTTCTATTGGCATTTGGGGGTGGGGCAATTTTTCATCATTTGAGGCTAGTCATCTTTGCAGGAAGTTTAGTAGCTTGGCCCCTTCGCAATAAATACTAATCATTAAGACTATCAAGAACGGGCGCCTGGGTGGCTCAGTTGGTTAAGCGACTGCCTTCGGCTCAGGTCATGATCCTGGAGCCCCGGGATCGAGTCCCTCATCGGGCTCCCTGATCGGCGGGGAGTCTGCTTCTCCCTCTGACCCTCCTCCCTCTCATGCTCTCTCTATCTCATTCTCTCTCTCAAATAAATAAATAAAATCTTTAAAAAAAAAAAAAGACCATCAAGAACCCCTGCACATTTCCTGAAACTCCCTAGAACTCTAGTTGGGAGACACGAGAAGAAAAGAGATTTCAAGATTAGGTAAAAAACTAGAATACACACAGTTGCTATCTGAAAATATTTAAAACTGGTCAGGTGCCAAATGCAAGCAGAGATAGGCAGGTCCTGGGGATAAATAGGTTTTAGCTCAACATAATAATTTCCCCAAATGAAGACTTGCCAATGTTGGAATGGTCTTCCTTTTTTTTTTTTTTTTTAAGATTTTATTATTATTTATTTGACAGAGAGAGACACAGCGAGAGAGGGAACACAAGCAGGGGGAGCGGGAGAGGGAGAAGCAGGCTTCCCGAAGAGCAGGGAGCCCGATGTGGGGCTCGATCCCAGGACCCTGGGACCATGACTTTAGCCGAAGGCAGACGCTTAATGACTGAGCCACCCAGGCGCCCCTGGAATGGTCTTTCTGACAGAAGAGTGTGCTTCAGCTTGGAAAGTATAAATGGGAGCTCCATGGCCACCCCTCCGGAGAGTGGGGAAAGGAATCACCACGTGAAATGACAGGTTGGGCTGACTGATTCTGTTCATGGTAGGCTTTTTCATAAATCAATTCCTTTTTCTTCAAAGACACTGTCTGGAACTTTCAGTACTGAGAGGTCCTCTACCCTCTTTAGCATGTGTAACACTTGACGTCTGGTCCACACTTGAGCCTCTCCTGTGAAAACAAGCTCATTCCCAATACTTTTCTATTAGGAAAAAAGAAAATTTGGCATTTGTCTAAATATTGAATTTTCTAAGAATGAATTTGAATTTTCACACAAATAAGGAAAAATCATGTTGGGATATTTCTAGTGACTAAAGCAACAAATCAAACAGTATTTTTTGCTGTCTTCTATGTGAAAAGCATGTAGACAGGCTCTCTGAGAACACAGTTAACTTATGGTGGAAATTTCTAGTCAAAGTGAAGCTGGTCTTATCTCTTCTAGACCCAGGATTTTATGTATGCCATTGAATTCAACCTGCAAAATGTATAACAAATAGAACTGATGCCCTAAAATTGAAATGCAAGCCTCCATCTGAATACCTGCCCAGTGGATTAAGTCTTATATTTAAATGGACTCAGGTGTTGTTCTCCTGTAGTTGGGTGGTTTCTTCCTTTAACAATCAACATAAAAAATGGAGCAATTAAAAAGAAACTAAAATATTGCAAGCACTTAATCCTTTATCTGTGAGGGGCGTTCCTAATTTTATTTTATTACTTTTTATTTCAAACACAACATAAACCCAAAATTAACTACAACAATTACATAAATTATTTGAAAATACATAATTCCAATAATTTCAGTGGTTGTATATTTAATGAATCTATATTGTCCACATATTCTTTGCCAGCCAACAAGTGGGGTGAGAGGAGGCAATGAAGTCACTAAAATAGGAAGAGCATCTGCTCAGGTGTCCAGCCAGTCACCATCTACCCGTGAGTGCCGGAGGGTTCCCTGCCTGCACTAACACATTGTACTGGGCAAGAGTGACAGCCAAGTGTCACAATTGGGAAGGACCAGTCTACCAAAACACCTGGCCACAGGAAAGTCAGACTTCAATAAAAACAAAGATTCAGGGGCACCTGGGTGGCTCAGTTGTTGGGTGTCTGCCTTCGGCTCAGGTCGTGATCCCAGGGTCCTGGGATTGAGCCCCGCATCAGGCTCCCTGCTCCACGGGAAGCCTGCTTCTCCCTCTCCCACTCCCCCTGCTTGTGTTCCCTCTCTCGCTGTGTCTCTCTCTGTCAAGTAAATAAAAAATAAATCTTTAAAAAATAAAAATAAAAATAAAATAAAAAAAAGATTCATTTGAGGCTGAAGAATAGCACAGAGAAATGGGGGAAACAAGGCACCCCCAGCTTCATTCCACAGCTGTGAGACCGTGGACAATCACTTTTCCTCTTTGGATCCATAATGATTCTTTTCTCTAAAATGAGGAGGCCTCTTCCAGATCTGTGCTTCTGTAATTGACTCCATGCTTTTGTGATTTAGTTGACTGCAGTAAGTTTCTTCTCTTGCTCTGGAATTGTGGGTACTATTTGAAAGGTTCACAGGATCTATTTTAATAGGAATGGACCCCAAGATGTTAAAAACTGGCTTTGTCCCTGGCAACCTAAGGGTGACATCAGACAAGACTCCAGACCTCACCAGAGGTAGTTCAGACCAGAAAAGTCTTGGGAGAGCATTTGCCATGACACTGGCTGATCTTTCCTTCAGAGGCCCTAATTCTTGGCTCTTCGTAGCAGATCCAGCCTGGGCATGACACTCTGCCAGACCCCAACCCAATGGGGAGTTAAATAGGTGTGGGTCCCTCTAGAGCAGATAGGAACCCATGCCTGAGGGGCCCAGTAGATGGGAAGCACGTCAGAGAGACCCAGAGGTATTGAACAAAGCAGAAGAGAGAAGTATTGAGAGCTGAGCAAGAAAGTCTGCAGAATGAGAAGTCGAGTTGATGTGGATAGAGGGCAACCAGTAGAAAACCACTCTTAAATGTTTTATTGTTTCAGGATAATGGGAATGCCATGCATGTCCCCACAAGAACTCTGTGTAGACTCAGAGTGACAGAAAGAGAGGGACTTGGCCTCATGCTCACTGCCATTTATACTGAAACAGCATTAACTGGGGTTAATTTCACAAAGCAGTCTCCTTTTCACAAAGGTCTTGAAACGTCAAGGCTAAAGAGGACGTAGAGGTCATAAGTTGGGCAAAATATTTCCTTCACACCTAATAATTTTCCTGAGAATCAAACTTAGGATCCCAAAGGGGACCCAGAGGTGGTTCATCCAAACCCATCATTTTGTAGTTGAAGAAAACAGAGCCATACTGAGGTTTGTTTGATGCTTGTGTGGGGAAAAAAAAACCCAAGAACAGAACTCAACCCTTTGCCTCAACAGGCCCTGGTTTCAAGCGCAAAATCTCGCTTCATGGACAGGGCTTGTGTCTTTTGTAAGAAGTCTTGGTGTGGGGATGTGGCCCACCCTGTTTCATTATGATCACCTTTAGAAATAGACTCTTTTGTCTATTTTTAAGGCTATTTTTAGCCTCTTGAACAAAACTGTGAGATTAGCAGGGACAAAGAGAGCTCAATCAGTGTTTATGTTGAAAAAGATCTCTAGATTTCTGTGAATTCAAAGCGAGCATCAATTGTTTACACTGACTACATAACCACTCTCCCTTAAATAAACCACTTTTAGCTCCATTTAGAAACATATAAGTTATATATCAGACCCCTCTAGGCCAAGAGAGGACAGTGGTTTGAACAGATTGCTTTAAACAGACATATCCATGGGCCTAGATATGCTTGAATCCAAGCAGCAGAAAACGGGATTACTTTACCGATGTTAATTTTCTAAAGATACTTGTCTGAAAGAATGTCTGTTGCCAGAGAAAAGGGAAGGATTAAATTAAAAAAGGAACAGTTTTGGTATTTCTAACATCAGGTAGGTATCCACACATTCATTTAGTTGTCATGTAGCCCAACCAGGGAAGTTTTATAACGTAAGACGTACAGTGCACTCTGTGATCGCCAATACCATTTTTGGTAAGTATTTTTTTTCTTTAAGCTGAACTTCCATCTCAGAGTTACCTGTGTCCTTGATGACAAAGACCGCCCCAAAGCTAGTCGGCTTCCTCTAACTCTTGAACTTTAGTTTCCAAACACGTAAGTCAATAGTTAGGGTGAGGCTTTCAGTACCAAATCTGGATAATAACTTAAAAACATGTGAACATGTGATCCACCAGTTACCAAGGGTTGATTTTGGAACAGGTGTATACATTTTCACTGATAGACTTACGTATCAACAATCCTCTATGTTTACAAATAATTTGCTCTACATTTCACCTCTCCTCAAAGACATAAGGCTAACTCTCAGAAAAGACTTAGAAATATTGCAGTTTGGGGGCACATGGGTGGCTCAGTCCATTAAGCGTCTGACTCTTGATTTCGGCTCAGGTCTTGGTCTTGGGGTTGGGCTCCGGGCTGAGTGTGGACCTGCTTAAGGTTCTCTCTCTCTCTGTTCGCTCTCCCTCTCTAAAAAATTTGATGTTCCTTTGACTTTCTCTGTGCTGTGCCTTAGCAATAGCCCGTCCTCCTTCCTGAGCTGATATGCAGTCATATTTCCCTTCTCATGGCAGTCCTTCAGCAAGATCTGCAGTGCTATCAGCATGAGACCTCCTTTGTGTCTCAGGCCACTGTAAAACCGTAGTCGATAAGTGTTTAATACAAATATTGATGATGGTTTATGGGGTGCTGATTCATAAAGGACTGGAGCTAACAGTATTGAGCCCTTTTCATGATTTGTATTCCTGGTCACTTAGTAAATAATAGCATTTATCTAAAAAGAAAGTCTAAAATTTAAATGCAGAAGCAGTAAGTTCTTAGAAAGGAGTCGATCAAGCATTAAAAGGAACACGACTATAAAGTAGATTTACATCATCTTAAAGATCCTAGTCTAAGTAGAAGAAAGAAGGAAAAAGATCTACTGAACAGACATAGAAAGTTTGTGCCTGTTGGAAAACCATGTGTTGATTGACAGGATCTTCAGGACTGCATACACTTTTCAGAGAAAGTTCAAGAATTATATTGGTTTTCTGAGGGTCGTATAGTAAATTAGAGAAACAAATCCTATAGCGGTGTCCTTTAAATTGGATTTGTAGCTACCAAGGGAACCTACAGGTAAGCACCTTTAAATGTAAACAAAGTCAGAGGAGAGAAAGGTGGGGTCTCAGGACTCCTGTCCGTTCTGCCTAAACTTCAGGACCCTCCGTTGGGTTTCTTTTCTCCCACCTCCCCACCTCCCACCCCAGTTAACAAAATGAAACATTCAGTCTTAAAGTCTCTCTCTCTCTCTCTCTCTCTCTCTCTCTCTATATATATATATATATATATATATTTTTTTTTTTAAGTGAGTATAACAAAATTGCCAGGTACTTAAGAGCTGAAGTCAGAAGCTCATGGCTAATAGGAGGTCGTATGTTACCGAGGCTTGTGTTCATTCCTTTACAAATAAGATGATGGTGGAGATTTTTTAAAAGGTAAAACCACTGTCTTTATTTCAAATACAGGAAGGAAAAGATTAGAACAATAACAAGAACGACCCCCATGACACCACTACACAAAGTACCCAATCCTAGCCTCTCCTAAGCTACAGTCTAAGAAATAACAAATGACACCCAGATAGAGCATCATTCGTGAATAAGAGACCAACCTTTAGTTTCCAGAGAGGTGTGATTAAAGGGGCAAATGGGCAAAGGAAGAATGAAGAGAGATCATGCTATTGATGTACACAAATGACCCATGATGAAGCAGAACTGAAGTGCGGGGATCATTCTGGACAGTATTATTCTTGCCCAGGTGTTGCTTGTCTGTGGAGTCAAGTTGCTGATTTTGTTCTAGGACATGAATGGATATCTGTGTGTGTTTTAAAGACTTTAATTCACCTGCTGAGGAGATGCTCTGACAGCTGTTTCTTCAACTGGATTCTGTTTTCTGTGTATTTGCATAAGAAATGAAACCACCCCCTTTTGATAGGCATTCAGCATTTTGTTTTAATGCTAATTTGCTGCCTGACCTTTTGCTTCAGAAACTAAGAATACTTAGTGCTCACAAACGTTTGGGAGTAAAACGTTTTAGAGATAGATCATAACCCATCCTAAGATTGTCTTTCTAGGCTAATAAAAACAATTTCCTTGTGACCTAGCACGGAAGTGCACAGACATTTCAGTTACCTAAAAATCTGAAGTGGTAAAAGAAGGTTGTCCATTAAATAGGAAGAGAGATTCAGATGCGAAGCAGAGTTTGCCTTAGGTAACAGTAACATCAGATGGATTTGCACGACTGCATTTTCAATAAGCAGTAGACCATCTCATTTGGATTTTTTTTCTACCACAAAAATGGTTTGATAATCACTTTTGTAATTTTTTTTTGGAGTCATGTTAATCTAGACATACATCTGAAAGGAAAAATTATTTTGCACAGAAAGCAGTGATGGTTATGATCAAGAAGGAAACCACACGTTAAATTCCCAAATATTGTAAATGGACACAACAGGATGAGAACATGAATTGGGTGTTCACAAGCAGTCACAGTAATTGCGGATTTAGTGAGAATTGCAATGTTCATTTTTTCTCATCCCAAGAAATATAGGTGTTTGCACCTAGTGCATCAGGTTAAAATGGGACTTTTTAATGAAAAATTTGCTTACCTTCTGTCTACTTAACTGCAAAATCAGTTTACTGAACCCTAAAATTGGGATTTGGCCAGGTGATCTCACGGTCCACCACACTGTGACAAATCTGGGCCTGTAACAGGGGAGAGTAAGAAAACTCTGCAGTCAACATGGACCCAGGGCTGGAGAGAACTGTCCAGAATGGAGAAAGCAGATCTTTCCCCCAGGGGACCCAAGACACCACATGTAACAGACCCAGTCACTACCCGAAAAATCCAGACTCACTCTGAAACCCAGAGAAACTTGCTAAAGTCACACATCCAGTAAGCAGAGATTCTGGAGTTGGGATTCAAATCCAAACTGTCTGACTCTGTGTGGTCTTCACAAGTCTCAACCCCCCCTCTGGAGGTGACAGTTCAGACATACCCCAAGTTGGTGCCTGTTCTCCAGGCAGAGGTGATTATCGGCAAGGTGAGAGATCCCCTACCCAGTGTCAGTCCACCTTTACCACATTTAGACTCTTTCAAATCCTACCTGTTATTCTAATACTAGAGAGAAAATGGCCTTTTTGCCAGCAGTCTCTAAGTAGGTCCCTCAATTCTCATCTTTACGTTGATGCTGAAAACAGGATGCCATCAACTCCCGGGCATCAAGGCTGTGGTGGGGCCAAGGCTCCGGGGGCCCCAGGAGCATCACCAGCATCCCCTGCTCTTCCTTCCTCCCAGACACCCGAGAGTGGGCCATGAACACAACTGTGTGGCTGAGATAAATTCTTTCTCTTTATAAAACAGAACAGTAGAGAATATTAAGGAATACAGTAAAACAGAATAGAAAACCAAGTATTTATCATATTATGTCATATATATGGTAAGTAAACTTCAATTGTGTTTCGCTTTACATATACATATATACTCCTCCGTGACATAACATGTATTTCTAACTGTGGGGGAAGTTAGAGAACCAGGCTGAGAGAAATTCAAAGTGCTGTCTCTTTGATAAGAGGTAAAAGAGAATAATGGGTGTGTAAAAGAATAAAAGACCAACAGTGATCATAAGTTCACATTTGTACTCAGGAAAACATCTAGAACGGGCAGCATTAAAGTTAGGGGCTAAGAACAACCGAGAACCACATCAAGTTAAAATAAAGAATGATTTTATTTAAATAAAACCACACATAAACTACATATAGATCCTATCAATCTGTATAGACCCATGGCTTAAATAAGCAAACTTTTTAGGAGTGAAATATTCATAAAGAAACTAGGTTTGGTCCTTGAAACTTGTTTTGCTTTTAACCCATGTTGTCCGTGGGATATGGCATTGCTTGAGAAGGATGGTGAGCTCCTATGTGATGCTCACGTGAAGACCTACTTCTGTATGAACAGCAGGAGTGAGCACACCGCGTGCTCCCTCCCCCCTGCTCTCGGGCATCAGAGCCTGGGATGGACCTGATTGCTGCTGGGATGGCTGCACCTGTGGCCACTACCCAAGGAAATGATTCACGTATGCATTACGGGGCCATCATTTCCACCAGAAAGACACGGAGCGCAATGGAGGGGGGACGCTGGCCCGTGAGAAGAAAGCAGCTCTGTGGTTCGCTTTCCAGGCATCGGGTCTCCGGTTCCATTGCTGTGTGGCACGGTTATGTGCCCCCTCATGTCATCCTGTGGCTCCCCCTGCTCACACCCACACACTCTGCGGGGCCTGGGTGAGTCAGATGCCTGTAGGAAAGAAGGGGGAGAGAAAGGAAGGACAAGATCTCGTCTTCCTGGGGCTGTCATGGATGTAAACTCCTGGAAGCAAAGTGGGACTTGCTGTAATCACGGTGACACAATGAATGTTGACACGACAGGCTGTTGATGTGTTCATTTGCATGCAGATGTGCATACCCTCCCTTCCAGTTCTACACGGTGGGCCCGGCGTGAAGGCCCGGGACGCTCCTACAGAGTGCGGTTCAATCCCACCCGTGGGGCTGCCAAACATCTTGATGCGGGGAAAGTGGCATTTTGTGCTTGAAAGAAGAATTAATGAAAGAGAGACGGTACAAAGGACAAGATTATGTGCAGTCACATGTTTCCTTTTAGCAAGCATGGGCAGTCTTATGAGCCCATCTGCGAGTGACCTTGAATGCAGGAGACTCGAACGCCAGGAGGAAATACTAGGTCGTCATGTAAGAACCACATCTCACCAGTTAAGAATTGATTTACTCATCAAGTTCTAGCGGTGAGCAGGTCTTTGTTAGTGGCTATCTGGGCACCATGGATAGAAAAAACAAGGGAGATCAATCACTCTCGCCTACAGTAAACTTCTTTTCAAAGATGTGCGTTTCATTGTTTGTGTTGTGTTTGCTGCGTGGGTATTTGTTTCAAAGACCCCAATTCTAGCTGATTCTAGTTACAACGGAATGAGTTACATGCACCTTGGCATACCACAAGTAGAATTGCACATTTGAGACCTGTCTGTTGGTTTCTGGATTTCCCTTCAAACTCATCAGGAAGAACCAGAGTGGAAGAATTTAGGCACATTACCAGAAAAGAAATTGGCAAGGACAATAAATGTCATAACCATTAACTCAGGAAGAACATGATGGATATGAGTGATGTACGCTTTGCAGAGAGGGACATCATAACAGTTACGATCTGGTCTCTTCCCTAGACTTTGACATGCACTCTGCCAGTAGTAGAGAAATACTAGTCACCGGTCATAAAAATAGTGTCCACTCTCGGTCTGTAAGATTTGAGAATCTGAAAGCTCACTGTTGGTAAGACAGCAGCTACATTGACAACACCAGACTTCTCTCTGTCACGTGGCATTGCTAACATCTAGAGGAGCGGGCAAGCTTGCGGCTCACTCCCCACCCTGTGCTGACCCCCAGGGGGCTCCGGCTGCGTGCCCACCCACGTGGGATCCAGGCTCCTGCCTCTGGATGTCCTGCCCCCGACTCCTTGGGTCTAGACTGAGCTCCAGAAGGCTCCCTGGAAAAATAGTTTCCTCACAACATGCAGCCATTACCTATTTATTAAAAACAGTATTGTGTTTATAGGATTCCTTATTTCTGAGTGAAGCATTTTCTAGAACATCTGGTTGGTTACACTTTACATAAATTAACAGACTGTCATCCCCTCTTGACAGTTACCTGTTTACTTTCACTTCATTAAATGCCATTTTTCAGAAATAACACAAGATATATGAAACACAACATGTAATTAAGCAAAACAATACAAATAAACATAACTAATCATAATGAGAACTGGAAGGAAAAAATGCGCTGGAGCAGAGAGCTGGGGAGTTGACTAGGGCCTGGATTTGCAGGTTAACTAGAAGGTTGCAGCAACGTGCTGGGAAAGCCTGTGACCCAGTTTGCTTGTGAGGCACGTAGCGTTTTATTTAAAATAGATGAAATGTCTTCCATTTGAAATATATTCTTCAGGTGGAGCCAAGTGCCCCATGTTTAGTGTAGGAAAATCTGGGTCAAAATAAACTAAATATTAGGGGACACCTGTGCAGACACAAGGGAGGAGGACGCCATGGGGGCCGAGCGCCCCAGTGACAGGCGGGGGCCGTGCGGGGTTGGGATGCCTGCGGCCCCGGGGAAGCTCCCAGTAACCTGGCCCGTTCTGCATCCCACTTGGCCAAGGTGTCTCCGTTGCGCTGGCGAGCGGGTTCTGGTCTCGGCCTGGGCCTTTTCTCTTCTCCGAGATTGCTGTTCTCTTCAGCCTCATCTCAATGAATCTATCTATAGAGAAGTTTGTTTCTGACCGATTGCTGCCCTGTGTACAAGGGACAGCAAACCCCCTCAGGTCACTAATTTAGAGGGAGGGTTTTTTTATTTCCCTTCTCTTTATTGTTTTTGTTTTCTTATCTCTATGTATCATCTATCAATCATCTACCTATTTATCTATCATCTATTTATCATCTACTATCTATCTATCTGACATCTGTCTATTATCCATCTATCATCTATCATTTATCTATCTGTTATCTATCTATCTATCTATCTATAATCTATCTATTACTTATCATCTGTCCATCTGTCTATCCATCATCATCTCCACCACCTTTCATTGTGATCCCTGGACCAATGGAGAAGAAAATAAAATAATCCTATTGTATCTTCTATAATTAGCAATAGTTATAAATCTATCTCCTGTTACTAGTCATACCAAAAATCATGTTTGAATTATTTAATTCTATCAGTGCTGAATATACATTACTCTCAACAGAATCTATCATTTTTTTCTCACAATATACATAATACATCTCTTTCCCCCCCTCAACATATTGTCATTCTTCTGCTAAGTATGTCAATCACAATTTCTTTCAACTGCTCATATTTCATGGGCCAATATCTCTGAGATGTGCAGCGAGAGGAGAAAGAGAATCTATTTCTGCCAAGTTTCAGGGAAATGGGGCTCCGTAGGCACGCTCACATTTTATTCCATAAATGAAAGCGAAGTGTTAGGAAAATACACCGAAACCGAAAATTATGTAACTCAACGAGAATGTGCAAAATTTACACTCTGTATTTTCTGGTCTATTTTCAATTTCCAGATGAACTTTTTTCCCCAATAACAGTGCTAATAGACTTGCCAGATTTGATACATACAGGCTGTTAAATGAGAAAACGGAAAAACAAAACCAGCTAAAATAGATGAGACTATCCCCCAGCAGTCCGGATCCGTGTACGGCTTTCGAGGAGAATGACAACTTTACGGCCTTTAGAATACCAGGAAGCCTTTGGCAAATTAGGTTGGCCAGAAAAGGCATGTAAATTAAATACTTAATGTGTGTGAAAGAGAAAACTAGGCATTTTCAACTGCACAGAGATTAAAGATTTTCATGTGGCCAAGAATGACAAATAGAAATCAAGGGAATCAGAAAGCCTGGAAATATGATAACACATATAACAAACGACTGCCATCCCCCATGTATAAAAATCTCCCGCAAATCTGAGAAAATTGTTAATACGAACAGGTACTTTATAAGGACCAATAAGCATATAGAAAGGTGTTACTGTTGCTGTGAGTTCGGGAAATAGGGATGAAAGCACTAGTGAAATCAGGCTGGTGCACAGCAAGCAGACCGCTCCACGGCTTCCGCGGGCCAGGAAGCAGGTGCTCACAGACAGCCAGGGGACCGAGAAGTGGAGCAGACTTCTCAAAAAGAAGCTTGGAAATATTTCTTAAAACTAAATACACAAAGGCTCTTGGAATCAGCAATTCTTTTCCAGGACTCTCTCCTAGAGGGACACTATGTAAGGAGACATTCTCCGGATGGAGCACAACCCTGCTTATGGTGGAGAAAGAGATCGGAACCAGGGGAGTGGCGGGAAGCAGAGCGCCCCACCGGGAGCCACCTGGAGCCAGTCGGCCGTGCCAGAGAGCGCTACACCACATCCGCTGCGCCAACTCAGGTATTTTTCAGTGGGAATGGGGAATGGTGCAGGATATTATACCCCTTTTTGGGAAATGATCACATGTTTGCACAAAGAGGGCTGAAGAAGGCCACAGGTCAGATGTGGATGCAGGCTGTGGCAGGGTGAGGGCTTTAGAGAAGGCAAGAGGACAGAGCAAGAGACACTTCTCTTCTCTTTTGAATTATTTCACTGACATAGTGGCAATATGGTCCATATATAACTTCTGTAATTCAGAAAATAAAGACTAGAAAGAAATGAAATGTGCCTGCAAGAAGCAGTATGGGGAAAGACGCCAAAAAGTAGGTGACTTAATGTAACAATCTGTCTGTCACCTTTTTTTTTTTTTTAAGATTTTATTTATTTATTTGAGACAGAGAGAATGAGAGACAGAGAGCATGAGAGGGAGGAGGGTCAGAGGGAGAAGCAGACTCCCTGCCGAGCAGGGAGCCCGATGCGGGACTTGATCCCTGGACTCCAGGATCATGACCTGAGCTGAAGGCAGTCGCTTAACCAACTGAGCCACCCAGGCGCCCCTGTCACCTTTCTTAGGAAGAGGAAGGTGACACAGTGCCCCACAAAGAACAAAGGATCCACATTCCTGTCTACCTGCGCATCCAAGAAGCCTTTGGAAAATACTGTAAGCGTGACTTCAATCTATTGAAGCCTGAGCTGGGTCGGTCTAAACATGTAGATACATCAGGGAGGTCAGACCTGCTAGGGGCTGGAGAGGGGAGCTCGTCAGTTCTGGACTGTGTGTTCTCTTTAACAGAAAACAAGTAACACATCCTCTAGTTTGTTTCTTTAGTCCTCTTTAAATTTGCCCATCTCTCCTGGATCAACTCTAGCTCAGAATTCGCAGCGTCCTTTTGTTCAGGCCCCATCCCACACTACGGACCACACTGAGCCTGTGTTTCCTGGCTCCCACAGGAGGCTCGGGCTGCCTTTAGGTATTTCCACCTCCATTTTTGTCCTGACAGGTGCATTTTATCTTTTTGTCCCTTGCATAACGCCCAAGTGTTCGGCTTTCTTGGGAGACTTTGCTCTAAGATTACCTGGTGCTCTTTCCCACTCTCACATGGTCCCTTCAGAGATCAGCCCTACCCAAGCATGCATTCCTTAGAATCAGGATATCAGGGATGATCATCACTGGATACTAATGCTCACATCTCAATAGAATAAGATTTGTGTTTCCATGGACTCCCTGAGCCAATGTGATGATACAGAGCAAGAAGACTGGTATGCCGTCCATTTGGCTCACATAGATTGGGAACCCCCACCATCAGGAAGTGAGTGGGTCTACTAGGTCCCTGGTGATTTGGTCTAAATGACATACTCATTTGACGGATTTTTTACAGTGCTGGTTAAACTAGAGCGCTTTCCTTGAATTGATTGGTGGTTTTGGAATTGTGCAGACCAAACCACAATCACATCCTGTGTGGTTGTCCCAAGCTCCTGCTGATGCTGACCTCAACTCATGCCAATGAGGTTTGGCATTTGGAACAGTGGGGACGCAACAGAAAACAGCAGAATCGCAGAGATGGCTGGTAAACGAGGCAAGAGTCAAGCATCCAAGGGAAAGGGAAATAAAAAAAAAAAGGGTATGAGGGCTCAGCACAATTATGGAGGGATTGTAGTGAAGTTGAGACCACAGCTGTGAAATAATGCATCAAGAATCTGAAGGTGAGTACAGAGCAGCAGGAAATATCTTCTTTGACAATTTGTTCATCCCAAAATATTTTTGAGCACCTATTGTATGCCAATTTTATAATGTAAGATTTGGGTCCTGATGATCTCAAAGAGAAGGGGCCTTATGCACTGAAATTAAAAGTGCTTTTTTTTTTTTGCAAAGCTCCCAGACATAAAAAAATAATAATTCAGAGTTCTTTTTGTCTTCACTTTTTCCTTTTAAATGAACAGCTTGCAGGTGTACCTTTGGGCACCTTTAGTCTGAGCTACCGCGGGATGTTTCCCCATGAGTTTCATTTTAAGTTAAGCTGAGTTCAAGTTGGGATCTAACGACCCCCTTCTTTCAAACTTGGAGTATTCCCCATCTGCCTTCAGAATCAGTCCATCGGGGGTATATTCATGTCCCTTTGTCACCTCTAACTGGCACTGCCTTATTTTACAGGTAGAAAAACAATGTTTCAGAAAAATTGAGTAACTTGCTTAACCGCACACTTATAAGGCATGGAGCTAAACTTTGAACTCAAATCCACTGTGTCTCAAGACCGTGTATTTGTGTGTGGTGTGTGCACATACATATACAGCTGATCCTGGGACAATGCAGGGGTTAGGGACACCGACCCACAGCACAGTCAAAAATCTAGGTATAATTTGCAACGACGTGGATGGAACCGGAGGGTGTTATGTTAAGCAAAATAAGTTAGTCAGAGAAAGACAAATACCATATGATTTCACTCATATGTGGAATTTAAGAAACAAAACAGATGAACATAGGGGAAGGGACGGAAAAATAAATAAGATAGAAACAGAGAGGGGCGCCTGGGTGGCTCAGTTGTTAAGCGTCTGCCTTCGACTCAGGTCATGGTCCCAGGGTCCTGGGATCGAGCCCCGCATCGGGCTCCTTGCTCTGCGGGAAGCCTGCTTCTCCCTCTCCCACTCCCCCTACTTGTGTTCCCTCTCTCGCTCTGTGTCTCCCTGTCAAATAAATAAATAAAATCTTAAAAAAAAAAAAAAAAGATAGAAACAGAGAGGGAGGCGAACCATAAGAGACTCTTAACCATAGGAAACAAATGGAGGGTTGCTGGAGGGGAAGAAGGTGGGGGGAGGGGGTAACTGGATGATGGGCATTAAGGAGGGCACTTGATGGAATGAGCACTGGGTGTTATATGCAACTGATGAATCACTAAATTCTACCTCCGACACTAATAATACACCATATGTTAACTACATTGAATTTAAATAAAAAATTTTAAAAAAATCTAGGTATAACTTTTGACTCACCCCAAATTTACCAATAGCCTACTGTTGACCAGAAGCCTTACCGATAATATAGTCAACACATATTTTGTATGTTGTATGTGTTATATACTATATTCTTACAATAAAGTAAGCTAGAGGAGAATGTTATTAAGAAAATCATAAGGAAAAGGAAATACATTTACAGTACTTACTGGATTTATAAAAATAATCCAAGTATAATAAGTGGACCCATGCAGTTCAAACCCGTGTTGTTTAAGGGTCAACTGTACCTATGTATGTCCATATGGAAGTAGACATCAGTTAAATATTGCCACCTCTCTCAACAGCGCAAAATATCAAGAAAATCTCACTTTAAAAATGTGTTATTAGGGCGCCTGTTTGGCTCAGTTGGAAAAGCCTCCGCCTTCAGCTCAGGTCATGATCTCAGGATCCTGGGATTGAGTCCCTTACCAGGCCCCCTGCTTGGCGGGGAGTCTGCTTCTCCCCCTGCCCCTCTTCCCCTGCTCATGCTCCCTAGCGCTCTCTCTCTCTCTCTCTCTCTCTCTCTCGTGCATGCGCAAAAATAAATAAAATCTTTTTTAAAAAGAGTTAAATAAACAGATAAAAATGTGTACTTTGAATTCAAGTCAGTTTAGTAAGCAATGTAACTAACAATATATTGAACTAATACCTGGTTTTTCAAAAAAGAAAACTTACAATGGAATAAGAAGTGAGAAATTCGTATGGATTTAAGCTGTGATAGCCATGACAACGATAAAGGAGATGGTAAATACATAATAGAGGATTTCTTTCCTGTGTCAGTCTTTGTATTTGGAGTTTGGCAAAAGTTATTTAAATTATTTTTTTAAATGGTGCCAATATTTTTAGTCAAAAACAATTGTTCTCGCCAGGAATAGCATTTTCATGGTAGGTAAGTGTGATCTTATTGGCATGCCCATGAGAATTTGGAAGCATTTGTTTATAGAAGCAAGGTTAAAAGGATGGCTAAGTAAACTACAATAATATTATTGGTAATGAACTTTAAGTTTATTATAGTTTAATTCTGTTTAGCCCCAGAAGCCAGGTATCTTGTCAATGGGAAGAGAAATGTACGCATTCGGCACAGATTTATTGAATGTCCTAACAAAACACCATGGGAATTAGAAAATAAATTTAGCAGCCGAAGTACAAGTGAAATTTTGAGCCAAATTTACCGACAGTTGGCAATGGCTGATTTGCATACCCACATATGGATATTTTGAGGTATTTACTGTAATTGGGGGTGGAACTGAAAACCCAGTCCCACCATTTACTTCATGCTTGACCTTGAGCAAATTACCTCACTTCTGTGTGAGTGTTTCTTCACCTGTAAAATGAAGTAGATGACAGGAGTATTTACCTCATGGGATTGTTGGGAGGACTAATTGAATTGAACACAAAGGGTTTTCCATGACACCCTGGAAGGTAGGATTGAGGGTATTACTCTCATTATGTCATCAGATGCTTTTCCTGCATCTTTTTGGGATGATCCTGTAGATCGTTCCCTTTGAGATGTTAATATGGTGAATTACCTTAACAGAGTCCCCAGCGATGGTGAAGAATCCAGCATTTCCAGAATAAACTCAGTTTGAGGATAACACCTCGCCTTATTTTATGCCTGCTGCATGACTTTGGCTGAAAGGTGACTGAGAATATTTGCAAGTGGAGTAACACTGGCTTAGCGGTTGCCCTTCCTTTTATCATGCTTACCTGGCTTGAGATTTGGGTTCTACTGCCCACAAATGGGAAAGGAAGTGTTTGCTCTTTGTTGGTCAGTGTCTTTGTTCATTTTGCATCCAGAGGATTTTAAAGTATTGACTTAATTTTTAAAAAACACTATAGAAGGACCATTTTTTATTTCCGCTTGAATTATTTATATTTTCATAGGAAATTGTTCATTTTGTCTAAACTTTCAAATGTATTGGCATAAAGTTGTTCATAATATTCTCTGATTTTTAAAAATCTGCTATATCTATCGGAGGGGTAGACGAACCATGAGAGACGATGGACTCTGAAAAACAAACAGGGCTCTAGAGGGGAGGGGGGTGGGAGGATGGGTTGGCCTGGTGGTGGGTATTTAGGAGGGCACATTCTGCATGGAGCACTGGGTGTTGTGCACAAACAATGAATCATGGAACACTTCATCTAAAACTAATGTTGTAATGTAAGGGGATTAACATAAGAATAAAAAAAATTAAAAAAAAAATCTGCTATATCTGTGGTTGTGACACTCTTTGTGCCTAATCTTTTTTTTCCTTTGTGCCTAATCTTGTTTATTAGTGTCTCCTATGTCCTTATCTTTTTTTTTTTTTTAATTTTATTATGCTATGTTAGTCACCATATAATACATCATTAGTTTTTGATGTGGTGATCCAGGATCCATCGTTTTCGTATAACACCCAGTGCTCCATGCAGTACGTGCCCTCCTTAATACCCATCACCGGGCTAACCCATGCCCCCACCCCCTCCCCTCTAGAACCCTGTTTGTTTCTCAGAGTCCATAGTCTTAATTATTTTGTGCAGTGAAGCCAACTTTTGACTTTGTTAGTCCATTCCACTATGTTCATTTTCTTTTACTGATTTCTGCTCCTTATCATTTCATCCTTTTATTTTCATTGGATTATCTTGTTAGTATTTTAATATCTTTCTAAAATAAATTGAATCAATATTCCACTCTTCTTCTTTTATAACGTAAAATCTTAAGATTATACATTTCTCCAAGTATGGTGTTAAGCAAAATTGCACATCTGATATGTGGTATTTTGTTATCTTTTGCTTGGAAGTATTTTATAATTACCACTTTGATTATTCTGTTTGTTTTGTTTTGAACCGCTGATTATTCTTGATTCTTTTTAAAATTTTCTAAATGTAAGTTTTAAAAACTTTTTTTACTACTAACATAACTTAATTGCTGATAATTTAAAAACATGGTCTATATTAAATACTCATTCTGTGAAATATGTTAGAACTTGCATAATGGCCTTGAAAAAGTTCCATTTTATATTTGAGAAGACCATATATTGTCTAAATGTCGATTCTCTGTATATTTATTAATTCGTATTTGTTAAGTGTATGTTTCTTCTATATCTTTACCAATTTTTGTTGCTTTATCAATAATTGAATAAGATGTAATAAATGATTATGATTATGGATTTGTCAATTCCTTCTTTAAAATCTGAAAAGTTTTCTGTGACTTAATACTTTTCATCAGATATATATGCATGCAAAATTATGTGTTCTCATTGAATTTATTTTTTGTCATTAAGCAGTAACTTTCATTCTCTTTGAATAACGTCTTTAAGATGTTATTTTTTCTTACTCCAGCTTTTTGTTGTTTAATATATTTTTCCATCTTTTTACTGTTTAAATTTCTATGTCCTTATGTTTTAGCTGCATTGTTGGTAATCACACACACACACCACATAATATTTATCATAATTGGCAAGTTTAGATCATTTACATTTATTGCTATTACACACATATTTCTATCATTTTATTTTGTGGTTTCTGCTTGTTTTGCTTTTTTTTTTTAATGCTTCTTTGTAGCCTACCCTTGATTTACACACTTGACTCCATTATCCTCCCCAGTTCAGTGCTCTCCTGGCTGGATTTGTAAAATACTACTTTCTGTTGAGAAATTCTCCCATTGATAGATATTGCAAGGCTTACCTGCCTATTTCTACAGACTATCAGTGTATTAAAAATTTTATCTTTAGAATATCCTTTGTGCTCCAATGAAGTAAGTGTCTTTGTTGTTCTTTTTCACAATGGTTTTGAGTATTTTGGGGGTTTACGTTCTCCCAGATCAATTTAATAAGTAGCTGTTCATTTTGATAAAGAATTTGTTGGAATTTTGAGCATTGCATTGAACTTATAGAGTAATTATGGGAAAAAATTCTATCTTTAAAATATTTAAGAATAAACATGATATAGCTACCCATGTTTTCCAGATGTTTTTAATGTCTTTCAAGAATGTTTTATAGTTTTTTCATAATACTTGCACATATATAAGTTGAGATTTGTTAATATTTATTTGTTTTGATTAAAGTTTATCTTCACATTTTAAATTTTATCATATATTTATTTTTTACATTCACCAATATAGACATCTGAGTCTATTTTAAGGGATACATGTTTAGTCTTTAATTTCTTCAACAGTTTTCTGTTCCAGTTTTCTACCACATCTTTGCCAAATTTTGTATTTTATCTTTAAGAGTAATTTTTACAGATAGGTAGATACATGATAGATAGACTTAGAATTAAGAATTGTTATATATTTCAATCTACCACGTACCATGGGTTATGCCCCTCTTTCTTCCTACTATTCTCGACCAATACTATTTTTTTTGATAATAGTTGTGATTGGTTTGCTTATTTTATTGGGTTTTAAATAAAACTGATCTTTTGAAAAATTCTAATTTTTGTATGTCATCACTAAAACTGGTCAAGTTATTCTTTTTTTTTTAAGTCTAAAGACTGGTTCATCCATTTTCTTATGTTAATAATTTATGGCGATATAATTTCCCCCACATCTGGCTTTTTTTTTTTTTTTTTTTGCCTTTCATGGGTCTTGACAGAGGGGCATCATCCTTATTACTCATTTCCAGTTTCTGATAATTATAATTTTCGTAACCCAAGAATCATTTTTTTTTAAGATTTTATTTATTTGTCAGAAAGAGAGAGAGAGCACAAGCAGGGAGAGAGGCAGAGGGAGAGGGAGAAGCAAGCTCTCTGCTGAGCAGGGAGCCCGACGCAGGGCTTGATCTCATGACCCTGGGATCCTGACCTGAGCCGAAGGCAGACGCTTAACTGACTGAGCCACCCAGGTGCCACCCGAAGAATCAGTTTGAAATTAATATTTTAATTTCCAAGTAATTCCATTTCAATGGTCAGTTTTTCGCTGTTAATTTTTAAGTTATTCAGCATTGTGCTTTTGTTCCCTCAACTTTATGTTTTAACATTGTTGAATTTAGTATTTCATTTTGATGTTGGTTTTTCTTCATGTCTGGTGATTTTCTGTGTACTCTTATTTGCATTTGAGATTGTTCATTAATTTTAAAATGCTCTGTGAGTGTTTGCATGGGCAGCATTTGGCCAGAAGCAGGGCACATAACCTTCCCTGACAGACGAGTTAGCCACACAGATGGGCTGCTGTCATGACCAGACTAACCTGAGGACTTCCTGTGTATGGGGGCTACCTTTTCAACAAACCAAGAACCAACATGCCCTGCTTTCATCCAGGACAAGGGAAAAATGGATAGCAACAGGTCAAACTGACTGGCTATTTCCCTTTAAATATCTTTTTTGTTGCCTTGGTCTCTGTCTGCTTGTCTCAGGTATAGAACTCCCTTGGGATCTCTCCCATTTTATATATGGGTCCTAACTCATCTTGGGCTGTATATTATTTTTCTTAATGAGATATCTAACTGCTATGTATTTTTCATGGATTTTGTATGGCTTCTGGTCCTCTGAGGATTCCACATCTTAGTTTCTTCTTTCTTTCTTTCTTTTTTTTTTAAAAGATTTTATTTATTTATCTGACAGAGAGAGACACAACGAAAGAGGGAATACAAGCAGGGGGAGAGGGAGAGGGAGAAGCAGGCTCCCCGCCGAGCAGGGAGCCCGATGCGGGGCTCAATCCCGGGACCTGGGATCATGACCTGAGCCGAAGGCAGACGCTTAACGGCTGAGCCACCCAGGCACCCCTTAGTTTCTTATTTCTTAGTGCAATTATGGATTTGTGCACACATATATCTTTTGTATCTTCTATAGGTATTTGACCAAGAAAAAAAAAGCTGCCTATAGTCCTGGTCAGCCATCTTGAACTGGAACAATGGACTCTTTAAAACCATACCATATTGCCAAAATGCATACACAGAAGTGAGGGAAATTCTCAAATCAATAATCTAAATCTCCACCTATATATGCCACAAAAGTAAGAGCAAAATGATCCCAAAGTAAGCAGAAGGAAGGAAATAATAAAGACCTGAGCAGAGTTCAATAGAAAAACAATAGAGAGCATCAATGAAGGAAAACTGGTTCTTAAAAAATGTCAGCGAAATTGATAAACCTCTAGAAAGACTGATAAAAATAAAAGAGAAGACACAGATTACCGATACCAAGAATGCATCATAGAATTTCACTACAGATCCTGCAGCCATTAAAAAGATTCAAGAGAATATTCTAAGAACTGATGCACTTAATTCAAAATGTATAAGAAATGGACCAATTCCTTCAAAATCAAAAACTACCAAGACTCCATCAATGTGAGATAAATAACCTCACCTGTAACCTCCATCAAATCCTCAGAGTCAACATCAACAGTGATGAGCTGTGTTGTCAGTGCGTAACCTGATGTCACGTGTAGCCAGTAGCATCTGTGGTCTTCCCCCCAAAGCCCGCCTGCAGTCCCACCAGGAATCAAACATAAGGCAATCCCAAGTTGAGATGTTGGCAGGTAGTGTCTTGGAAGCTGGTTAGAGAACATATAGATCTTTTTTAAATCAATTTATATAGGAATATTAATCTTTTGCTACATTTACTATCCCCCATCTTTCTTTTTACTCTAGTTATTGATTTGGAGTCTGCCAACAAATTTCTGTATCAAATTAGCTGTCCCATATGGGACAGCTAACCTGTACCCTTTTCCCCATTAAGGGCTTACTTTAACTGAACCAGTCTATAACTTACAAGCTATAACATCAAATAAAGAGATCTGCTGATATCTCTCTTATTTTCAGAGTTTCCCAAATCTTTGCAGCTTGTTAGAGTGCATCATTAACCACCAAGCCAACCCATCGGAAACCTTCTGCTCTCCTATATACATTTAGCTGACTGTACATTTTCTACCTTATGGAAGATAAAACACAAATCCAAAAGTCCTTAGTAGAACACATATAATACAGTAAGTTACAGTTTGGAATCAAATATCAACTTTTAAATTTTATATTTTTTCTACAATAAACTTCTCAGCACTAGCATAGCATAAATGGTATTCTTCAGTCCATATATTTGTAGACCATTGTAGACCAATCATTCATTGCATTTCAACTGTCTTCCTGCACCCAGCAACATAAAATAAACTTCTGGGTAATTAGTTAATGTGGGGAACGTGAGGGACTAGATGGTATTAAGAAAGCAAACAGAGGAACCTGGGTGGCTCAGTTAAGCATCCAACTCTTTACTCTTGATTTCAGCTCAGCTCATGATCTCAGGGTCATGGAATCCTTCCAGAGTCAGGCTTTGCACTCAGCTTAGAGTGGGCTAGAGATTCCCTTTCTCCCTCTCCCTCTACCCCTCCCCCGTCTTTTTCTCTCTAAAATAAATAAATTAATTAAAAAAACAAAAGAAAGCAAACAACTCACTTTCATACGCAGAGACCATACATATCACTTGAGGCTTGATGAATGAGCTGCCTGTCCTCTTTCTGCATGTGCCTCCTCAGGGCAGATGTGTGAGTATGTTGTCTGTGACCTTTAACCAGGGGGTTGCATTGTTCCTTCCGTGCACCTGCCACCTAAACCCACGCACACATATCCTCTGTCTTCCCTTTCCTGGCAAACCCAAATCCTTCACTGTTCATATTCTTCTCTAATGTCTTTGTCTTCTAATAAAAAGAAAAGGTTATTTTATGGTATCCTTCATTGTTTTTACCATATTCTGCCAATTCTTCATAATGCTACATACTGAAACACGAATGAAAACAATAAGCCCTCCACACGCTATAATAAAATATCTACGTGGCTGAGTCAATTCTCTCTTCACATGCATGTGTTGGCCACACACTGTTATGGACTCAGTGGTAATCTGTCTGCATTGATAAGCATCTGACCTCTTTATTGGTTAGCCAGGAGATAAATACTCGACAGAGAAATCTCCACAAACTCCTGCCTAATGACTACTCAACAGCTTTTTATGGTTCAATATTTTATCTTGCTCCAAATATCTACATGGTGGTAATAGGCAGCTAAACCAAATCCAAACTCCTGTTTTGTCTCCAAAACTGCTTCTTCCCCTGTAGTCTTCTGAATAAATTGCAAGACATTCGCTAAGCTGCTCAAGCCAAAATCCTGGGAGTCAGACCTGACTCTTCTCTGTCATATCCACCACCGACCTGCCAGCCAGTCCCACGGGTGCTGCTTTCTGTCCCAAGCATACCATGGCTCAGCCATAGTGTGAGCCTCCATTATCTCCAGCCAAGCACTGTGAGAACATCCTGCTCTGGTCCGCTCTTTGGTCTATTGTCTACACAGAAGCCACAGGGGTCCTTTCAAAGCTGAAGCTGGATCACCCCACATCACCCCTGCACTGTAAAGGCTCCAAAGTGCTTTAAAGATGGGTGAGATGGCCAGAATCCTGTCTATATCACCAGTCTCATTCTTGCAGTCATCCCCCTGGCTCACACGATTCCTGCCACACGACTGTCTCGTGATTCCTCGAACACAGCAAGCTTGTTCCCACCCCGGGATAGAGAAATGTGCCAACAAACACGGTCCCTACCTTCATGAGAACTTGCACAAATTATCTGGCCATATGGAGATAGCAGTTCCATAGAGTTTTTGTAAATGTTCATTTAATCAACGTTGATAAAGCACCTCGCATAGTCATTAACACAGTATAGGAAATTAAAATGAATATTAGTTCTTCAACGCTCAGATAATTAATTTTAATTTTTCTTGTTATAAAAGAAGATAGTTTCATGGGATGAAATGACTGCTATGTACAACTTTAGCAATATTACATGTTTTTCATAAATGCTAAATTGCTCTCTTATTGGCTAGATTTTGCCTTTGATTTTGATGCCAATAATTCTGTTTAACTTTATTGTTTCTATTCTTATCATCTCCCCACCCATATCCCCATCAGATGAGTTTCTATTCTTATTATCTTCCCACCTGTATCCCCATCAGATGAAGTTTTAGCTTTTAGACTCACCTGAATTTATGCATGTTTTTTCACCATATACATTTTTTTCAATATTTTTGCATTTAATTTGATAGGCACAGTTGATAACAGGTATTAATAGTTAATTTTGTGCATTCAAACTTTTTCTTACCAATAATGTAAAATTAAATGTATTATCTCCCATGAGTAATTATGAGGTTGAGTAATTCTCTTTCTTTTCATCTTACTGTCCTTATTCCCCGTATTCTCAAGCTGGCAGTCCTCATCACCGATTTGACTTTTGGCAATGTAAAGTTTGGTTTTTATTGCACCATTTCATCTCCTCCTTTTGCCGCCAAGTTTCTGGGTCCCTGATTTTGTTTCTAGTTTCCATTTATATCTTATTGCATCTCTGCTCTCTCATTCTTCTTCTTTTTTAGTACGTTCCATGCTTCTTTAACCTTGCCACATGTACGTACTTCTTTGGAGGACACCCGTCGCATGTCTTCTAAATTCCCACCTTTTTGTGTAGAACAACATTGTCAGTAGCACATTTCATACATTACTGGAAGTCACCAAAGTCAGGTATCACAGAATCAACGGGGAGGGTGGCAGGGGACAGAGAAGGACGCGGCATTTACTCTAGTGCCCGCCTGGTGGCTGCACCCCCTCGTGTGGGGCCAGTCCAATGCAGCGCTCCTACAGTAAAAGCATCTTGGGTGCTGGTCAAATGGTAGCAGGGATTAACGAGCCAGCATTTTTGTCTGAGTTGGGAGCAAGTGGTGTCTGACTCGGGACAAGGATGGGTGGGTAGTCTGTACTAAGTTTGGGTAAGTAATCCTGGAAAAATCCAGGACCCGCTTGAAGTGCCTCCCTCCTGATGCATTTGGTGATCTGGCCACACGACCCTGTGTCCGTCTAAGGAAGGCTGCGTTGTTGGAATTCTAGGTAGAACCTCCCTGTGAGCAGCATTTTCTAAGAGGTAGCGATGCTGGATTTTTCTCCTCCTTCTGGTCACCTCATCTCCAGTCACCCCGAGCCCTGGGGTTCCTGAGTGCTCAGGTCTGCCTTGGCCACCTGCCAGTCAGTGAAGCAGGACTGCAGACCTGACAGGGGAGCTGTCAAAAGAAGGACTGACTCACTGTAGATCTTCTGGGAGACTCTCCAGCTCTGTGACCACAGAGGGGCTTGAGCTGCCCGAGAGCCAGGATACCCATTTCACTTCACTGAGTATTTTCCTCCCACCCTAAAGCTCAGAAGCTTCTTCTTTTCAGCTCCCCCCTCCCGGCCCATCCCCACCGCAAAATGTCAGCATCTTAAGAGGATGGGTCCTGGCAACAACCCTTTGTCAGCATTGTTGGCGATTGCTTCAGTCTCTTCTCTGATTGGCTGACAATGTGGAAGTACCTACTGTAGCAAACAGACTTCTCATCGTGACAGATGGGCCAAGGTTATTTCATTTTTAGTCTGTTTTGTTTAGAATTTATGTTGACAAAAAGAAAAAAAAAAGGACAGAAAAGATTTCCTGGAAACAGGGAGCTGTTTGTTGTGTTTCACGAGATGCCTGAAAGGCACAAGATTTCCTTCAGCTTCAATCCAGAAGAGATCACACCGCCCCAGGCCTATCAACAGCCGCAGTCTGGCCACTCCAAATGCAAATCAAGCCCAAAGACTGACAAAGAAAAGACAGAAAATTGATATTCTACTAGCTTCAAAAAAGCCCAAAGTAATATTTACAAATAAGATTTTTGATGATGCCAGGAGAAACTGTTTTTTGTTTTTGTTTTTTTAAACAAAACAGAAAAGCGTAAATTCTCCTCTATGCAAATGGAAATGCAGTCCTCCACATAGGACCACTTCGGCAACCCCCTTTGGTGGCGTGTGGACCCACGGCTCACGTGTGACGGAAACACATATGGACCCATTAAATCGTGATACGGGGTTTCTAGGTTAAACCGGGACTGCCAACGGGAAAATTATTTCCAGGTTCAGTGATTTAATTTTTGGTTGACAAGATTAAGTTTATGCAATGCATAAGGGAGAAGGTGGGAGGGGAGGAGGGAAAAGCAAGGCGCCTAAGTTAGCAAAGTGGTGAATGCAACGCTCTGTTATTTTTAGTTATCGTTGGCAGTGATTATTTTTGTTGTAAATATAAATTGCCATCCATTGTTTATTCTATTTTAGTGACCTGGGTAATTTGTCATTGTTTTTGTCATTGATATTGGAATCTTTTTTGCAAGCTCTATGTGTTTCTTTTTTATAGCTTCGAGATGTTTATTGGAAATTTCTGATATAGACCTTTTAAGGTTTAGGATATAAATATGAAGGTGCTTATCCTTTACTTCCTTTGCTATTTTTAATTTACAGAGTGCATAATCACTGGCTCGTGAGGTTCCAATCACTTCTGTATCGCAACAATTATTTATTATTTGCAGAGTTCAATCCTGAGAAAAAGCTTCCCTCATTAGTTTTCCAGGCTTTTTATTTTATTTTTCTTCTCTTCCAGTGTAATAAACAGCATAGTAAGTAAAATGTTTTTCTTTTTCCAGTAGAGTGAGATTTTTTTCATTCCGTGGCTGGACAGTTGGAATCCCCTATCATTCCCACAGCATCTACCTGCCAGATTTGTGCTCTGTGCTCCCTTTTCATTATTACCCAGTTTCTCCTTCTGGGGGAGGGATTGACATTATCCTTGGACTTCTGTATTATAGAGTGTCATTCCACCCTCTACACATGCTGCCCCACTGCTAATCTGTTTTTAATTTGTTCATTTGACAATGTTTTTTTTAAAAAAATTTAAATGTTTTCATTTTGCCTTTTAATTTTGAATTAATTATATAATTGTATGTCATTTAAGAACTCAATCCAGGAGGGGCGCCTGGGTGGTTCAGTCGGTGAAGAGTCTGCCTTTGGCTCAGGTCATGATCCCAGGGTCCTGGGATCGAGCCCCACGTCGGGCTCCCCGCTCGGCAGGGATTCTGCTTCTCCCTCTGCCCCTCCCCCTGCTTGTGCTTGTGCTCTCTCTCTCTCTCATTTAAGTAAATAAAATCTTAAAAGAAAAAAGGAGCTCATACCATGAGATCTCGTATATCCTTCCCCTGTTACCCCTAGGGGTAACATCTTATCAAACTGTAGCACAGTATCACAGGCAGGAATTGGCATTTATGCAATCCACCAGCCTCATTCAGATTCCACCAGTTTCATATGCACCCATTTGAGAGTGTGTGTGTGTGTGTGTGTGTGTGTATGCACTTGGTTCCATGGGCAGGTTTGTGTGACCAACACCACTGTCCAAATATACGAGTTTCATGACAAGGACCCCTGTGTTCCCTTCTATAACCCTGGGCACTTCCCTCCCACACTGTCCCTAAGGCCTAGCAACACTAGTCTCCCGTCTGTCCCTATAATGTTGTCATTTCAAATGTTTTGTAAGGGGAGTTACGCAGTATGTAATCTTTGGACATTTCCGACGCCTTTCGACCCCGGCCACATGGCCCTCATGCTCATGGGAACAAGCCCTTGTTCGTGAACGGACCTTTTCAATACCTCTGCTTTTAGTGTCTTGAACTCTTCAGCTCTGACGAGCTTCACTCCTGCTCAGTTACTGCTCACTGCAGAAGGAGTCACATTTTGCACCTGGAACGCGAAGGTCTTGTTTTCAGCAATTTTCCACTCTGACCACAGCTGTTTGGTTTTGCCCCTCAGCTTGCTGAAGACAATCCCACCCTTCCTAATCACTTGGAATACTTTTGAACTCTGTGCTACAATAGAAAACAGACTACTTTTCAGTTTACAGTGGGAAAGAGTTGTAGACTAGGCCAGAGACATGGCAGGACCACATCATGGTCTGAGAAACTTAGGTTACCTGGGGTCAGAAAGAACCCCCCAAAATAGTGACGGGCAGAGCCAACACTTCAAGTACTCTCCAAAGGGGCTGTCCCGTATTGGGCCCCTACGACCCTCCAGGTACCATGATGGACACGTTCCCACAGCCCACTCATTTAACCTGCACAGCATCTCCCCGGGCAGGTACATCAGGTCCTGTGAACTCCTTCCTCACAGAGGTTAAGTGACTTTTCTCTAGTCGTGCAGGGGTGGGGGAAGACTAGAATTTGCCATCAGGATAGGAGGCCCCTCTCAGAACAAATGACATGGGAATGCAACCAATCTCCTTGTACCTCAAGGTTATGAATTTCTGCAATGACATATAATATACTTTCCTCTTCCCTTTATTGGGATATTCCCTTTTTAGTCTTCTTATAATTATGACCCTTTTAGCACACATTTATGTGAAATCTATAATATATACCATATTGTGCTAAAATTCATTTAATTTATACTTCATACTTAACAACTTTTTCAAATTCTTCCTTATCTATGTTAGTTCACCCTTAGAATCTCTTCCATCATTCTTCATTCTATGCCAGGTCATGATCCCAATGCAATATCCAGTTTCCCACAACACACCTCACATGCAGCTTAGAACCCTTCCATCAAACTCTTATCCTTGCCTTTAAATCTTTAAAGATGTGCGTCGCCCAGTGTCCACCCAACCACCATTCAGATGTCATGAGCATCAATCCAGAAAGTGACATGCTCTTGCTTTTACTTTTAATCTAGCTATGCATATTCTACACCTTTTATTTTTCTCTTTCAAAGCCAATAAAAATAAGTTTCAGGATTTTTTAAGGTCTCATTTATTCTCACATGAATCAGCGGAAATGAGTAACAGTCACACATGTGATGAGTATTTGGCAGTCCTTCCATCATGCCCGGAAAGAGAAAACCTCTCATTATCTATGTCAGGGCGATGCCTGGCTGTCTTCAGACCCCTCGTAAGCAATCACCACGCTCTTGCTCCCAGCGTGCATAATGGGATCCGCTGAACTCATGGGCACCTGTCGCTTTTTCTCCCCTGGAGGTCTGTGAGATGTTATGGGTCCTAATAAGGAACAGTTCTGTTCTTTGGGGCAAAAACTTGACAGACTAGTTTTTGAATGGAATCCTGAATTTCCATTCACTAACCTTTTGGCAGGATTTTTGCATCCTCACCACATTTAAAAAAAAAAAAATGGGCATTTTTTCCTGGACAACTTTATCCTAACAGGAACTCTTCATCAGCTCTAATAGAGAGGGTGAGAGAGAATTTCTCCACGTGTCCCCTCTAACTGGGTGTCCAGCTTGTTAGGAGAGCCCCTGTGCTGACCTCAGGCAGGAGGCACACCCGGACATCGGGCTGATGGAGACAGCTTCTCAGTAGCCCCATGTGGGATCGGAAAGTTGATTGGGATCTTCCTCCTTTAGAAGAATCTCACCTCTGGTACATCTGCTCACCTTTGTGCTACGGTCCGTGGGGCTTCAGGCAAACTCGAGTTTGAGTTCGCCTGATGGCTCCACTTCCTTTCAAGACAGTTTTGTTGCATTTCTGGATATTAAACATTAGCCAAAAAAAAAAGTCACCTCAGCTGTGTGTGCAGCCAGCTGTCCTCTTAGACCAGCACAGACCACAGCACGAAGAAGTCACTTCCCTCCCGATCATCTCAGTGCTCTTCCTGCTTCTTCCTCCCAGGCCCTGGAGAGCCCTGATTGTCTGGGATGTAGCTTCTTAATCAGTGACGTGATATGATTACTGTGATCAGTGACGTGATATGATTACTGTGAACAATAGTTCAACATCGAATTTTCTAATCACCAGAGTGTCAACGTTGTCATTTCAGGGGAAAAGGGGAAAAAAAGTTATGGAAGCTTTGGGTAAATACCTACTTTAACTACCATCTACTAGAAATATGAAGGCTGGTTTCTGAAAATAATAAAAAGAGAAAAAAATAAAAAGCCTCAATAAGCCCTTGAGGTGTATGAAACAGAATATCTAAGCTTATGAACCACACTGTAACTTTTAAAAGTTGTTCTCTTAGTTGATCTAAATTTTATTCCACCTTCTGGATAATACCAAGTCAGAAACTCCCTCGAAGTCTAACATAAAATAATTACATGGGCAGTGTATTGTATAAGTCTTCTAAGAAGAAAATAGAAAGCTTTTTTTTAGCTTCCTTTTTATTGGTCTGATTTTTAAACCCTTGGGTGTGTCAAGAAGTAGAATTCAAGTAAGTACTGGAAAACTTCTGAACACCGTCCTTCAACTTGTCAATTACTTTAGGGCAGTATGAGATGGATAGAAACGTATCCGTTTGATTTTGTTCTTTCTCTTTCCCTGGGATTTTCTGAGTTTCCCGGTTATTCAGCTAAGCACAAATTGCTGTTCATACAGATGCATTGCCATGATTCCTGATTTGCTGGCTGTCATGCCCATTAATACCTAACTAGGCTGTCAGACTGTCACTCCTTGTTGTTGCAACGATTTGTTTCATACAAGGCACTTGATTCAAGAGGGAGAAGGGGGAGAGAAAAAAAAAACCCTCAGTTGTCCTGTTTCTTCTTTGGAAGTACACAGAGGTGATGCAAAAGCATGAGGAAAAAACACCTACACCACTTTCATCCTTAACAATTAATTGCCAAGCACATAACTCGGATATATTTTTAAGAGGAACACACACCCTCTTGGAGCTTGAAATGTGGTGGAGTTCAGATCAGTTCTCAGGAACATTCCCGTGCACAATTCTCAAGTTGCTTCATCTGACATAGCCCAAAGCACATTCTCCAAATGAAGAGAAAGCCTCCATTGTTCAGAGCATACGGCTCATGGTGCCATCATTAAGCACCTGAGGGTGGCATGATGGCAAGCGGCTCTGAGAAGGAAGGCCTAGTTCTCCGAGAGCCCAAGACATGGAGTGTCTACCGAGGTTTGATTGCAGTGCCATTGTTCATTCCTTTTTGGGGCAGGATTTTAGTCTGCCTTTAAAGAACGGTGGTGTTGAGTGACAGGCACAGAAACCGCCACCAGCAAACCTCCCGCCCGATGCCGGTGACTCTCCTGCTTTGTTCCATCCCCTGCTTGGCAGGAATCTTCCCGTTCCTGAGAGGAGGGGAGGAGGCAAGCTTCTCCTTCATGACTCCTACAAAGGGTAAGAGGTCCTGTTTGCCGCACGGACGCGTTTGTGAAAGCGCCAGAGCCCTTGGTGGAGGTGGACCTGGCTGCCCCTGGAGTCTGCCCTCAGCTCCACTGCCCTCCATGTGGGAGTTCCTCCTGCCCCTTCCTTCAGCTTGCCTCTCTGCACACCACCCTACCTCTCCCCTTGAATAGAGAGCACTTCTCTTTTGCTCCTTTCCTCCACACCCCCAGTTGTCTTACAGTGTCTAGCCCTTCTTCAAGAAAAGAGTCCTAGATATTGTCTTTGAGTCTTTGTTTCTATTCTGAAGAAGGAAACGAAGAATCTCACCAGACAGGGGTCCTTCCACCAACATCTTCACAGGCTCACCCATCTTGTGCTTGAATATCCTCAGTGAGAGCCCCACGCTGGAGGGGGCTGCTTCCATGGGCGAGACACTCAGAGGTTCCTCCTCATGGGACCATGAGCCCTGTGGACAGTGACCACATGAAGACTTCTGATGTCTTCTTTTAAGCTTCTCTACTCCTGGCTAGACATCTTCACCTCTAAACCTCTCTAATCATCTCACCAGATCTTTTGTAAGATGAGATTTCCAGATTGAAAGCCATACTCTAGATGTGATAGACTCAGCATAGGATACGTGCCTAGCCTCCTTATAATCTTTATACTTTGTCCCATTTATAAATCTAAATTAGTTTTCTTTTTATTTTATTCCCCCCTTAGTGTAATATTATACTCAACTTAAATGCACTGAATATCTACTAGGCATGTAAAATTCTAGTCATTCAGATGCTTGGCATTCAATATCATGTACTCAAATCTCACAGATATTTGGGACTAATTTTCCATTTGATATGGAAATTTTGTCATGTTACTTCCCCCATAGCTTGCAATAATTTAAAAGAATGAAAATTTAAAGATTAGTTTCTAAAAGTAATTGAATATATAGTGAATTAGAAGGTAAGCTTATACTAGAAAAAAAAATTGTTAGTAACTAAGTAAAGCAGTGAAATTTCCATACCTTCTAGAACAGTAGCCTTAACTTTTGTATCACAGAGCATGTGACCAATCACATGGCAAATGCCTTTGCATGAAAACAGTGCTTTATGCAATTCAGGGGTTACCTGCTGCAAACATCACCCTTTTGTCTACCTTTGAAGTATGTAAACTAAAATAAAAGGGAGTAAGCCACAACAAATATTATAAAAATAGACTGAAATCCTTGAGGTATAAAAATACAACTTCAAGAAGAAAACATAAAAGAATATTCTTATTACTTTAAGATAGGGAAAAAAATCTCTTAAACAGAATACAATAAAAGGCTTAACTATTTGGGGCGCCTGGGTGGCTCAGTTGGTTGGGCGACTGCCTTCGGCTCGGGTCATGATCCTGGAGTCCCGGGATCGAGTCCCGCATCGGGCTCCCTGCTCGGCAGGGAGTCTGCTTCTCCCTCTGACCCTCCTCCCTCTCATGCTCTCTGTCTCTCATTCTCTCTGTCTCAAATAAATAAATAAAATCTTTAAAAAAAAAAAAAGGCTTAACTATTTAAGAAGGTTGATAAATTGCACTTAATTGACATTAAGAGCTCTTATTTAACACAAGACACCCTTAATGGGGTCAAAAGCTATGCCACAGACTGGGGGAATATATTTGTAATCCATCTATCCAACAAATGCACTTCACAAGAAAAATATCTCAGTGAGCACACACGAAGGTGTTTGTTGTCTTTAGTCCTCTTGAGAATGCAAGCTAGAACAACGAAATGCTACTACAGTAGGAAGTCTGGGCAAGGGCATGGAGCAAGTGACATTCTCATGTATTTCTGGTGAGAGTATACATTATTAACAAAAACTTTGGGAAAATGTTAGGTAGTAGAAAATAAAAGTAAACGTGTGCCTACATTCCAAATCAAGAAATCCGTACCAAGGTAGCTTCCAAGAGAAACATGGAGCTATGTCTACTAAAGGCAGGTGTAAGTATGTTCCCATTAGCTCTGTTCATAGTAACAAGAATGTGGAAACAACCCATGTCTACCAACAAAAGAATAGATAAATAAATCATGATATATTTATATGAGGAAATATTATACAATTCAAAAAAACCACAAAACTACTGCTATCTGCAACAACACAGACACATCTCACAGACGTGATGTTGAGTGAAAGAATCTCTCTGCAAAAGTATATAAACTGATGATGTCATTTATAGGGAGTTGGTAACAGACAAAACTATTATTTGATTTTTGAAATCTGAAGAGTGGGTGTCTTGGGGGGCTATTGACTGGTAACAGACAAAACTATTATCTGATTTTTGAAATCTGAAGAGTGGGTGTCTTGGGGGGTTATTGACCGAGAAAGGGCAGAAAGCTACTGGAATGTTCTATGCCTTACTATCAATGGGGCTATATAGATGTGTATCTATCTATCTATCTATCTATCTATCTATCTATCTATGTATCTACCTATGTCTATGTATACAATTTATCAAGCTCTATGGTGAAATTCCTGTACCTTATTGTATTATGTTGTATTCTAATAAACAAGTAAAACAAATGGGTTAGGGAGAAAAAAGGTTGATGGGAATTAGACTACAGAAAGCTGTAACCCTAGCAATGAGAGAAATACAGATAAACCATAAAATCCTAACTTTTCTTGAAACCATCAGAGAGGTAAGGTCACAAGGAAACCCAAGTGGCCTTAAATCCAGGGAAAGACAGGCCTCCCGAGGGGGCTGAGCCATGTGTGTTTGCTCATCACCTGTGGCAGAGCCAAGGAACAGGAGATTCTAAGCATCACACAAGTGGGTAGGGAGAGGTCAGTTAAAAATTTAAAGCATTTCTAGAGGCCATGTGTGGACTGGTATGGCAGACTCCTTGGAAGTCTCAGAGGCAGAGAGGCTTGTGCCCAGTTATAGGTCTCTTTTCTCAGATGTCCAGCAGATGCTCAGGAGAGACTGAGCAGAGTGGCAGACCAAGATTAGCTCTTTGGTGACACAAACCTGGAGAGGAGGATTGATCACGCTGTGGGAGAGGCGTGAAGACCACCTGAATCTTCCTCCTTATGGGACAAAAACCTCCTTCTTGGGGAAATGCAAAACATGTGATGTCCCAGGCACAGATGAAGAGTCACTGTGGCTAGTGGGGGGTGGGAGGGGTAAAGGAAAAAAGCCTTCTACTCGGAGAGAGAGGCAACAGGGACGCTGGACCCTCAGACTCAGGCACACAGAGTCCTCTAAAGACCAAGGATGGAAGAGAGCTCTGACAGCCAGAAGTCATGCATGCCATATTGAAAGCACTGGGGGAAAGCTGTAAATGCCAACTGTAAATTGGTAGATTTTAATCCCAACATACTAATAACAATGTTAAATGTAAGTGGACTGAACATACCAATTAAAGACAGATATTCTCAGATTGAATAAAAAAGAAATAGTCAACTATATGTTGTCTTCAGGTATCTACTTTAAATACAAGGCTACAGATAGGTTAAAGTAAAAGGACATGAAAAAGTTATTCCTTGCTGACACTAATGAAAAGAAAGTGTGGTTATCTTAATACTGTATGAAGTAAACTCCAAAAAAAAAAAAGATTTCTTGGTGTAAAGAAAGATAATATATAATGATAAAAGAGCCAATTTACCCAAAAGACATAATGATCTTAAAAGCCTACGCATCTAACAACAGGGTTATAAAATACAAAAAGAAAAGACTTAAAGACTGAAAGAAGAAACAGAAAATCCAAAATTATAAATAGATTTCTGGTTTCAGAACCAAGATGTAAGGAGCTTCTAAATCATCACATCACCTCCAATGTTACAACTAGAAAAACCTGAACAAACTGAAAATTTACAACTTTCATGCATTACTGGTGGGAACCTATGTCCACTCTGGAAAACAGTTTGACAGTTTCTTATGCAGCTAGACATAAAATCACTTTATAACCCACAAATCCCAGTCCTGGATCTGATCCTCAAGGAAAGAAGACTTAATGTTCACATGAATACCTATACATAAATGTCTAGAGCAGAATTATTCATAATCACTTGAACAGGAGACAATCCAAATATCTTTTAATTGATGAATGGATAACCAAAACAGTGGAACATCTATAAAATGAAATACTAGCCAGTAGTAAATAACAATTTACTAATACCTACAATACGGACAAGCCTTAAATACATTTGCTATGTGAAAGAAGCCAGACCCAAAAGGCTACATGTTATATGACATTCTATAAAAATTAAATTATAGAAATAGACCAGTGTTTCCCAGGGATTGGGGCCCCAGTGAGGGATCACCACAAATTTTCACAAGGAAAATTTTAGGAATAAAGAAATGTTCTGTATATTGATTGTGGTGGTGGTTATATGGCTATTTTCATTTTTTAAAAACTAATAAAACTGGAAAACAGTATGGAGATTCCTCAAGAAGTTAAAAATAGAGCTACCCTATGACCCAGCAACTGCACTGCTGGGTATTTACCCCAAAGATACAAATGTAGTGATCCAAAGGGGTACGTGCACCCTGATGTTTGTAGCAGCAATGTCCACAATGGCCAAACTGTGGAAAGAGCCAAGATGTCCATTGACAGGTGAATGGATCAAGAAGATGTGGTTCACATATACAATGGAATATTACTGAACCACCAGAAAGGATGAATACCTACCATTTACATTGACATGGATGGAACTGAAAGGTATTATGCTAAATGAAATAAGTCAATCAGAGAAGGACAACTATCATATGGTTTCACTCATATGGTGGAATGTAAGGAATAGTGCAGAGGATAATAGGGGAAGGGAGGGAAACTGAATGGGAAGAAATCAGAGAGGGAGAACAACCATGAGAGACTCTGGACTCCAGGAAACAAACTGAGGGTTGCTGGAGGGAAGGTGGGTGGGGGGATGGGGTAACTGGGTGATGGGCATGAAGAAGGGCATGTGATATGATGAGCACTGGGTGTTATACACAACTAATGAATCATTGAACATTACATCAAAAACTAATAATATGGGGCGCCTGGGTGGCTCAGTTGGTTAAGCGACTGCCTTCGGCTCAGGTCATGATCCTGGAGTCCCGGGATCGAGTCCCGCATCGGGCTCCCTGCTCGGCAGGGAGTCTGCTTCTCCCTCTGATCCTCCCCCTCTCATGCTCTCTCTATCTCATTCTCTCTCTCAAATAAATAAATAAAATCTTAAAAAAAAAACTAATAATATACTATATGTTGGTTAACTGAATTTAAATAAAAAATAAAAGGAAAGGAGCATGAGTCTCATATCTGCGTGGGACCTGGGGTTTTTATTGACGAGTGTGGTGTGGCACACGTGTGCTCTCAGACATCCAGGAACTGATCAGAACAAGGACAGGGTCCAGGTGTCCATCATAAGTCACTTATTCCCTCGAGCCAGGGGGTCTTGGTGTCCAGATATCTAGCTCCCGTGGTCTGGAATATGCACATGATGACCTCCCCCAGTCACTGCTTAGATATTATCTATTGTGCTAGGAGACTCCAAAGATATCATGAACTCCTTGTCTCTTACAAGGAGGATATACATTAAGGTGTGTGTAGGGCAAGGGTGCAGGTCCTAGCAAGAATAGAAGCAGGAAAGGCAACAAAAAGCAGATTTTCATGGAGTCCATCTGCTTCCCTGTCTCAAAACGCTACAAAAAGCTACAGGAGAAAGAATGGTGCTGATAGCATGATGGATAAAAGCTCAGACTTTGAAGCCAGTGTGCTTATATATGAATTCTAGCTCTGACGGCTAGCTGGGTGATCGTAGATAAGTTACTTATTTTCTCTGTGTCTCTTGTTTTTTCATCTGTAAGACAGGGTTAATAACAGCCTTTCATGAGTTAACACATGTACACTTCTTAGAACAGTGCTGATGTGTATTAAGTGCATTGGAGGTACTTACCATAAAATGAAAAATGGCATGCCTTAAACAACTAATGACAGGTAGGAAAAGAAATCAATTTGACCTTGATGTTTTAAACATCCTTTTTCAAGGGGCACAGATTTAGTGAAATAGGCTCACATTTTTTTCCCACAAGTCCAAACTATCTGGTTTTGGAATAAACAATATTATATAGTTCTAACCATGAGGTTTAATATTGCCTTCTTCAATTTTTTGAAAGAGTCCATGGACAGATGAGAAGACAATAAAGATTATAATAACTAAATAAAAATGTATTGGGAGAGCCCACTAACTTTGGAGGTGAAGGAATTTGGGACAGCTTAGAATTTCTGGACCTTGCCTCCAAATACAATCACATTAGGGATTAGGGATTTAACACGCAAATTTTGAGGGGGTCATGAACTGTCCATGATAGTATATAACATAAATTATGGTATTAGCCACCAGAATAATTAAGAATACTATGTTAAAAAGAAAGAATAGGGGTGCCTGGGTGGCTCAGTCAGTTAAGCATTCAACTCTTGGTTTTGACTCAGGTCATGATTTCAGGGTCCTGGGATCTAGCTCCCTGTTGGGTTCTGTACTCAGAGGGGGAGTCTGCTTGTCTCCCTCTCTCTCTGCCCCTCCCGTGCTTTCTCATTCTCTCACAAATAAATACATAAATCTTCTTTAAAAAAGAATAATACTTTAATATTATGAATGAATAATATGAATGGGAATTGGAAATAGAAAAAGGAGTTGCTTATTTTTTAATGTAATTACTTAACATATTGTTGGAATTGTTTTTTGCTACATACACATATGATTTTAAAAATAAAAAGAAATATACTTTAGGAGAAGCACCCCAAATACTTGGTATTTATATTGTGCTAAGTAATGTCCTTATTCCAGCCAGAGTTATTTTTTGGGATTGAAATCATTGTCAAATGACTTTATTAAGCGAATCAAAATAGAAAAAAAATCTTCGTGCATCTTTACAGGGAAATATAGTTTTAAATGCTATTTTCTTTTGTTTTTTGTGTTTTTTTTTAAAGATTTTATTTATTTATTTGACACAGAGCGAGAGAGCATAAGCAGGGGAGTGGCAGGCAGGCAGAGGGAGAAGCAGGCTCCCCACAGAGCAGGGAGCCCGATGCGGGACTCGATCCCAGCACCCTGGGATCATGATCTGAGCGGAAGGCAGCCGCTTAACCGACTGAGCCACGCAGGCACCCCTATTTTCTTTTGTTTTTAAAAATGCATTTTCCTCTTCAAGTTTTTAATAATTAGGTCTTTACAAAGGAAAGGAAATAAGATATTGCCATAATTGAGATGTAAGAAAACTTCAAACACAGGTTGTTTTTTATGATTCCTAAGGGGAAAATCTGATAGTTATTTAGACCAAGAATCTGAGCAACAATGATGTGTGCATAGCTTTAAAAATAATTTGTTGGTGGCTGTTACAGTTTAAACCAGTAACTTCTTACTTCTTTGTAAGGTAAATAGCTTTTTTGACTTCCAAATTGCAAGGACAACTTAGGGTCAAGATCAGGTGTCTGGCTGATATGAAATAAACAAGACTGTCAAAATGGCAGAAGAATGGCATGCACCTGCCCCAGATATTGAAACAACCACCTATTTCTGGAAGCATTCGGACTCCAGGGAGTACTCAGAGGGTCCAGAAGCTACTTAGTCAACCAGCCAGTTCTGGAGTTAGTTAATTTTGGAATTCATAATTCAATGCACATCAGCTGGTGTTTGAAGCCAGGAGATCTTTAAACTGTCTCTCTCTACGAGGAACTTTCAGTCCTAGCTCTTCTTGGGAAGACAGAAGCACTTCTTTTAAAAACAGAAGGAAAAGGAGGCCAAGGTTAAACAGTGTGCTGGGAGGGTGATGGCAATGAACAGTGAGAGATAATGTGGGCAGACGGACCTTTCTCAGGACGGCGTGTTTGCGGGGCCGTTGGGCTCCTATTTGAGTCACAGTTGCTGAAAATGGTTCTTTATTCTGGTTCCTGCTATTTTCCCCTCTCATTCAGCACAGCATAGAACTAAAGAACAGAAAACCAGAAGACCTACTAATTATTGGTGAAGGATGCCCCATATGAGCCATCATTTACCCTCATATTTTAGAGAGACAGAATCATCTTAAAATTGTCTTCATTTTTAAATCTCACCTTTAACCAACTTGAAGTTATCTCTGCCAACCATTTCTAGCAGCTACCTTATCTGTCAATCCCATAGTATTTTCTACATATCAATGTTTCGTTAATGGAGTGACGTTGCAACACGTCTCCCTTATTAAACTGTATCTTGATGGCATTGTGGGAATCGTCAGTTTCCATAAGCACATATCCCCACCCTTCCCTTGTCACAAGAACATATATTAATTTTGGAGTTGCAGGGACAATTACAGCAACCAACAGATACTCTAGCAGCTAATCAAAGTCCTAGCCTGGAAGTTTCCACCTTCTCACAAGACAGGATCATTGCTTCATCAAATGCAAACCCAACAGCACGATGACCTCCAAAGTGATGGCACCACCAGGCTAAACGAAGTTTTTAACCAAACTACCACTTTGTACAAGCATTCTGACCTTTGCTGAAAAGGAAAGATAAATAAGGAATTTCATAAAAAAAGAAGACATCTGTTGCCTCCTGTGTCTTGGCGTCTTACATTGCCAGGTTCCTGTGGATAGCTTTTGGTCCACTCATATTTCTGGGACAGGAAGAAATCTTCCCAATGAGCTCTTTAGAGTGTGAACATCAGAACTTCAATAGCCATATTATGAGGTAATAAATATAATACCGATGTGGGTTATTTCTTGAAATACCTATCCTTCACACGGTAAAACACTGCGACGGCTACAACCAAATCAAATTGAAGGGAGGGGAAAAAAAAAACACACATATCTTCAAATAACAACCAACACAAAAGTTATTTCTTAGTGAAGAAAGGGACCAAATCGCTGGGATTCCCTCAGGTTTTATTATGAGTGTCAATTTCCGGTTTTTGCTACACTTTATTGCCTCAAAACATGAATGCATCTGTCTCCAATGATGCTTATTTTTTCCAGCCATTTCCCACTGCATTAGTGACAAAGCCCATCCAATAGTGCCCATTCTATTTCAGTTTTATCACATCACTATACTCATAAGGGCTGAATGCAATTTTTAAAAATAAAATAAAACAATGATTTTTGCCATCTGAAACCTGCTTTGAAGACTCCTGTGAAAATATGGTGGTGGGATGATGCGGGTAGATGGAAGAATGATAACACCTTCACTTTAAAAAATTTCTGCCTGTTGAAATATAAAATACCACAGATTAAAAAGCCCTTTCCCACACAGTCCCCAAGGTTAAAGAGAAATTTGGACTATGAAACTTGCAAATATTTCTCCCTGAGTGTGACTTTCTTCTCAGTCTCTCTCTCTATGGCATTCTTTGTAATGCAAAAGTTTTTAATTTTGAATATTGGAAAATGCAATTTACAGATTATTTTCTTTTATGGTATCCTGCTCTTGGTGCCATATTAAAACTCTGCCTACCTTATGGTTATAAAGAGTTCCTTTAATGTTTTATTCTGAAAGTATATAGTTTTATCTTTTATATTTAGACCTATGACCCATTCTGAGTTAATTTGTGTAAAGTGTTAAGATTTAGGTTGATGTTCATTTCCTTGTATTTAGATGCCCAAATGTCTCAGCAACATTGGGTGAAAGACTATCCTCTCTCCACTGAATTGTCTTTGTGTCTTTGTCAGAATCAGTAAACCGTGTTTGAGTGGGGCTATTTTTACTGTCTGTTCTCCTCCCCTGATCTGTGTGTTGATTCTTTCTCTCTACACTGTTTTGATGATTGCAGCTTTGGAGTTCACCTTAATATCCGGTAATGTGAGCCTCCTATTTGGCTCTTTTTCAAAATATACTAGCCATTCTAGTTCCTTTACATTTCCACCCACACTTTAGAATCAGCTTGTAAATATCTACAAAGAATCCTGCTTGGAATTGGATGGTGATTGCAACGAACCTGTATATCACTTTGCAGAGAGTTCACGTGGTGACTGTGTCACGTCTTCCGATGTGTGAACATGGCTTTTCCTTCTATTTTAAGGTCTTTGTTCCTTGTCAGTAGCATTTTTTTTTTCAGTTTTTACCATATATTTCCTACACATAATTTTGCTAGGCTTATAACCTAAATGTTCTGTTTGGAGTAAAGATATTGTAAATGGTACTCTTTTCTAAATTAATATTCCTAGTTGTTTATTGATTTTTTTATAGAAATAAAATTGATTTTTGCATGCTGACCTTGTATTTGTATCCTACCATCGTTCTATCTCCACTTAGTTCTGAGGTTATTAGTTGTTGTTGTTGTTGTTAGATTTTGTGTAGATGTCCTTTATCAAATTAAGGGATTTCTCTTCCATTCTTACTTTTCTGAGGGTTTTTTATTATAAGTGGATGTTAACTGCTTTTTGTGCATCTACTTAGATAATCCTGCTGGGTTTTTTTTTTGTTTTTGTGGTTGGTTTTTTTTTTTTTTGGTGTGTTGATACATTGTGCAGTGTTGGTACATTACACTGACATTTCAATGTTACTCATATTTGGTAATACTTGAAGGTTGAAACAGCATTGCATTTCTGGGGCAAATCCCTTTAGGTCATGACGTATTATCATCCTTTAAAGCAGGAGAGTTTTTTTGCAAAACAGTAGCGCAATATTACAAAGTATTTATATTGATAGTGATACAGTCTACTGGTCCTATTCAGATACCCCTAGTCTTAATGGTAGTCACACACCTTGTATGCAATTTTGGTTTGCGTACTCCTTGCATACTCCTTCCATGCAATTTTATCATATATGCAGCCTATATATCCACGCCATCCCAGTCAAGACATGGAGCTGCGTCATGTCTACAAGGAAACCTCATGTGCCCCTTCCACCACCACACTCACTTCTCCTGCTTCCCCGCCTCATCCTGAATCCTTGGCAAATGCTAATCTGGTCTCATTTCTGGAATATTGCCATTTCAAGAAAGCTACATAAAAGGAGTCCGTCATACCGCATGTAACCTTTTGAGATGGGTTTTTTTCCAGTGAGTATAATTCCTTTGAGGTTCATCTAAGTCATGTGTGCCCGCAACTCATTCTCTCTTGCTGCTGTGTGGTCGTCCATGCTCCGCATGTGTTGCGGTTTGGTTAACTGTTCAGCCATTGAATGACATCTGGGTTGTTGTCAGTTTTTAGCTCCTCTAATAAAGCTGCTATGAACATTCACGTACAACTTTTTCTGTGAACATAAGTTTTCATTTTTCTGGAATAAATCCCCAAGAGTGCAATTGCTGGGTTGCGTGGTAGTTTCATGTTTTAAAAGCAACTGGCAAACTGTTTTCTATAGAGGTTCTATCATTTTACATACGACCAGCAATGCAGGAATAATCCAGTTTCTCTGCATCCTTGCCAACATTTGCTAATGTCACTATTTTTTATTTTATCCATTTTGATAGGTGTGTAGTGATATCTCATGGTGGTTTTAATTTGCATTTCCCTGATGGCTAATGATGTTGAGCATCTTTTCATGTGCTTATTTGCCATCTGTCTATTCTCCTCAGTAAAATGTCTCTTCAAATATTTTGCCCATTTTCTAACTGGATTTTTTTTTTTTTTTTTTTTACTATCAAGTTTTGAGAGTTCTTTCTCTATTCTAGATATAGATACTTTGTGGGATATGTGGCTTCCCACCAATATGTACCTGCTATTTCATTCTCTGCTGGGGTCTCTCAAGGCTCTGATGCTCAAGACTCCAGGGAGAAAGGACCTGTCTGGGCCCTTTCTATCATCAGTCTGGAGGCTGGAGAACCCTGGGCTGGGTCCCCTTTCTCTGTTGTGTGGGTGTCCTAAGATGCCATGCTTTTCTGTCACTCTTGCAGTCCTTAGGTCCTCAGCCAGACTGTTTTAACTTTTCCCTTTATGGAACTTTCCTTTGGTTGCTTCTTATACTATTTCCAGGCTTTAGCAGGGAACCATAGACAAATGAGTTTATGCCATCTTGTCTGGACAGAGCAGGTCATCCACATTTAAAGTGATGGATTAGGTTAAAATCTGCCAACTTAATAGTCGTTTTCTACTTCTTCCACCCTTCTTTGTTTCCTTATTCCCAACTTTTCTTCCTTTTCTTGGGTTAATTGAAAAGTTTTTATGATTCCTCTTATCTCCCCTATTGACTTATTATTTATATTTCTTTATTTTTAAAAAATATCTTTTTAAAAAGATATTATTTATATCTCTTTTTTTGTCAACTCATCAGAGTCTACTTTCAAATACTATTACTCTTTGCATGTAGAGTAACAACCTTAAAACAGCATATTTCCCATTATTGTCTACATCCCTCATTCCTACCGGTGTGTGATTATAACTATCCCAGGTAAGCAAGTGACAAGTCCTTCTTGTTGAAGGTGTCAGTTTCTCCTTCAACTCTGGGCAAGTTGTCTGCTCTGTATCTTCAGTTCTCCAGTGGATTAAAAAGAAATTTATGAATTTGAAGTTAGTTTGGATTTTTTTCATTCTAAGTTTGAGAGAAACATTCTTTCCCATTCATTTCATACCAGTGCAGAAATATTGGTTTTTAAATATTAAACTATTTCATAATGTATCTCCCTGTTGGTATAATGTTCAATTTGACTGCTAAAATCTTGTTAATGATGTTTGTATTTATATCCATCAAGTATATTGAGCTGTACATTTCTTTCTTATAATTTTGTTAATTTGGTTTTGGTATCAGCTTTGCGCTGACCTCATAAAATGAGTGGGGAAGTATTCCCTACTCTTCTATTTTCTACAATATTTTTGAGGGATTGTTATTTTTTACCATAATGTTTGATTGAGTTTACCAGTGAATCCATTTGGATCTGGAGGTTTTTTTGTTTTTTGTTTTTTGGGTTTTTTTTAAAGATTTTATTTATTTGTTTGACAGAGAGAGACACAGCGAGAGAGGGAACACAAGCAGGGGGAGTGGGAGAGAGAGAGGGAGAAGCAGGCTTCCCGCAGAGCAGGGAGCCAGATGCGGGACTCGATCCCAGGACACTGGGATCATGACCTGAGCCGAAGGCAGTCGCTTAACCAACTGAGCCACCCAGGCGCCCTGGATCTGGAGTTTTTTAAAGGTAAATATTTTTTAACTATAGATTACATTTCTTTAGTGTATATAGAGTCATTGGGATTATCCATTTCTTCTTGAGTGAGTTTTGGTAATTTGCTTATTTTGAAGTATTTATCCATTTCACCTAACTTGAAAATGTTATGGGCATAAAGTTTTTCATAATTATTCTCTTATTATTCTTTTCTTATTCTTATCCTAAATGTAGGCTATCTGGCAATGTCCTCTCCTGTATCTCTGATAGTGGTCCCGTTATTGATGCTATTATTATTCTGTAATTTCTGTAGGGTTTGTAGTAATGCCCCTTTTTTTCATTCCTGACATAGTAATTTGTGTCTTAGTTCCATTTTGTCATGTTTATTGTGACTGAATATGTTTCACTTTTCTTTTCATAGAACCAGCTTTTGGTTTTATTGATTGTTGGTACATTGTGTAATTTATCTTTTCTCTTTATAATTTTCCCCCTTTCTGTTTACATATGGTTTAATTTGTTCTTCTTTCTTTTTTCAGCTTTGTTGAGTTATAATTGACATATAACATTGTCTAAGTTTCAGGTGCCCGACCTGGTGATTTGATACGTATATATTGTGAATTGATCACCACAGTAAAGTTAGTTAAGGTTCATCTTAATGTGGAAGTTCAGATCATTGATTTGAGACTCTTATAACACGAACACTTAATGCCATAAATTTTTCTCAGAGCATTGCTGTAACTGCAAAACACATTTTGAAATGCTGGTTTTTATTTAATTCAGTTTAATATATTGTCTAATTCACCTTGTGATTTCTTCTTTGGCCCATAAATTATTCTGATGTGTGTTATTTAATCTGCAACTACTTAAGGATTTGTCACATATCTTTTTGTTGCTAGTTTCTGGTTCAATTCTGTTTTGATCAGAGATTATAATTTGTATCATTTCAGTCTTTTAAAACTTACTTAGTCTTGCTTTTATTGCCAATATTAGTCTTTTGTAATTGTGGAGAGATAACGCTTAGCTGGGTTTCCCAGTGCTCCTGACACTCTTCATATACCCTGAGAATTTCGTCTATAGTCATGTATCTGCTTAATTGCTCTGATCCACAAAGATAATAAAAGTTCTTTTATCTTTCAAGGGGGCCAAATAGTGACTGCCCAATGGTCTCCAGGATGAATGAAGTCCAGGACACTGGAGACATCTCTAGGTGATAATACCTTAGATACATAGGGTTACTGGCCCTTGGAGAGATTTATTTACACACCAAAGGACTGGAGTAAGGACAGGACCTTCTAGAATGGACAAGAGTAGCTACCTCCTTTCACTTCAGGAATAGGAGTATTCATTTATTCTTGTTCTTCACTGTACTGGTTTCCTAGAGCTACTGTAATAGAATTATGACTTAGAAAAATAGAAACATTTCCTCATGATTCTAGGGGTGGAAGGTTTGAAATCGAGGTAAGGTTGCACTCCATCTGAAGGCTCTTAGGGAGAATATGTTTTGTGGGTCTGCTGAAATTCTTTGGTTCACTCAAACCTCTGTCTCCATCATCACATGCCTTCTCCTTTCTCCCTCTGCCTCTGTACACTTCACTTCTTCTTATATTGACTCTAGTCACATTGGATTAGGGCCTACCCTAGTGACCTTTAGTTAATTTGATTATCTCTTGAAAGGCCCCATTTCCAAATGAGATTACATTAACTGGTACCAGAGGTTAGGACTTTAATATGTCTTTTAGGGAAACAAAATTAAACCCAAAATAGTTGACTGCTAAAAATGTCAAATTTAACATGTCTATACTGAAATTCTAATATGTCCAATTGAAATATCTACTGGCAAACTTCCTCTTGTCGTTTGATGTCAAGTTTACCTAACAGTAAAACATCTTGGAGTTATCTCTGACTATTCTCTTTTTCTCACAACATATGACCAATATCTAAGAAATCTTGATTATCTGACCACTTCTGTTGTCACTGCTTCAGTTCAAGCTGTCATATTTATAATTGTTTTATAATATTACATTGTGTCCCTGTACTATGCCTTATGTGACAGTATCCTAATGGTTAATTTTTGCTCCAAATGTTCACTATTATAAATGGCACTGTGATAATAATCCTCATGCAAACATCTTTCTACGCTTACATAATTATCTCTTCTAAAAGTCAAATCCTAGAAGTTGCAGTCAACTTACAACTTGCTCACCTGCCTTTCAAAAAATTATACGAACTGGTTCCTTTCAAATGATTTGTCAATTCGCAGATAATATAAACTTCTTTATCTTCTGATATGGGTGTTGATTTTTGAGAAAAATCGAGCTATTTGCTGCTTCTATGTACTTTAAACTAATATTTATTGTGTATCCACCAGGCACCAGCCACTGTTGTAGACACAGGTTGCTGCCTTCCTGGAGCTTAAATTTTAGTTGGGAAGACAGACTATAAATAATAAACATAGTAAACAAATGAGTTGTATAGTATATTACTATGTGACTTCTACTGTGTCCAAGATTCTGTTCTTGAATATATATGTTAATATATAAATAATAAATTTAAATATAAATAGATATTCTCTGAAGAAACAGAAGCTGTCTCTACCATGCTCCTTACTTTCTTCTGGACTCTCAGAATGGCCTTTAACATCCTTATTTCTACCACAGTCTCTTCAAGGGAATTTGTGCTTTTCCTATTACGCCCCTCAAAATAATTTTTCCACCCTCTAACCATTATCCAATTCCACAACATTTCAATATGTTTAAATATTTGTTATAGCAGCACCCCAATCTTGGTACCAAACTGTGTCTCAGTCGTGGTACTACCAGAAAACCAGAACTAGCAGTGTGTGTGTATGTGTGTGTATGTGTGTGTGTAGACTCTAAATAAAGAGGTAGAGACAATGAAGTTTACACAGTTGTAGGGGTTGCCTATCCAATGAGGAACCTTCAAGTCAGGCAGCAGGCAGATAGCTCACAGAGAGTGAGGCTGCAATGGAAGCAGGATTTCTTCTTCAAGGAAACCTCAGTTTTACTTGTAAATCTTTTCCTCTGATTGGATGATACCCACCTGCATTATCAAGGGTAATCTCCTTTACTTAAAGCCAGTTGAAAAATAACTTCTCAGCAATGCCCGGGTTCGGGTTTGATTGAGTAACTGGGTACTACAGCCCAGCCAAGCTGTCACGTAAAACCAACCACCACACTCACAGACTGGCAGTTTGTGTAGGAAGAATTCTCATCAGTTTTTATTGCTTTGCCTTAGAGGTAAAAATTAGGGGCAAAAAGGGGCCATCAGACTTATTATTTACTGTGAGGCATTTAATCAGAAATCTGTCTCTGATCCAGAATGCCTCATGTGTGAATTCAAGATAAAATTAACAAAGATGAATATTAAAAATCCAACAGTAATCTAATAATAAAACTATAAATTTTAAGGGAAAGTTTTACTAGTTTAATTAAATGTTACAGTTTTTGAGAACACCTTCCAAAACATGTGTCAATAATTTATTGCTATAACTCAGTTCAGTGTCTCAACATCTGTTGACTGTGGATAAAATTCTTCTATACTCACTAGATTGTTAATATAAAATTACACTGTATGGTGTTTATTACCCAGTTGTGGAAACCATCAAATTGACCATATGATGTACTTTGGCTTCTTCATTACATGTCTTTTATCAACTTATTTTTGGAGTTCTTTTTATTGTGTTCATATCTTTATTAAATTCTGCCATCATGGGAAGCACATAGATATTTGTTGCTATTTCTTGATTTTTATTCCCAACAGAGTTCTTTTTTTGGTTTTACACATTTTTCTTTTATTTTATTCACCAAATAATTAATTAATTATCTTTAACATATTTTTATTTTATTTTGACCTTGAGGATGTAGCAGTGACTATGTCAAATAGGATCCTGCACTTCTGGAATTTAAGTTCTTGTCCCAAGAGACAGATGACCAGCCCAAGAGTACATCCCACTGAATATGTCTTAGAGAAGCCTCTTCCGCCCAGCCCGGAGTCGCCGCAAACCCAGTGAACTGATCTCGAAATACACATGCCATCGGGGAGGGCAGGCTCAGAAGTCCTTCCTGCTCATGCTGATGCCCTGCAGTTGTAAGAGGGACATCTCTCCTGAGCGGTTTCCTCCCTTGGTTTTATCCAGGGCCTCCTTTTCCAAACTATAGAATATTATAAGAAGTCTTAGGATTTAATCGATTCATATTCTACATTCTGCTTTCTGGAGACAGGGATAGAATTAAAGTGTTCACTTTGATTTGAATTTTTAATTTCTTATCTACTACTCTCCCATTTACTTGAATTGTTGATGATGGCAAATTTCCAGCTAGTCTTTAATTTTATGTATCAATTTGCATCTCTATATTTAATTTGTACATATATATTTTGCCCCTTTGTGTCCATTTTTCTTAGGTGTTGCATGAGTAACAGTCTATGACCGTGTTTCATCCTGCCCCGTTTACCTGAAAATCTGGCCCTTAATGTGAAACAGTTACCTTAATGTGTCCTAGAACAAAATTCCTTGATATTCTTTAATGAATGATCTTTTTTGTCTTCCTACGGTGTCCATAGGCATTCAAACAGATGATGCTATCTGTCAGCTTCACACAACCATATCTGTAGGCTCCAGATGAGTATCTGAAATCAATAGGGATGGAATCGTGGTAATTAAATTATAGCACTTACATATAATTACACTTATGTAAAAAATATCCACCCCTGCTCATAGCTGCTCCTGAATATGATAGACATAAATCTTTGCAAATGATCTCTTTGGGGGTGGGGAGGAGAAAGAGCGTTAATCTTTGAAATTATGCCGGGAAAAATTAGGATACTGGAACTATTTCACTTCAGAGAAATCATTTGATTCAAAGTCCAGCTTTAAACAGGTTCATTTTAGTAGTTTTCATCTTTGAAAAGTAATTTTGATGCAGTTCTTTCTGCAAAGCTTCATGATGAAGAAACTGATCTCCTGATGCTTGGGGACTGAAAAAGGCAGGACCCATGGCAATCGGGGTGGTAGGTTATGCACCCTGCATTATTGGGAGCGCACATCACTCTGGACACCTTGCAAGCATTTAATCAATGAACTGATGCTTGTTTGAATAAGTTGATTAATTAATTGACATCAAAAAAGAGTCCTGTTCTCCCAAGCATTCAGTAACATGGCCTAGATGATTACTTTGTGTTAGACCAGACATGTTACGAGATGTGTTTTCTCCTTTTGGGTTTAAGAAATAAGACATTCAAAGTTTTTGTTGCCACTTATTTTACACCAAATTCACTCTTCTGTTCAGCAAATATTTGCTCATTTTATTGCAATTTGCTTTTTCTGCTTCTCATATGGGTGACCAATCCAAAGTTTATTTATGTAGGTTCCAGGTAGTCAATGATATATATTCCCTAAATAATAAATGTCCTACCACCTTTGTCCAGATGGAGTATGAGATGATGGGTGTAGGGATCTGGGGGCGCAAAAACAGGCCCTGCTGTTGATATGAGTTAGCTAGTGATCCAAACTGCAAAAAGTACTCATGGATAGGCCACCAGCCTCTACCATCCCAAACCAGTGCAAAATGGAAGATGCACATCTACTAACCCCTTTAAAATGTCATGACTTGATAAATAAAATCTTTAAAAAAAAAAGGGGGGGGGGGTCGCCTGGGTGGCTCAGTTGGTTAAAATGTCATGACTTGGTTAGCCCAGATTATGCTTTTTCCTCCAGAAATACTGGGGATTTAGTAGCCATTTCCTTTTAGGAATTACCAAAAAACCACATTTGTTTATCATGATTTGACTTAGAGTTTCAGGTTTCAATAACTATATAGTTGGAATAATACTAATTCTATCTATATTATGCCTATGACAGGGAAAAAAAGAGAATACGTACAAAAAAAGTGCTTGGGTGCCTGGGTGGCTCAGATGGTTAAGCGTCTGCCTTTGGCTCAGGTCATGATCTCAGGGTCCTGGGATCGAGGCCCACATCGGGCTTCCTGCTCCTTGGGAGTCTGCTTCTCCCTCTGCCTCTCTCTCTCTCTCTCTGTGTAAAAAAAAAAGAAAAAAAAGAAAAAAAAAGTGCTTTAAAATGGTACATTTTTATTTTTTAAAGATTTTATTTATTTGACAGAGAGAGACACAGCAAGAGAGGGAACACAAGCAGGGGGAGTGGGAGAGGGAGAAGCAGGCTTCCCATGGAGCAGGAAGCCTGATGTGGGGCTCGATCCCAGGACCCTGGGACCATGACCTGAGCCAAAGGCAGACGCTTAACGACTGAGCCACCCAGGCGCCCAAAATGGTACATTTTTAAATTAGTGAATTAGTAAAACAGGTACATAAAGTACTATACAAATATAAAATATTATTACCATAGCTATCATTGTCATATCACTGTCAAAAGCCTATTTTTCTAATCTTCCTTTAACATGGAAAATTTATTGGTCAAAAATTATAAATTTATATGTGAAACATTATACTTGAAAGGTAAAGGCATATGTTTTAAAATATAAATAAGAAATAACCATGAGCGGCGCCTGGGTGCCTCAGTCAGTTAAACGTCTGCCTTCGGCTCAGATCATGACCCCAGGGTCCTGGGATCGAGCCCCGCATCGGGCAACCTGCTCAGCGGGGAGCCTGTTTCTCCCTCTACCCCTCACCCCGCTCTCATGCTCTTTCTTACTCTCTCTCTCTTAAATAAATAAATAAATAAAATCTTAAAAAAAAAAGAGAAATAACCATGAATAAACTAGGCTTAGTTTAGCAGCTTCTAACTCATAGTTACAAACGTGTCACAGAATATGTCTGCATCTACATGATACCAAAAAATTTGAGACTTTCAATTATTTAGCTATTTGGCATTATGTACATCAAACACAAATTTTTCACTCACCATCCATGAAGACACATTTGATTATACACTCTTGCCATTGAAGTAAGTGAGAAATATTATTCACTACTTTGTAATCACTCTATTTGGAGAAAAGATGTATAAAACCAGAGAACCATGGGGCGCCTGAGTGGCTCAGTCGTTAAGCGTCTGCCTTCGGCTCAGGTCGTGATCCCAGGGTTCTGGGATCGAGCCCCACATCGGGCTCCCTGCTCGGCGGGGAGCCTGCTTCTCCCTCTCCCACTCCCCCTGCTTGTGTTCCCTCTCTCGCTGCCTCTCTCTCTGTCAAATAAATAAATAAAATCTTAAAAAAAAAAACAAAAAAAAAAAAACAGAGAACCATTACCTAGTTGGAATTTCATGTTTCAAGAAACTGTTGGTGTGGTAAAGAAAAAGGATATGGGAGATGCAGCTGTGAATAAAAATTGAATTCTTTCCATATTGGCAGATGTACATCACCCATGTCCTTCCCGAAGCCTGCATCTCTGGGTCTCAGGGAACTGTTCTCATGACCTAATACTGCCCTTCCCGGAGACAAAGGACCAGAAGTCCTTTCTGGATGCAAGATTATTTACAACCTCTGCTGGTCTAGATCGCCTTCCTGGCAGGGCTGATGGGAGACGTGCATTGGTCCTATGAAGAGCCACGTTTGCTTGTTTTTTTCTCTCTACTCCAAGTAGTTTTGCATCATGAGGTGATGATTTAACCACAGGGGTATCTGGAGACCAACCCAAATGCAAACAACCCTGCCTAATTTTCTTTTCTTTTACCGTAGAAATCCTCACTCACTCTACGGGTTGTTATTAATCATGCTCACTTTTAAAGATAATTTAGTTTTAATACATTGTCAATGCAATTCTCCAGGGTGCATAAAAAGCGATCCGTCTTGTGAATATCTGCTTAGCGCCATTTCCTGATTCTGGAGCAGCTTTCTAATATTTCTGCTTTTAGCCAAGGGAAGCGACTGAAGTAAGGATGTGTAAAGTACACCCTGATCAGTGTTGTAACTTCCAAGTGTCTTCAGGGTCACTGCTTTAAATGGTGCGGGAGAGTAATGGCTACATATTATCAGCTTTAGGACTCTTCCGTTGGCATCTTCTTCAGTTCTTACGGGGCCTGTGCTGCCAGAGACAAGGCTCTCTGCTCTTAGGAAGAGGGGGGAGGATGGATATTTTAGAAACCAGAAAGCCTCTCCTAGACGCTCATAAAGCTACAGCTGTAAAAAGGGTCTGCTATTTAAGGCACTTAGCTGGTCGCCCACCACCTTCCTATTTGCTTAGGTGTGTGGAATAAAATTTATTGTGTCTAGAAAGCACCATTAATGCTTCGATACTAGACTGAGTCACATGAAATTGCTTTTTTTTTTTTTGGTGAGTAAAAATGCGATCCAATATTAGCAGTTCTGTATGGTTCAGCCTAATACTTGGGAATATGTTTATCTCCCCACTGCCCCACCAAAAGCTTTTCCATAGAAATGGAGAATAGGGCTTGGCAATACAAAGGATACTAACATTCTGATTTGCCCACATATTGGTGGCATGGCACATTCCCTTTAAGAGGCTCTGGCTAGAAGCTGGCTTTCGTAGGATGTGTTCAGAGTAGGTAGACCAGTTCATGAATAATCTTTACTGACTAAAGCAAAATAACTTTGTTTTCCTTTCACAAATTAGAAGTTTCAGTAAAGTCTGGTAGGTAACTTATCCTATTTGCCCTATTCCAAGATTTGTCTGTCAAATAGAGACCTCTCTGGATATAAGAAAAGAATGTGAGAGGAAATTTGAGCCTAGCTACATCAGATATACATACACATTGATTACAGAAGCATCTCAATTTTAGAGCCATTAAGCTGATCCAGTGAGGGGTTGGATGAGAACATTTGTACCAAAGGAATCCCATTTATCCTGTTTGCATTGGATAATATTAGGGATTTGGGGATATCATCCAAACTACTGTTATGAATATCTGTATGACAGGTTCAAAGACAGACAGGCATTTGTAATAAAATTTAATAGGTCAAAGAGCTGCATTGGTTGGTGTTTACGTACCTAGAAATATTTCATACTCTTCCACCTAAGGCGTCTTTTCCTGGAAATGAAATGTACATCTTGTTGTCAGAAAGCATATTAATTTAAGCTACAATGAACTTTCGTTATCCAGGCTTTGAAGGTGTAAGGGTGAAGAGCTGTGTGCAGAAAGTGTGCACTTTGAGAAAAGATGCAACCAAAAGCAAAAAAAAAAGCACCCTGAAAAACAAGCTAATTGAGATTGATGTAAGCCTGTTAAATACTTCTGATATGTGTACACAGTTAGTTCAAGGCTGAAGTAAATTTCCCCTGGAAATAACTGGACAAACAATGGAAGTGAAGATGGATATTGTTGGCAGGTTTCTTGATGCCCGAGTCCCATGAGTGAGAAAAAATAAGGGACACCTTCAAGTAAGGTCCAGTTAGATAAAGCCGAGATTGACTTGAACACTACACAGGGTTATAGATGATATTGATTACACATACAATAATTTCATAGAAATAAATCATCTGGTTGAGTAGTTAGAATTTGTCCTTTTCAGATTAAACATATGGGCAACAACATACTATTAATATGAGATATGGATGCATTTCAAATCTCAGTGAGCCTCTATGGTGAAGAAAGTCATAAAGCTGTTCTCTATTGCCAAATCCTACAGCACCATCACCAAACACCTGGTGACTGCCACTCAGAAGTTGAGAAACAGGTCAAGACTTGTTTTATCCAGCATGGTTTTCCTCCTTTAAATAGATGACCTGAAATCCTTTCTGTTCAGTTAAATTCATTTCTGATCAGGACCCACCCTTCATATTCCATACCTCTGGATCCAGGAGATGTGTTCTCATGATGTAACATCACTCTTCCCAGAGACAAACAATACTCCTTGAACTCACTATCTGGTGGCACTTCTACTTTTGGTCCATAACATTACCCTGGAATTCTCACAGTTCTTAACTTGACACTCCACACAACCAGTCTTTCTGTGATGTGACATGGGACCATCTTTGTGAACATTTTGTGAAGTTTCAGAGACGTGGAAGCATGCCATTCTCATAAAATGGTCATTTGGATTTATTTTTGAAGCAATCATTGCACTTGTTATTCACAATCTGTTTCTAATGCATTAAAATATTTATTTTGAAGGTTTATGGTGAGCCAATGGCCCTCTCTTCTAGAACAGTCCGTACCGGCTGGGAAAATGCAGCTGTTTCAGGTGGTGTCTCTAGTGGTTGATTATGTGTGTCACCATAAACTATGTTTATAAATTGTGTTTATTGTGTTATAATTAGTGCTAACAGTGCATAATATCAATAAGGTCATTAAATATGTAAATAATAAATAATAGCAATATTAATGCCACCAAGGAGCAGTGCTCAATAGCATCATGTCTACTCAGTCAGCTTAGGGCCACATTTCTCATCATTTCATCAGGAAGACATGGAACGGAGCCAGTCATTGGTTTAATGAACATACAGCGGAGTGCAGAGGTGGAATGTAGCCTTGCTTAATGGCTGGGAAAATAAGCCCTGCAGGTTGTTTTCCTAAGAAATGAGGAAATGCTGCACCACGTATCTGGTTTCACAGGGCAGCAAATTTTTGGAAATTTGAAAAGTGAATTGAGGATGGGGAGGAGACCTATTTACCTTTTCATTTAAAATGACGTCTGTTAAAATTTCCCAATACAGCTGCCCCTACATTCTCACTAAATGCCTCTGGGGATATAGAAAAGAATACGGAGGGGCGCCTGGGTGGCTCAGATGGTTAAGCATCTGCCTTCGGCTCAAGTCATGATCCCAGGGTCCTGGGATCGAGTCCTGCATCAGGCTCCCTGCTAGGCGGGGAGCCTCCTTCTCCCTCTGCCTCTGCCTCTCTCTCTCTCTGACGCTCATGAATAAATAAATAAAACATTAAGAAAAAAAAAGAAAAGAATATGGAGCTCCAAAAGCACCACAAACATAAGGACTTTCAGACAATTTACAGACTGAATCTTGGAAAACGTTTCTACTGATTCCCTGCCCATGAAGCTGGATTAGAGAACACAGTTGATGGGTGGACCCTAGGAATCTCAGGTGGTCTCATCCACCAGTTGACCAGGCTGCAAATGGGAAGCCACATTCAAGTGAGCAAGAGTGAGCCTCAGGGCAGGTCTGCATAGACCATTCCTTTGGTGTTAAAATCTCTGCAAGAAATGAGAAATGGAATATTCTGAATATGAAAAGAAAGGGCAGCATGCTAAAATATATTTCCAATGGGAAATAAAATTAATTTTAGAAAACTCTTTGGCATCCTTTTGGTAGTATAGTCATGCAACGGGAGTGGAATGTCAAAGCTGGAAGATTGAATCTACCAGGATGTGATGAATGGGACATAGGAAAGGGTGGAAGGAGTACAAGAGGCCAAAAACAGAACACCAGAATGAACATTTATACTTCGGGCAGCACACATTGGAAATTTCAGAGCCAGAAAATTGAATTGTTAGTATGAAGGTAACTTTGAGGGCCTGCTCAGGAGGGGAAAACAGAAGAAAAGAAAACAAAAATTTTTAGGAATGGAAAAGTCTCAGAAGTGACAGGATGCCAAGACTAAAATAGTTTTCTGAAGAAAAAGAAATGAGGAAATCTGTCAAAGGCACAGCTGAGGAAACATTTCTGGACTGAACTAAGAGCTGGTTGTATTGATCACCATGTCACTAGGTCCCAGTCATGTCAAAGGTCCATTATGAAAGGTCTGATCCCTTTCAAAATGCTCCACTCTTCAATAGCGAACTAAGGACAAACAGGAATTCAAAGAAAGCATTCAAAATGAAAGACAAAGACCAACATGTGCAAACAATTAAAAAGAATCTTGGGGAAAAAAGAGATGGAGATTGAAGAAAATTTGAGAAAGAAATTACTGATATCCTTAGGGAGGTACAAGAACACATTCTATTCATGAAACAAGAGCAGTATGTAATAAGAACAGAACATTCTGAAGTCTGAATATCTCCATTGAAAATTAGCTCTGTTGAAAATCATCTACTGTCATAGCAGTAGATAAGAACTTAGTGAGTGCTTTAAAAAATAAATCTGAAAAAAAATTTCAAAATAGCAGAGCAAACACACACACCCACACAAGAAAATTGAGAGAAAGAATATGGTAAGGTTAGTGGGTGAGTCCAGGACCTGCGTCAGAGTAAGTCTTCACTTCTACAGGGAAGTTCCAGTGGGGGCGGGGGGAAGATTTGAAAGGAAATAAACCAAGAAATATATATATTTTTTAATTTCTTTGAATTAAAGACATGCGTTTCTAGTTTGAATGGGCTCAACAAGTCCCTACCACTATGGATGAAAACAGCCTCACAACAAGACAAGGTATCATGAAATTTAGAAATATGGGGACAAAGAAAAGACAAAATTACAGAAGGAGAGAAAAATGTGACTCATGCAAAAATCCAGGAATAAGAAAGGCATTGGACTCTTCCTTAGCTATTTGGGATGTTAAAATTAATGGACAGTTACCTCAAACTACCAGGGAAAATTATTTCCAACCCAGGATTCTGTACTCATTAAACTACTAATCAAGTATGAGACAGGAATGAAGACATTTTAAACCATGGAATATCTCAAAAAATAGCACAGTGGACTTGAGAAATCTTTGGCCATTTCAATAAAGTAATGACAATGGTACAAAATGAAAACATTAATTTTAAAAAACATGAACTAAAAAATAACTTAGATAAACAGGCCAGGCACTCAATTCATTTTCTAAATCTGGCATATAACTTACATCAAAACCAGTTGAAAATACTACCAAAATAAAAGAGAAAGAATTAAATAGTCATCTCGCTTATAAATATGACTCAGAAATTCTACAGTGAGCTTTAAAAAATAAAGTGCAACACTATCTTCCAATAATAATCATTCTTAATCAAGTAGAATTTATTTGGAGTACAAGAAAATGTTAATTATTGGCAGTTTGTTAACATGGTGATCAGATGATTAGGCCAATTAAAATTGCCGTACAGTCATACGAATGTAGTTGATAGAGCTCTTACCAGCAGTCTCACTAGCCTGCTGACCATTCCAGCTGCCGTCTCTCTGACCTCACATCCTTCTCCCCACCCTCAGCTCGGCTACCCTGTCCCCTACCTTCCTTGGTCACGCCAGGCACACAGCTCCCCACCCCAAACCTGGTCTGATTTCCAATCACGGCCTCCAAGTTCCTCTTCCTTGAGCGCTAAGACATCCACATGCCACTCAGGGCTTCTTTTCCAAAGTGCTGGCCACCTTCTAACGTACGATACCATTTTTTCACTTATATTTTACATTTTACATTTTATTTTATTTACTTGCTATTTAGCACTCCACAGAATGTAAGCTCTATGAGGACGGGGATTCCTACCTGTGTTTTCTCTTTTCCGTGACGAATCCCCAAACATCCCAAACAGTGCCTGGTTCATAGCAGATGCTCGATGTCTGCCTAATGACTGAGTGCATTTTCTGTAGCTAAGGTTTGTATTTTAAGTAACAGCATTTTAATCATCTTAAGCACAAAGATTCTCGGATGGGAAAATATTATTGCTAGAAAACAACCCACCCAGTGTGTGTGATTTGAAGGAACTGCTTGGGATTTGAAGGAACTGCTTCTGGTAGAAAAGAGGATGCTATAGGACCAGGATGGAAGGGTTCCCCAACAGGGCACCCTGTGGGCTCAGCCAAGATGCTTCTGAGGGTGACACAGTGAATGTCAGCACCCTGTCCTGTCCCTTGACTGCTCCCTATGTGTGGCAGGCACCCAGCCGCATTGTGGTATCTATTGTGGTAAATTTGTAAGCTCTTGTAAAAGAGGATATAGCTATATTCTGGTTGTATATTCTCTTTTTTTAAGATTTATTATTTATTCATTTTAGAGAGAGAGAGAGAGTACAGGTGGGGAAAGGGGCAGAGAGAGAGAGAGAATCTCAAGTTGACTCCACACTGAGCACAGACTCCAATGCAGGGCTTGATCCCAGGACCCTGAGATCATGATCCGAGCTGAAACCAAGAGTCAGCCGCTCAACTGACTGAGCCACCCAGGCGCCCCTCTTATTGTATATTCTAATCCCGTCTGGATATTCTTTTTTTTAATTTTCCTCACAAAGTCACTATCCCTTGTTTTTTTTTCACTCGCGTGTTTGCTTGTTTAGCTCTCACAAATGGTGAAGCAGAATTGTCCAGATGCCCTCAGGCGATGTTACAGGCATTTACCTAGAGCCCTGAGAGTATGGACCAGGCCACTCACGCAACATTATGTTGTAGGAGCATGCTGGGCAGGTGAGCTGATGAGAACACTTAACTTCTGAGAAAACACTTTTTTTGTTTCCCATTCATTGGTTTAGAAAACATTTTGATTTTTCTCCCACAGACCAGACACTAGGCTAGTTGTTGGGGACAGAAAGATTCTGGGCACCTGAGTGGTTCAGTCCGTGAAGCATCTGCCTTTGGCTCAGGTCATGATCTCAGGGTCCTGGGATCGAGTCCCATGTCGGGCTCCCTGCTCAGTGGGGGTCTGCTTATCCCTCTGCCCCTCCCCCCCACTCAGGCTCTCTCTCTCTCTCTCTGTCTCAACTAAGTAAATAAAATCTTTAAAAAATTCTAGATTCTACCCTCTAGAATGTTGTTTTTCTTCCTTCTGGATCACAGCATATTAGGGACAGGGAATCGTGGGCAGAGAGAATGTGGACTAGTACCTTGACCTTTGTAAGAAGTGAAAGGGAAAATCTCTTTAGAAACAGACCCAATAAATCAGAAATATCTGCGGCCTGGTGCTGTTTGCTCTCGAGTCAAATAGCTGCACACACATGAGAGTTTCTAGGATGTCACTGAATTTGATGATGTGGAAACCAAAGCAAGAAACCTAGGTTCTATATACTCTGTTTAGGAAGGCAGGAACGCAGAGACTATGTTTTAGAAATAATTCCACCTCAAATTATTTTTAAGTTTCACCTCTCTGGAACTTTCTCAATACCACCACGTGGGGAAGGAGCACACTGACAGCTAGAACTCCCTCTTTTTGCTGTTGTTCAGAGGTTCAATATCTTGACATCAAGGTTTCTGAATCATCTTGTCTTGGAAATCAATTTTCCAAGGTTTCAGAAATTTCTATTTTTGTTAAAACTTTTGAGCAAGTAGTTTAAGGAGCCATTATAATTAGATCTTTTCCTTTCACAGAAACTCCTTTCTAATTCACAAGCATTAACCATGTCAGTTCACAACAAGGCTAATACTGTTATGGTCATAAAATGAAAAATGTTTTCAGCAGAATGGAGAGGTTACTGCTCTATGTGTGACAACCTGTGGAATGTTTCACCCCATATGTTTTAGATATTTTTTCCTGAGACTGTACTAGAAATTTATCAGCTGAAAGTAAGCTGATCATACACAGCATGATGGCTAGGTTGTGTCCGGAAATGTGTGCTCAAAGCTGTGAGGCTCAGGATCTCAGCTGACCTCACGGAAATCAGGGACGTGTGAAGTCAAACCCTCCATCCTGCCGCAGTTCACTAAGGGGCCATGTCCTTCCTCCTCCCGCCGGGCTCCTGGTCGCAGGGTGCACGGTGCAGGGCCTGCCTTTTGCCTATCACTCGTGACGCATCACCTCTTCCTCCGGGAAGCAAACGTTAATATCCCTGAAGTTGTTTGAACCATCCAAGAAGGTCAAAGTTGGGATAATTACAGTTATTCTACTGACGTTCAGAGGCTCACATTCCCAGATGCATCTGTAACTAACTCTACGTGATGGAAGTATCACATTATTCTTGTGTTTGCCAGCTTGCAGTGTCATTCCAGATGGCAAATACAAAAATAGCATGAAAAATTTCCTCCTGAAATGCACTCTTTGAAAGTGTTCTGTTAGCCCGATAACAGATCAAGATGTTCCAACATTTCAATTCTCATGAGCATAAGTGATATGCTCCCCTCCCCTTAAAAAAAAAAAAAGTCCAGATATTAAAATGCTTCATTACAGCAAATTGCTGGTTGTTATTAATGTCATTATTGGTTGTTCACGGAAGTTCTCTCTCCCACCCCTAAGGAAATACCCCATGCTTTATTCCTAGAAGCTGCATTCATTAGAGTAGGAGGATCTCCAGAGCAATAGAAACGTAAAGGTCTCAGTTGTTAACACAAAAGTGGAACTGCTTAAATTTGATTACCTTGTTTAATGAAGTGTCGCATTTATTTACAAGATGACATGATGAATCACATTACAGCTACCATAAATCAGCTTATAAAAAAGGACAAATCGTTCAATAAAGCAATGCACTTACAAATTTGAAATGAGGAGATTTGCACCCATTCTGATATTTTCCACATTAAAACCACAACAACAAAACACTTTCAGATCAGCCCAGGAATTAAACTTGATTTGATTCTGAAAATCTTTTCTGTTCTTCAATCACAGAGGCCCTGCATTCTGTCTTGGCCTCAATTTGCATCTTGCAGTGGCTGGGAACCTCCTTCCCTTCAACCTTCTCAACATCAGCATCTGCTAGCTCAGTCCTCAGGCTCGGCAGCTCCCCCAGGCACGGGGAAAATCACCGCGATGTCTGACTACTGGACAGGATTGCCAGGGGCACTGACTACTCTTGTTCAGCTTTTTTTTTTTTAATCTGCTGGCTGGGAAACTATGAGTAACCCTGGGATCACAGGGCCAATGCCTTCATCTGCTTGGAATGAATTCAGATCTGTATTCACCATGGGATTCCCCAGGAAAAAAGCAAAGTCTCTGATGTGTAGAAAGAACAGTGTGAAGTCGAAGGATGGGGCTGGGGCTGGGGCTGCTGCCTCCTCCCATGGGCATGAGGCCTCCCCTCTCCCTTCCTTCCTTATCAGACCTGCTCTGGGCCACAGTGCTGGGGCAGAGGGAGGAGGCGAGGCAGGGGTCATTGGTGTGGAGAGCTGTGTCACTTTACCAAATCCCATGGTTTCTGAATCTCCATTTTTCAGGAGTGGCCTGGGGTGAGGGAGGACCAACCTCCAACCTAACCAGGCTGAAAGATTCAAAGTGACAAGATACACTCCCAAGTTGATACTCTGTGATTCACACATTTGCAAAACAGGACCTCTTCTTTGGGATCCATAACAGAAATGTTGCACAGAGAGGAAGGAAGAAAAATGGTAAAAATGTATTTATTAGTTATTATTTGTCACAACCAACAGTGGACAGGAAGCGATTGGTGCTTTTCAAAGTTTATTTTCCCAAGTGAACTAGACCTGCTTCATCCGATGTAATGAAAATGGATTTTCAGTTTGGGTTAGAAGGCTTGTTTTCATCAATCCAGCCCTAATACTAATTGTGTGGCCTGGACAAGTGACCAGTTTTCTCATATATAGAGGAGGGATGCTGGCACCTGACTTGCCAAGATCATAGTGAAGTTTCAGTGAGAAAAGAAACTCTCAGAGAGCTGGATGCAGCCAACCATTGGTTAAATAGGAATTTCTTCCCTCCCTCCCTCCTTCCCTCCCTCCTTCCTTCCCTCTGTCTTTCCCTCCCTCCTTCCTTCCCTCCTTCCTTCCCACCTTCCTTCCCTCCCTCCTTCCATCCCTCCCTCCTTCCCTCTGTCCCTCCTTCCCTCCCTCCTTCCCTCTCTTCTTTCTCTCCTGTTGGAATCTAGAGGGTCTTCTTTGTCAACATATCCCTTGAACACATGACACAGACGTACACAGTCATTCTACCCACATTTCTGTGTTTTCTGTATATTGAAAAGTGTTCTCTGTGAATTCTAATTGGCTATGCTTTTAATGTATTTTGAGTGTGACCCATAGGGGAAAAAAGGAAGTCATACTTAAATTTAAGCCTCTAGGAAGAGAGTTTACAGAGTTCTCGATTTCGGTTGCAAAAGGTAAATAGAAGCTTCAGATTCTGTCTCTCTGGATTTTCTCACCAGGCAAACAGATAAGCTAAACCTCAGTCCCTGGGGCCTGGGTGGAAGATAAAAAAAAAAGAAGGAAGAGGAAATTTGAAGCTGTTTTTGGACTTTTAAACAGGACTGAACCCTCCATTTCAAGTAGGGAGTTGGGTAGGAATTTGGTGGAGTGAACCCACAGGAAGAATCAGCCTGAGCTGATTTTCAGGCTGAGAACTTAAGTATTCTGGGTATGTCAGTGACAACGACGATGCTAAGAGGCCCAGTATGGTTTTCAGACTGGGGAGCCTGGGCACACCGAGCCAGGTGGCAGGGTCGTGGGATCCGTGGGCAGCGCTCCCCGGAGAGCAGCGCCCACCGCCACCGCCCCTCCTGCCGTCTGCACGGGGCACCGGAGCGCAGCAAAGGACCCGGTTTCCAAGGCCGGTTAGAGGCTCTGATACCGCAGTGGAAGTGCGCTTTGTGGTAACCAGAAGCCTTGGTGCTTTTCCCTGACCTCTTTGGTAACTTTAAGGAACCACCCGCTCAGGTCTGTACTGCCTAATCAAGAAAGTAGGAAACTGTTCCCCAAATCTAGAAATTCACCTCCAGTCTTCTGCCTAATAGAAGATCATGGACTTGGGCTGGGAGGAAACGCCTGGGACAGCGCTGAGGGCCCCGGGGATGCGCGGGCAGCTCCGCCCCCGCTCTGGGCCGCCCTGCGCACCTGCCAGGGCGCGCTGGGCACCGACGCGCCGCCCGGTCCCCCGCGGCCTCCACGGCCAGGCCCGCGCTGCGCGGAGGGCGGCCGGGGCTCGCGGTGTGTGTGCAGAGCGCCAGGCGGGGCTGGGGGCAGCGAGGGAGCCCGCGTCTGAGTCGAGCCTGCCCGCCACTGAGTGACAGGTGGACTGGATGCCCCTTCGGCTGCCGATGTGTTATGAGACCCGTAACAATCGCGCATCTCCAGGGAACAGGGCTGCTCTGCTCTTCACTATCAGACATGAAAGAAGTAATTTCAGGGGCCAGAAAAGGATCTCTGATAAAAGAAAACATTCCAGCTTCCATGGCACTGGAGTTTGCCCCAAAGCAATAGCTTTGATATTTTTTTTTTCGGTATCTTTCTTTATGTTTACAATTAATCCATGATTATCTACAAAAAAATATTTTGGCCTATAGGGTGCTGTAGAAAAGAATTGGTTTCTTTCTTTAAAACATTCTTTTTTTATTGACTTGAATATCATCTATAATAACATTTACATAGTGCTTTACCGTCTGCAAAGAACTTTCACACACAGGACCTGATTTCAGTTCAGTTCACTTAATCCTCACACAAACATATGAGGTATGAATTACAAGATTATCTCTGTTCTGTAATGAATAATATTAAGTTTCATTCAAAGGGACTGCTGAACATGGAATTATCCCCTGAACATTTCTTGACATCCTTCTGATGAAATTCTCCAGCCACCCCACCTATCCGTTGAAAGCAGTGAATAAACAGCAGGAGAGTTAGAAGCCCCTGAGGTGTGGGATGCTGTCTCCAGTTCTTCGATGAAGGGCTGTTCACAGACGCGGATGATGGGAGGAAGTGGAAGTTGGAGCTCTCTGCTCTGGTTTCCTCCTTAGTGTTCTTTCTTTTATTGGGATCTTCTTTGTATCTAAGAATCCATGATTCATAGAGAGCAAATTTACATAAGTGAACCACCAGCTTTGGTCACAACTTTCCGTTCTGCAGGCTTGGAAGTATAAAGCATTGCAAAGTTCTAAAACTGCGCAAGTCTGGGGGCGCCTGGGTGGCTCAGTTGGTTAAGCGACTGCCTTCGGCTCAGGTTGTGATCCTGGAGTCCCGGGATCGAGTCCCGCATCGGGCTCCCTGCTCGGCGAGGAGCCTGCTTCTCCCTCTGACCCTCCCCCCTCTCATGTACTCTCTCTCTCTCATTCTCACTCTCTCAAATAAATAAATAAATCTTTAAAAAATAAAATAAAATAAAATAAAACTGCGCAAGTCTGTTTGTATATACAGACCGCTCCCCGGCACCCTCACTCTACCCTGCCCATGTTCTTAATGAGTTAAAATCAAAAGCTTCAAACTGTGGTAACAAAGAAAGAAAGCCAGAGTCCTCGTCCAGGAGCACCTGGATTCAGGAGATGCTGTTGTTACCGAGAACACGGGGCAGCAGGTAGTCGACCCGCTCCCTGGTCTCCGGGCCCGCCACAGCACCTCTACTCTGGCCCTGGACCAACGCGGGCCAGGATGGGAGGACGAGGCGCTCTGCCAGCCCATGGGGGGACGTGTGCACCTGCTGACTGACCACAAGTCCTTCAAAGAGGCAGCCAGGTGGAGTGGAATGGAGAAAACGTTCTCTCAAGCACCTGAGATACGTTTGAGAGAGAAGAAAAGTACTCATATTTGGGAAACTGATGGTGGAATTCTATTCTCAACTGTAGAATAGGTGTGTGGCCAGTTTAAAATTCCGTGACTCTTTGCTTTGTCTATGGTTGGGTCAACGGTGAATTGGAGGAGAATCTTCTGATGAATGTGGGCAAGTCTCACTGTGTTGCCTCCCTCTTTCCTCCTTGCACTCACTTATAAAGGCAGAGCTTTGCTCTCCCCAGGCATGGAAAGCTGGGCGTACAAACATGACGAGGCATTTGGGTGCTCCTTACAAGGCATATGATGGTGCATTTAATTAAGTGACCCCAGAGGAATCAGTTTTGCTCCTTAACTTAGCTCCTCTAGAGAGGATGTTTTCATCATTCTGTGATTCTGGTCTGGAGAAACAGAGCAGGGAAGGTGGGAGGAGTGGAAGGGCTAACGTCTGGGAGGAGCTACGGAGTAGGGCTCCTACATGGTCTTTCCCCGGCACGCTCCCCAGGAGCCTGGCCACTGTCCCTGCTCTCAGGAAGCCACCTCAGGAGGACAGACACTTATCCCAACATCCAGCCGGTGAAATCTCTCTATTCAACAGGTGCAGCGGTTCTAATGCAGGGTACAGCTGGGGGTGCTGACGTCTTCGGGAGATACCCATGCTGTGCCACTGAGCCTACCTTCCCGGTCTCTCTCTGCGTGCGCCCAGCTACCTTCACTCCAGTCGGCCCGGCTTGCCACCCTGGCTGGACTTCCTCCCCCCTCCACACCTTTCCTCACTACCGTATTTCTTGGGATTCTCACAAGGATCTTTCCTTTTGATTTTCATCCCACTTTCATTTCACCTTCTAACTCTGGGGGGAAGAAAGCATTTAGAAAATTTAAAATAAGACAATAACGTTTAATATCTGTGTTGCTTGGAAAACATTGTCCAAAGGAGTCAGTATGGGGTGAGGATGAAGAGCTGTCTGCACGGGGACAACCAGCTGTTGAAGGTTGTCCTTCACCTCCTGTGTCACTTCAAGGTGTCCGGCACCTCCTGTGTGTCCCTGGACAAGCTACCTTGGCTCCCAGTTTCTCCATTTGCAAACTGGGGGCCACGGCAGTGCCTACCTCGACAGGTGGCTGAAATCCAGACCCACACAACGGGGCCTGACACAACAGTTCTGGAATGTTTGCTCCCCTTGCTCTGAGTGTTGACCCTTCTGCTTGCATCGTGCTTAGGGAAATCTGAAGGCCACGGAAACTGCCCGAATGGACCAAGGTCAGCCCCAGACGAAGATGGCACCCACCCGAGTAACCAAAGCTAGAGTCCACATAATACCCCTTGTGCGTCGTGTTGAGTAGATTGTGTAGATTGATTCAAAACAATGATTAAATTCAATCAACACATCCTATAGAGGGGAAACATTCATAATGTCTAAACGATATGCCCTTCGTATTTTTGGATTTTTGGGACTTTACATCAGTCTCCCTTCAGGTTGATTAATATGGCAAACATCCAGTTTTGCACACCCTGTTGCTTTTATTTAATTAACAGAAAAATGAAACCACAACGTGAAAGTGATCCTTCCTTTCTTTCTCTTTCTTGTTTCCTCCTGCTGGAAACTTCCTCTCACCAAGATCCACTTGGGAAATTTCCATTCCAGGAATTTTTTATGAAGCTGCAAGGGACAAATTAGGTGATTTGAATAAGTTAACATTGTATCTGCTGCTTTGGAGATCACAATACACAGGGAAAGTGATATATGCTACTTGCCTTGTGGGGGATTCGGAATGTCATTAGCTGAGATTTTGTAAAACATTTACAGACACTTAATAAAGAGGCCATTCTAGAAGCACAGGCGGCATGGTGAGAAACGCTTGGCTGGTAGCAGACATGGATGCTGAGGTATCCTCCGAGTTAGTTTGCGTGATGACACTGACCCTGTGATGTGAAATGGAGCAGGGCCGGACGTCATGAAAGCGCAGAGGCTTACTGCGGCACAGTGTGAAAACTTTGGCTATTTCACAGTCATTCAGTTAGACTCAAGCAGGACAAGATTGAACAGATTCTCAAGTTTTAAAATACTTGCAAATCTGGCACGCTGACCATCATGGATGGCTGAGGATCTTTCTTCTCTCTGAGGACAAGAAGGCATTAATTCAGCATCTTGGTTAATCTTCTTTGTGCCCATTTGTGTCTTCTTCCTGTTTCACTGCCCTCCCCCCGCCAACACGTACTCTTCTGGAGAGATTGGGGTCTTGCCATATTTAAGGGAGATTATTTCAGGAGAGCACACTTCTCTCTAGGTTGGATGAAAGGAACACGATTTACTCTCCACACTGAGATTGTTTAAAAGCCCTAACCTGGCAAGTCACCTCCATTGACCCAATGTCCCCGCATGGCCAGCAGGGCAGGAGTGAATGGTGGCCAAAGACTCACAGACTCATGGAACTGACCCGTCTCCCCCGCCCCATCTAGCTGAGCATGGAAGTGACTTTTGTGGAAATACACCAGCACATCCTTCAGTACCAGCATGAGATGGTGCGTCTCGTGGGAGCCCAGCCTGAGGTTTCCACGGCAACCATGGCAGCTACCAGAGTAAGAGAGCTTCAGCATCCATCCCTGCTAATGCCCCTTCAGGACCTCCGTGTTGCCAAACACCTACAGCCCTGAGACGGCAGTTAGAGGAAGAGAGGCACAACGTGCTGTAGGACAGGGCCCGCGGATGTGCCCGCCCAGGTGAGAAGGGGCCCAGGGGGGACCGTGATGTGCCACGTCATGAGGTACGTGGGGGTTTACAGTCACGTGGGACAGAAGGATGAAATCACTGCATCCTAAAATGCTCCAGCTTAACTTACCAAAACCGACACACGCAAGGCAACCTTATGCATCCCCACATGCTGCGAGCACATCAGTAGACTAGAACCTGCTTTGAGGGGCTGCGAGCGCTCAGGTGCTTCCCTCATGGAGAACGCATCTTCTATTCCCACTCTGGCAGTGGGAAGGGGGGCTTCATGAGACTGCTCTTTCCCTCGGGGCAAGTGACCCCGGCTGCCCTCAACCCAGCAAGTCCAGACAATAGAAGGACCATGGCAAATGCTGGAGAAATTATCTTCAAAACCCTGGGAAAAGATGAGGGGTTGCCCCCGACCCAGAAGCTGTCACCCTACCAGCTCCGTCTGGCTCCCTTTCTCCCCCTGACACCCCCCCACTGTCTATCCCTCAGGCTGGGTCTCTTTCTGTTTATCGTTCCCTTCTCCCTCCCTCTGCTCTGCATCAACATGCTTCCCGTCCAGTTTTATGTTACTGTCTTCCAACTAACCAAGCAACAATGCTTTTAAAGATGGGCTGATTTATGGAAAGAAATAAAAACAATCCAAGGGATAATAACAAACAGATTGGCGAGATGGAGGAATTATTAAGGACCAAAGCCCAGACAGGGTTTTTTGCCATCACACACGGATCGCTCCTGTGGCTGGAAGCCTCCGCCCAAATGCTGGGCCCTCTTCTGCTCTCTCTTCCCCTTCTCCTCCTTTTTTTTTTTTTTCTTTTTTTTCTTTTTTCCTTTTCAAAACATAAATAGGAAGAAACTAACCCACAAAACAGGGCTTTATTGTGTAGTTTTGTTCATGTTTTAGAGAGAAAAAGAACCCAGGGCATTGCGTGGGGGAGGCTGTTCTGTGGCAAATCGACAAGGGTTTATTATGCTGAGCAGCACTCGTCAAACGTGGCCCTCTGAACAGAGAGTAATGTTGGCGAATCATCCTGGGGGCTTTTCTTCTGTGTGTGAGTGGTATCCATCTGTCAGCTGTCAGTGCCAGTGAGAGACAGACAGGCCTGTCACTTCTCGTCAACCAGCATTTGTGAAGTCTTTTGCAGCTGTTACTGAACACACACTGTCCTCGCTGAAGGCCGGCGAGGGCTTGGAGACCATCGTGCTGGCCAGGCTGACGGGGAGAGACGGGCCAGGGCTGCTCTGGGATGACAGCGTCGGCTTGTCAAAGGCACAAGTACAAGCCTCATTTGTTTCCTTAAAGGGGGAAAAAAAAGAACTGAAAAAAAGCCCTCTCAGAAGGTAATGTGACTATACTTTGTCTGCAGAGGGTCCGTGCAGGTTGTGGTCCCAGGGCCTGGGAAACCCATAACAGCAAACGCAATTTACATCCCAGTAAATGAATATGTTCAAGGTAGAGATCGTGATCCATATTTTTTAAATCAGCAGAATAAAAAGAGGGCATGAGTTTTTTATGGTCTCCCCTGAATAAATTATATTACAACAAAGATTATGCATATGCATAGAAGTTTGCATAATGGAATATATGGTTAATATGTGTTTGTAATGTGAAAGTGAACATCGTGAACCACGGACATGCCCATACTATAATAATGCAGATGTTAAAAAAACTGGGTTAATTTTTATATGGAAACACTCTATTAATCATGACTCTGGTACTCCAGTGGACATTTCAATATGTTTATTTATAGGGTGACTTCCACTTAATTGAATTATTTTAAACTAAGCATGGTTTTGGTTTTGTGGTCCTCCGTCTGCAGGAAGTTCTTTGTACAACACCTACCTCAGCAAAACTGCCTTTCCTAACCATTAATTCACTCACGAGTACACAGCTAGAAATAAAATGGGGAATTTCAATGCACTCTTTGTTTGCTTCTTGTTTTAAGGTATTGCACAATTTGATTAGGTTTTAGTTTTCTGTTGGGTTTGATGCAGCTCTAATTTAAAAAATAAAAAGTCAGATATTTTTGGCTTCCATATATCACAGAGTCTTATTTTAAAAAAGAAAGGGACAAGGGATTTCTTGGGAAAATGAAGAATTAACTGATGGGAGAGTCACTGGAATCGTGAAAAGAGGAAAGGCGGACGGAGTTGGGAGAGACTGCATTCAAGGGGAGGAAGTTAAGGCTGCAGCCAGGGAAATGAGGATCGTTGGACATGTTGGCTAAAATATCTTGGGGTGAGAGCCGAGGATGTAAAGCTTCTATCCCTGTCATATAAACACGCACTCTCCTCACCGACTGGTGAGGACGCGACTTAGGCCAAAGAAGAGAATTGATGGACCGTGCTTACTAAGGTCTTGGGTCTGATTCCAGGGGACCCGGGAAGATAAATTTGAGGTCACAGTTTCTGTATTCAAAGAAGCTATAATCCGGGTGTGAAGACCACATAAATAAGAAAAGTTGAATAAACAAAGTACTTAGAGAAGTGTTTGCGTACCATTTAAGAGAGCGAGTAATATCAGGCAATTTTTGTCTTAACTGAATGGATCCAAGCAATAATTGTTGCATATGTTTAAGAGGTAGAGGGGTCACTTCAGATCAAAGTAAGAAATAAATCCTGGGTCTGGTGGGATGAGAGGGACACATTAGGCAGAATGAAGACAGGAAAGCATTTTAGGCATGTTTTTGTTCCCTGTAGCTGCTATAACAAAACCGGAAACTGGAAGGCTTAAAAACACAAATTTATTACCTGCAGTTCTGGTGGCCAGAAATTCTAAAATCAGGGTATGTATCAGGCTGGGTTTCTTCTGGAGATTCTAGTGGAGAACCTGTCTCCTTGCCTCTCCAGATTCCGGAGGCCGCCTGCTCTCCCTGGCTCGTGGCTCCTCTCTCTATTGGCTACAGCGGTGTGGCGGACGTCTTTGCAAGCCTCTCTCTTCTCTGCTTCTCTCTTCGCGTCTTCTCCCTCTGCTTCCCAACACTTTGCCCACTTAAACAGCCAGGATAATCCTCCCATCTCAGGACGCTTCACGTCATCACATCTGAAAAGTCCTTTCTGTCAAATAAAGTGACCTACTTACAGATTCAGAGGATTTGGGCCCTGCAGTCTTTGGTGGAAAGCAGTTGGCCTGGAGCTAAGGGATAGGGAGAAAAGTACTGAAAACACTGGGACCAAATTCTAGGGATTGTTGAATTCCAGTCATAGAACATGGTGCGGTCACCATGAGGTCACCATGAGGTAGAGAGGTAGGTATCAGTTCATGTGAGGGAAATTTTTCTAATAAGGCAAACAGTGCAGGGGTAGAAAGGAGAATGAGTTCTCTGACATCAGAGACATTGAAGCAAATATGGATGACAAGCCTGGATAGAAATTTAAGATTCTCCCAATTCTGTGAATCCAGGGTACTTTTGTTATCACAAAATTGACAACTTCAAGAGCAGGCTTAATTCAGAAGCATGCATTTGCAGGACTGAGGGAGGTCTACCGGTCTCTATGTTAACCTCATTAGAACGATAAAATAGATGAGAATGGTAACATTGTATGGGATGCGTATTGTCACTAAAGAATGAAAAGCCAGAATTTTTTTAGATCTACAAGTTTCTGAGCAAACTTTGAAATCATTTGATAGCTGTTCCCTCTCACGTTAAGTGAACCTCAAACAGCACACAGTACAACTGAATTGAGCCAGGATCCCATCAACCGTTTTGACCTTTTGATATTTGGTTACCCCAATCATTGTTCAAACACAAATGAATCAAGCAAGGAAATTCAAAGGGATGAATCGGGGAAACTGAATCTTGCACACACTCTGCGCACCTATTGGTAATGACTCCCAAACAGAGCTTTAAACAAAAGCAGTCATGCGTTTTGCAGCCCATGCTCTAGGCATACTGTGTTCTGCAAGGGTATGTCCTTCAGTGACCCTCAGAGGAGGTGCTGGTCTGTGGCCTAGGTTCACAAAGGAAAATTGACAACAGATTGCCTTGTAAAAGTTATTCTTTCCTGGGGGGCACAAAAGAAATGGCTTCTGTGGAGGTAGAGAGGGGTGGGGAGGGGGGCGAAGGCAGTTATCATGATTAAGAAGCCCAGGAGGCAAGGGGATCTTTATAAACTTAGTTACTCTCAAGGATAGAAAGCATAAGCCCAAATAAATTGGATCTAGAGAAGCCTGTTTTCCACCAGGTACTGAAGAGGGCATTCTTTGGACCAGAACAACAAAGAATGAAGGCTTCTCTCATACTATTTTGAAGTCACCAGATTACATAGTGTTTAAACAACTCATTGCCATTAACAATGGTTTCTCTTCCTCTGTCCCTCCTTCCCTCCCTCCTTCTCTCCCTTCCTGTTTTCTCCCTACCCTTTATATTGCAGCTTTGTGGAAACAGACAGGCACCTTAAATCCCATCTTTCCTTGTGTCTCGGCAGATCATATATCCAACTTGCTAAGATTCAAGAAGAATGCAATAAATGTGAGAGGTGGGTCTAGACTCGGATGATAGCTATCAGGCAGCTCCCACTGAGAGGAGACTGTGTTTTAGAAGTTTTGAATTTTGTGACATATGTGTGTACACAATGATTCTAGATTGATGACATCTGGACACTGTTAAAATACATTGTGTGGAGAATATCAAGTCCTCACTGCCTTTGACTTACAATAAACCAAAGTTTGTATGTTAGCAGAATACATACGACTGGATATTCTTTAAATCTTAAGCATGAGGGGATAGTCAGCAAGTTGCAAATCTTTAGCAGAAGAAGTCATAAACTATGATGAGATGCAAGCTTGGGTTGAAAAGAAAAAGGCAGCAAAATATGTTTTGTGTATTGACATTTTTATTAGAAAAATATAACTAAAAGAACAAAATTGACAGGGATAAAATTTTCCAACCAGCAGTGGTACAATTATTGCCTGGAGATCTTGTCAAACATCAGGAGACCATTAAGAAGCAGTCCTAGTCATCACACACCAAGGAAAACAAATTCACAAAAAAATACCTTGTCAGGGTAAATTCCTTTCTGCTCCAGATACCAAGCATCTAACAATTTTCTCCCCAGGAGAGATAATGAAGTGAATGCATTAGAATAACAATAATAATAATTCCTATGGTTATAAATTATTTCAGTTTTATCCAAATTTTCCAATTCCCAGTTAGACTAGGGGAGCTACAAGAAATCCCAAGAAAGGATGCCAAAAGGCCTAAGTCAGGATCAACCACACATCACTGACTTTTATGCTTCTCTTCTCTATGGAGATGTTTCTCTGGAGAAGGGTAGTATAGAACAGGATTTTCTCAATTATCTTACTCTCTTCTGTGGCTTACCGAAATCCACCCTCTTCCCATCGTGATGTGAGCATGTACACTTGTGTGCACAGCATGGGTGAGGATGGGAACTATTTCAATTATGGTCTGACGTTCTTAGGTACATTTAAAACCTGACCACTGAATCCAAGGGTCCAGAGACAGAGACCAAGCTGGTAGGGAACAGGACTCCAAGGGCATCCCATTACACTTCAGATGAGATAAGATCCAGTCACCTTACCTGGGGTTAGCAACCTCTCTGTGTGCTTACCTTACCTCTCCTACCTCACCTTCTCTTCCAAAATCAAAATTCAACCATTCCAGTCTTTTGGTCTGTTTCTGAAACATATCAAACTTGTTCTCACCAGGGGCCTTCACTCTGGCAGGGTCAGTCTTCTGGGACCACCAGTGGTTCTTTCTTGTCTTTCACATCTTAGCTTTCACTTGAGCTTCATATGACTTTACTCATTCTGCCATTCAGATCTCAACCTAATGTCATCTCCGTGATAGGACTCCCACTTCTGGCCAAGATGGAGTCACAGAGACTGGTTTTATCTTCCCACCTGGCCTGGAAAAATTTAAAAAAGGACTAAATTAAAGAACAGAATTAAGTATATATTTAAAGCATTTTTAAAGAAACTGGACATCAGGCAACAAAAGACAGATTTTTGAGAGACAGGAAATAAATGAACCTCAACTTCTGTCCTCTACTCTCTACTGTCTAGAGACAGTTTCCAGACCATGGTGCAGAGAGGGAGAATCCAGGAAGAACCAGGCAGATACTCTGAGTTAAGGAGGGAATATGAAATTCATGGGAGAATAAGGCAGTCAGACTCAGAGAACAAAGTTTCAGAGAAGAGAACTTCACAGAGTTCTCTTTGAGAGATCTGCAGAAGGTCAACTCACGTATTTATCAAAGTATTCATCAACACATGTATGTAAAGCAACTAATTCAGCTTGAGAGACAAACCATCAAAAAGTATTAGAGAGATGGATAAATTGGGTATCACCAAAAATTCAAAACATTAGAGTTTCAAATGACACCATTAAGAAAATGAAGACAAGAAATAGACTAAGAGAAAATATTTTCAAAATAAATCTGATGAAAGACTTGTATCCAGACTACACACACACACACACACACACACACACCAAAATGAAAACAAAAAACACTCCTCAATAATATGAAGACAAACAGCTCAATAAAAAAATGTGGTCAAACTATTTCTATAGATATTTCACCAAAGAAGATATATGAATAGTTAATAAGTACAAAATCAACATTGCATTTGGGAAATGCAAATTAAAAATGCAATGCAATACTATTTCACACCCGTTAGAATGACCACAGTAAAGGACATACAATAAAAAATCTTGGCAAGGATGTGGAGAAACAGGAACATTTATATATAACTTGTGAGAATTGTAGCCACATTGGAAAACCATTTGGCAATTTCTTCAAAAGTTATATATAAATTTGTGCTATGAGTCAGCAATTCCATTCTTAAGTATCTACTCAAGAGACATGAAAACACACAGCTACACAAATGCTTACACATGAGTGTTATTAGCAGCTGTCTATAGGAAAATAGATTAGTAGTTGTCTGGGAAAGGAAACAAGGATTAACAGCAAATGGACATGAAGCATCTTATTAGTATGATGAAAATATTCTAAAACTGACTTGTGGTGATGGTTTCACAACTTGGTAAATTAACTAAAAATCACTGAGTTGTATAATTGAGATGGGTAAACTATATAATATGTTAAAAATATATATTGGAGGGAAGAGTACCATTATTCACACAAGGCCAAGTACAGTGCCTTTTCCCACCAGTAAGCCGGAAATACCTTATAAATCATGGAGCATTGGATAGACTACTCAAAATAGTCTTTCCCCAGAAGCTGGGAATAATTAGCCCTATGCTAGGCACTGCTCTGATACCACCTAACAAATATTAAAAGCAAGACCTGAAAGGAAAAAAAAAAAAAAACTATTTCAATGTAACTTTATTAACTGTACCTGAGACCAAAGGTCAAAAATATTTTTAGGAATAGAAAGATATACAATACCAAAGTAGGGAAAATTCACAATGTCTGGCTGGTGTCCAATCAAAGGTGAGCAGACATACAAAGAAAGAAGCAGAAAAATACAAATCATGCTAATGATTTTTAAAAATCATTAAGTTGAAACTTACCTAGAACTATTAGATCCAGAGATATTAGAATTTGCAAAGATATTAAACAGTTATGATAGCCTTATTCTGAATATTAAAACAGTGAAGCAAAAACATGGATGACATAAAAAATGATCGAAATTTAATTCTGAGAGATGAAAACTACAGTGGAGATGAAAATACAGTAGATGAGATCAATAGTCGTTTAGCTGTTGTGGAAGAATGTGAAGATATAGTAATAAAACTGTAAAAATGAAACACATAAAGAAAAAAGAATTTTCTAAAAAAGTGAAACTGTGAGCTTTGAACTGTGGAACAACTTTAATGGCTGAAAATTTTCCAAATTTGATTTAAAAGAAAAACACTATAAATCCACAGTACATGAAGCTCCAAGAATCCCAAGCACAAGAAACATGAAGAAAATAACATTAAGGTGCATCATAATAAACTTACTCAAAACCAATTCTAAAAGAGAATTTTATAAGCATACCAAATGGAAAGGACATGTTAATTACAGAGGAACAAAAATAAGGACTCCACCAGAATTCTTGTCAGAAACAATGCAATTGAGAAGATAGTGGAACAGCATCTTTTTTTTTTTTTTTAAAGATTTTATTTATTTATTTGAGAGAGAGAATGAGAGAGAGCACATGGGAGGGGGGAGGGTCAGAGGGAGAAGCAGACTCCCTGCTGAGCAGGGAGCCCGATGTGGGACTCGATCCCGGGACTCCAGGATCATGACCTGAGCCGAAGGCAGTTGCTTAACCAACTGAGCCACCCAGGCGCCCTGGAACAGCATCTTTAAAGTATTCAAAGAAAAACAAAACGAAATCCATATTTCCATAGCCAGTAAAAATATCTTTCAAAAAAGAAGGTGAAATTATGACATTTTTCAAGTCTACACAAGTTGTCTAAATACAGCAGTAGATCATCACCAATAGATCCACGGTAAAAGGAATGTGAAAGGAAGAAGAAAGTTGTCAGGCAGAAGGAAAATGACACCAGTTAAAAATATCAATCTGCACAAAAGAATGAAGAGCACCAGAAATGATAAAGCGATGTTCTTTCTTATATATGGAATGGTGTATCACTTGGAGGGAAACAGTGGTTAACAAAGGAGATAAAGGGGAATCATAAAATATATTTGATTTGAAAGAAGACAAAAAATAGGAAAAAGGAAACAAAGAACAGGTGGAACAAACTGAAAAAAATAATTATAAGATAATGGGCTTAAACGTAACCCTTTCTAAAATAAAACTAAATGTAGATAGTATAAATACTCTATTTAAAAGGCAGAGATTGGGGTGCTTGGGTGGCTCAGTCAGTTGAGCATCCAACTCTTGATTTCGGCTCAGGTTATGATCTCAGGGTCATAAGACAAGCCCTGCATCAGTCTCCATGTTCAGTCTGCTTGAGATTCTCTCTCTCTCCCTCTGCCCCTCTAAAATAAATAAGTTTTTTAAAAAATAAAATAAATAAAAGGCAGAGATTGTCAGATTGTATTAAACAGCAAGACCCAACTACACACTATTTATAAGAAATGCACTTTTATAACATATAAATAAGTTAAAAGTAAAAGGATGGAGAAAAAAGATATATCATGCTAACAAAAATTCAAAATATGAAAGGGATTTTAATCGGAAAAAGTAGATATAAGTGCAAAGAATATTACCTAGCATAAAGGTTATTTTGTAATTACAAAAGACTCAGTTTATCCGGAGGGCAAACCACACTCAACTATACTAGAGTATGGTACAATCATACAATTTTTATGTAATAGCAAAACTTTAAAATACATGAGGCAAAAACTGATAGAGAAATACACAATATACCATCATAATCAGACATTTCAATATCCCTCTCTCAGTAATTGACAGAACAATGAGACTGAAAATCAGTGAGAATATAGAAGATTGAACAACACTGTCAACTAAATTGATTCAATTACTCTTTATAGAACATCCAACCCAACAATGACAGAATACACATATTTTAAAAATTTTCACACAGAATATTTACCAAGGTAGACCAAATTCGGGTCCATAAAACCATAAAATAAATCTCAATATCTACAAGAATTAAAGTCATACAAAGTATGATTTCTGACCAAGTGGAATTAAATTAAAAATCAATAACAGAAATATTTCTAGAAAGTTCCCAAATATTAAGAAAGTAAATAACACATTCCTAAATGACATGTGAGTTAAAGAAGAGGTAAAAATGGAAACTAGAAAGTAGTTTGAATGAAACAAAAATGAAAAGACAACATTCAAGGAAACGTCACCTCTTGATCACTTAATAGTTATTCAGTCATTCTCTATAACATGATATAATTTTAATTCTCTGCATCAAATCTCATGTCTGATATTTTGCTATTTATTTAATAACTTTATTTGAATTATATGTCTTCCACCTTTAGAATCAAACTCTATGTGAGTAGAACATTTTCTGTCTTGTTCATCACTTTATTCTCAGGACAGTATCTAGTACCTTGTGGAGTTCAGTAAATATATACTGAATAAATAAATAAATAGATGGATGGATGAATGATTGAAAACAAACAAAGCACCAGGAAGGATAAAAGTAAGGTCTGGGAACAAAAAATAAAAAAGGAGATTTTTGTTATGAAACAAATTAAAGTGTAGGAGTTTGCCCAACAAGCAGGGGGCTGGAGGGAGAGATTTCCAGAAAGTTCACCTAGCAAACAGATCTTCTGAGCTGTCTGACTGTTTTCACAGCTGCTTTTATAATGCTTTGGCAAAGAGAACTTAAGTATTATTTTCCTAAAGCAATATGCACTCTAAGGACAATTGGTATTGAGAATCACAAAGTGCAGAGTCTTCATGGAACTACTCCCCCTTTGCAGGGAAGCCTCCTTGCACTCTCTTTTGCATCTGGCACCTAACTTTTCTTTGCTTCTATGGCGCAATGATTTCATTGTCCTATAGCTTCACTGACTAATTTTGGAAATTCTTATCTGCATAGCATGCAGGTACCATGGTGATAAACACAGCATGGATAAAATTTAAACGTTGCAAACTAAATTAAGTCTTGGGTAAATCTCTCAAGGGTTGGTATAAATCTCATAAACAAGTAGTAGTTGAACAAAGGGCTGAGAGTAATATATTTAAGGAACCTCAAACAAACCCCAATTCAAACTGTGTACAGGCATGATCACCCAGAAGACCTACTGTCAGTTCAAAATGCCCTTGACAATCTTCTGAAAGAACCACTGAGACCCTCTTCTTAAACATAGCCTATTATTGTATTGATAGTAGTGGTCTGAAGGAAAATGGGCAAATACACATATACGTGTGTGTGTGTTTCTACACCCTTTGTTACAAACAAGCCACATGGGATGTTTTCAGCTTCAAGGTGAGCTCTTGACCTTCAGGAAAGGTCCTGCTGACGTTTCCTGAGACCCACCTCCAGGACCTGCTGCCCCGTCTCTACCTCCACTGCGCCTTCTCTGTCTCTCCTCTTCCACTCACTCAGCTGGTTGTGATAGGCCTTTCGCATAAATCAGAGGTGACATCATATTAGCCTCCTGGTTTCAATGAAAATAGAGTTTGTGCAGGTTTCCCTTTTCCTTTTCTTATTCTTTTCTTTTCTTTTTTCTTTTTCTTTCCTTTCCTTTGTCCTTTTTATTCCTTCAGTGTGATTTGTAGGAAAATGCAGCCATGATTGTACACTTATTACTTTTATTTTTAATTTTTTTAAAAGATTTTATTTATTTTTTTGACACAGAGAGAGAAAGCACAAGCAGGGGGAGTGGCAGGCAGAGGGAGAAGCGGCTCCCCGCCAAGCAGGGAGCCCGATGTGGGGCTCGATCTCAGGACCCCGGGATCATGACCTGAGCTGAAGGCAGATGCTTAACCGACTGAGCCACCCAGGCACCCCACTTATTACTTTTAATAATTATGTTAAAAATTACGTGTCTGCAGAATCTACCCCAGGCCTTGTACCTCCACAGCTTACATTTTAAAGCTGGCCTTCATTTTTCCTGAAGGTCACCATGGTTAAGTCTTGGAATCCCTCTTCTTACCACAAATCTATTGCTGGTGGGCCCCAGGGTTATTTGCAATTCTCTTTTTCTTCCTTTGTTCCTGGCTACCTTCTGGCCCTGCTCCTTGAAGAATGTCCGGGCTTGTGTCCTCATGACATTACCCAGAAGTTTCTCACGACCATGATGGTTCTCTGCTGGACTAAGGAGAGCCCTGTCTTCCTGTTTCTAACACACTTCCCATTGCATTATTATATCAAGATATAGGCAGTGTTGTAATCAGAATAATGGTCCCCAGGGATGTCCACATCCTAATCCTTGAAATCTGTGAATATGTTTCCTTAAACAGTAAAACGATTTTGCAGATGTGATTAAATTAAGGATCTCGAGGTGGAGAGATCATCCTGGATTATCTGGACAGGATCTCTATAAAAGGGATGTAGGATATTCAGATTGAGAGGGGGAGGAGAGGAATTTGAAGGTGTTGCTCTGCTGGTTTTGAAGATGGAGAAAGGGTCTGTGAGCCAAGGAGTGCAGGTGGCTTCTAGAAGGTGAAAAAGACAAGAAATAGATCTTCCCCTGGAGCTTCCAGGAAGAACAAAGCCCTGACAACACCTAGTTTTTAGCCTAGTGAGAGTTCTAACTCTCCACAGAACCTTAAGTTCATAAACATGTGGTGTGCAACCTGGTAAAAGTGTGGCTAATTTGTTATGGCTGCAATTGGAGACTCATACGGGCTGCGTCCTGTCTTTGGGGAAGGTAGTGCTGTGATGGTCAGCAATCTAGGCTATCGAAATCTTTTTGCTTTACTAAATTCTTCTCTCCTCTTGTATTATTTCATACAACCCTTTGCACTTCCACCATAGCTACAAGAGCTATCTTGAAGATTTTCATAAAACTATGAATGTTTACAACCAGAAAAGAAAGAGTTACATTGCAAACATATCTTTTATTTAAAAATTAATATCATGCTTCCTCACCAAGCCATTTTCCTTATTCAACTTACACATTCATGGTTTTCTTATCCATTCCTCATTGATAGCTTTCAGATCTTTTGTCAATATCCTCTTGAAAGTTTTTAGCGTGTCAATGTTCCACTTATAGTGAGGCTATCAGAACTAGACACCAAAATATTACCTCATTAGTTGGTTATAATAATAATAGCTTTGACTGAATGAGTGTCTTCTATGTGTGAGAAATTGTCCTAAATTGTTCATTAGACAGATCCACTGATTTCAATTTCTCAAAGATCCTATAAGTACTGTCATTGGCCTTATTCCAAAGACCAGGAAACAGAGGCACAGAGCGTCAAGTAATCTGCTTGTGGTCATATGGCTGGAAAGTGAAACTTAATTCCAGATGTTTTTTTCTCTAGAAATTATGTTCTTAACAACCCTGCTAGGACTATGTGCTGCCCCACTTATGTTCTACTTAAGCTAATATCAATAAAATATTTCATAGTGTTAAGAAATAAACTGCACATTTCAAAAAAGCTTCTGTCCTGCAAAAGATGGAACAAAAGAAGCAAAAGGCAAATGGAGCCAAATGGAAAGACAGACAAGACAGTGTGAGAAAAGAAAGTTTTAAAGGAAATTTAATGAAGAGCCACAGAGAGAAAGGAAAAGATATTGCATCAATGAAAATATAGACAAGATGCTCTCAAAGGAGGATAATTAGTGAACATGAGCTCTTATGAATAAAAAATTTAATAACTGAAATAAAAATTAAATTGAAAGGTTGAAAGATAAATCAAGGATATCTCCCTAGAAGTAGAACAAAAACACAGAGATGGACAATATGAGATAAGGAATAAAACGAAAAATAGAGGAGAATTAATCCACAAGGACTAATATCTAGCTAAAAGGACTTTAAAAAAATTCAGCACTGAAGAACATGAAAATCCAGATTAATTGGTTCCATGAATACTAGGCACAATGTTGGAATAAAAGATAAAACACCAAGCAGGAAGATAAATTCCTAAATGCTCTGAGAAAGATTCAGATCAAACCTGGTAACACAGCAAGTCATAAGAGTTAAAACAGCATCATACTTCTCAACTTGAATTTCTGTACTTAGTCAAATTACCATCAAATGAAAGAGTAAAATAAAGACATCTTCAGACATATACAATCTTATAAAATGTACTTCCTATGTATTTGTTTTCAGGAAGCTTATAGGAAAAAGGCTCTACCTAAACAGTGGAATAAACCAAGAAAGAGACCGGCATGGGGACCAACACAGAAAAGGAATTAATAAAATGACTAAAAAAGCCAGTCCCAAGATTACAGGTGCACAAGCAAGCCTAGAGAACAGTCCAGACTGGAGAGAGGAAGTGGAGGACTCAAGGTGGGTTGTCAAAGACAGATCAAGAGGGACAGATATTCTGGAAAAAGAACACTGATAGTTTGTAAGGGAAATTACTTTGAGAATTTTTAGCTAGAGAGTCACAAAGAAACTAAGCAAATGAGAAAAGGAAGCAATGATTAACTCCTGGGAAATACTAAAAATTATAGGAGATAGGTAGTACAAATATAGCACCCCACTAAGCTCAGCAATAAATAGTATTTTCATAGTCGTGGTAATGAAAGTTCAGACAGGTTTATGGATTTAACAATAAAATTAAGATAGAATTACATTTAGGTGTATGTGGGAAGGAGAAAGTTCTTAAATCTTAATACCTTCATCTACCATAATAAAAAGTCAACAAAGTCTAAAATTAATGCATCAGATAACAGAGCATCATATTATTTAGAAATGTGGAGGTAACTATCAGAGGAAACAACCAAAGGAGTTGAGAGTAGAAACTACTGAAAAGTGGGAAGAGACAAGATGGGGACCACTGTGACTACAGATCTTGAAGACTAGTAGAATTTTTTCCAGTTTTTCTGAGATATAATTGATACACAGCCCTGTGTAAGTTTAGGGTGTACAGCATAATGATATGACCTGCATATGGTGTGAAATTATTCCCACAATAAGTTTAAGTTTAGTTAACATCCATCATCTCATACAGATACAAAGAAGAAGGAGGAGGAGGAGGAGGGAGAGGAGGAGGGGAAGGGGAGAAAGAAAAAATGAGAATCTTGGGATTGACCCTCTTAACAACTTTCAAATAGTCCATTTAAAAAATTATTTAAAAGAATAAGGAGCAACATTAAACCAAAAAAGAAAATATCAAAGTATCTGAACATTGTATGTTGACCAAGTGTATCAGACACTGAAACATTTTACACTTCTATGGAATGTAGTCATCACATTTGACATGCATTGTGAGCGTTACCGTATTTTTTGCATTTAATAGATGAGAAAAGAGTAACTTCTAAAAATTCACATTGTTGAGCTGCTTGTAAAAAGGAACATTTTTTTCAATGCCTACTCATCAATTGATGTCTTTTTCTGTGAACTGCCTGTTACTCTTCTGCCTATTGGAATCTTCCATGTTTCTCATCGGCCAAAAAGAGTCTCTCAGGCATAAAGATGAATGGCTTACTGGCCAGTATTGTCAGCAGGTAATTATTTTAGCTTTACATTTTCACAATTTAAAACATTATTTAGGTAAACAAAACTTTTTTTTTTTTTGTCATTTCTTCACTTGTTTGGTGCACTGTACCCAGAGAGTAAATAAACACGTACTGAAAAATGAAAAGAAGTAAGAACAATTAAACACCAAGGTTCTAAAAGTGTTCCAGAAAGGAGTCCAGCTTACTTCAAAGTATGCTCTGAGGAAATATGAGTGCTGGGTGTTATATGCAACTGATGAATCCCTAAATTCTACCCCTGAAACTAATAATACACTATGTGTTGATTTAATTTAATTAAAAAAAAATAAAGTTAAAATTAAAAGAATGCATGTGACAGACTGAGGCAGACTAAGTCCTTGGGTCCACTTACTGGAGTGAATCTTCATAGACAAACCACTAGGATTGAGGAACCAGGATAATAATAATAACTCACTAACAGTGATGGAGCACTCATTAAGTGCCAGGCACTAATCCAAGAGATTCACGTGCATTATCTCATCAGTAGAAGAAAGTAGAGGTGTGCATTTGAAATAAAAACATGAACTATTGATCATTCTATCTGAGGCAGAAAGAATAATTGTTCAAATAATAAAATCAAGACAAAACATTCTTTGTAGTTTTCCATGACATTCTTTTCCAAAAAGACAGCCAACGTTTTTAAAGACATTGATTGCCCTTAAACAGACAGAGATTGACGTAATCCTCAATTGTTTGGCTCTCTCTCACTTTGTTTGCTTATTTGGAATTGGTTTTCTCACTCACAAAGTATAAATGTCACATACAGCCCCCCCTCCCAACTGTAACAGAATTATCTTTTCTGGTTGTGAGATCCCTCTAGCTGTACCTTCGCTTTTCTGTTGATAATTAATAAATTTGGGGTCATACTTAGCTCAGTCACGGCAAGATGAGAAAATAAGGGGAATACTGGGTGTGAATGCACTTCTCTTTGAATGTGAGTATGTTTGGAGAGTCCCGCTAGCTCCTCCACATGGGAGCAGGTGTGCAGGACACCCATGGAGAGGCCAGCTGGGGCTCCCGTGCTCGCGCTCATGTTCAGCAAGACTGGGGGCACCATCATGGTTCCCCTCTCCCAGCTCTTCAGTGGCACGTCAGTGTTACTCTGCTCCTCTCCACGGAAGTCCTGCTTCTTTCTGCCCTTGGTTTCTCACATCTGACTCTATATTCCACTTCAACCCTATTTGCCCACCCAGGACCAAAAAGCTCTGTTTTCTGAATCCTTCATGCCTTCAGCTCTTGGCTCTCCTGTCTCTGTCAAGGCCTTACTTAGGGAGGGCCCCTCTGGCAAACTAGTTCTCGTTAACTGTTAATGAGTGATAATGACTCAATTGGTTATTTTCTATCACACATTTGCATTTCAGCAGGTGTATTCAAAAACTTGACCCTAAGGCCAGGCCTTCCATGGAAGGGACCAGCACATAGGCCTGATTTCCTCAACCTTAAAAGCAGGTCACACCCTCTCCATGGACATTCCATGGCCAATTGTAGCTGGCGGCCAGAGGACATGTCATTGTTCTGAAAGAGTGCCATTTTCAGGAGCTACTGACACTGCTGTTTATGGAGACTTGATTCTTATTGGTCACAGACTGCTACCGCTCATGAGGCCATATGGGAAGAGGACATTGTCTACAAGGGGTGAAATTATGGAGGAGGGTCACTTTTCATCACATAGCCCTCTAGAGTCCTGAGGATTCCAGGTCCGGCTAATTTTTGGATTTCTCTGAGTTGGCTCATGGTTGGCGCCTCACTCAAGTTTTTCAACTAGAAAGCAATATAAAAATATTAACCTTTTAAAATATTGCTGTTATATATATATTTTTTTATATTTTGAGAGAGAGAGAGAAAGAAGGGGAGGAGGGGCAGAGAGAGAGGTAGAGAGACAGAATCTTAAGCAGGCTCCATGCCCAGTGCAGAGCCTGACACACGACTCAATCCCACAACCCTGAGATCATGACCTAAGCCAAAATCAAATTGGATGCTCAACTGACTGAGCCACCCAGGTGCCCCTAAAAATATTGCTATTATAAACAATGACTTTATTTTAATCTATAATAGTCAATTAGTCAAATGATGTAGTCAATTATATTAATTAATGTAACAATTATATAATAACATGGCTGTTAAATATACTTTTAATAATTGTCTTATTTAGTTTTTTATAATTTAATCACATAACTAACATCATATAGTATATAATTATTACATGATTAATATAATATAATTAATTAATTTATATAATAAATAAATGGGTAAACTTCATTAAAAATATCAACTATGAGCACAGACATAGCTATAGTATTGACAAATTTCCCCCAAATGATGCTTAGCTCATTTATCATTTAAAATTAAGCACATGACATGAATTCCTTCAAAACCTGCTTTTGTTGAAGCTGCTTGCCCACATACATGATGAGATTCCTTTGCTCCTCTTGACTGATCATACTGGAGAAATGTCCAATGAGTTGTTTGACTGACTTGACTTTCAAAAATCAAATCAGGTAGTCACACTGATTAGAAGCAAGCCAATTTTTATGTACAGCAGTATTCTGAAGTTAAGAGACAGCCACGTTCAGATGGCCTTGGGTCTGGACTGCCCATGACCTATGTATGTGATGGTCGATGACAGGCCCCAACATTCCACACCAGCCTCTGGTTGGCTCTGCTTCAGTTGACCAGTTGACCCATCTCTACCCCAGTTACACAGCACAATCACACTGAGAACTTAGGAAGCTTAGTTAATATTTAAAACATTTTGATGCCCAGCTAAAAGGAGATTCAAGTTGTCACCAGTTAGTAGGAAAAGACTAATTATTATACAGACCTATGATCTTTTTTAAGTAGAAATATTAAAGGAATCTAAAAGCTATCACATTTCATGGAAGAGCAGATGGCCTGAATTAGACCCCCAAGATACATGTGTGTGTGTATCTCTGTACGTACAGATACGGAAATAGGTATAGGCAGAGATCACTAAACAGGAAATTTTTAAAGGGCTGTTGAAGGAGGGGAACAGAGAACAGAAAACACAATGTAGATGTCATTCTACTCATTCTATCTAGTGCTGTCTATAGAAACAAATATTGTCTTCTGTTCCAGACTTTTAACTACTTGGGAATTTGTTTAAGTTCGCATTTAACAACAAATTCATAGTTTAGGCAATGCATACCCCCTGAGTCCCTGCTCCGGACGAGGCGCTCAGAGACTGTGATCAACTGCCCTGCAGGTTTTTCAGGAGCTTACCCCTCAGTGGAACAAGACAAATGCACACGTGCATAAGGGCTGTTATCCTGTACCCCGATTTTCTGCCTTATCACACCCACCATCTCCAAAGTCCCATCAGTGTTCTTAGGGAGGAACAGACTGCTTCTCTGGCTAAGAGTCTTCCCCTTAGCTGGTGTGCTCCTCCCCAGGCCACTGCTGCCTCTGTGCTCATCAGCTGCTGAATGTGGCTGGGCTCCCTCCACGATGACAACATGGGCCCGACCCCCTCCTGCCTGTAGAACTGCTTCTAGAGGTCCTTCCTCTAACACCCTCTTCGTGTACCCCCCTGTGCAAAGGTCCCTCTCCCACTGGCTTCCTGGGCCTCACTTCTTCACAATGTTGTGTGATTTCACATACTTTGCTAAAGGTTTGGGAGAAAACTAAAGGTACTTAGCCTAGGAAAAAGTATGCCAGACTAGGCATGGCTCTTCCCAAAGGCCAAAGGAAACTTTCTGAAAAACAGTGCAAATCTTTGCAACCCTTGCAAGTATTTCCCCAAGAAAGAAACCTGAAGGACACCCGTATCCTTCATAAAGGCAAAGTAGCTTCAAGCATGGGCACGTGTGATGGGCATGAGGGTGGGGATCTTCAGCGGAGAGATCTGTCCGTGTTTCGCCAGGTTAGGCTGATCTTGGAGGTGTCTGTGACCTTGTGAGGGGATAAGGTTTCCTCATCATCCTCCCGGGTCTTTTGAGGAAACCACTGTTTCAAACCCGCACACACACACACAGAGGCACACACACACATGGACACACACAGAGGCACAGACATACATGCACACAAACACGCACACGTGCGCGCACACACACACGCACATATACCACCTGAGATTTTCTTTATTCTCAGACACATGAAATTCTTAAGTGTGGAAGTCATCATCAATGCCTGTTTTCCAGAGCCAACCCACAGGGCTAGGAGGAGGGAGGTGGGTGAAGGAGCAGTTAAGACTCCCAAATAAAGCAGAAACAAGTAACAATGACTACAAGACTGTGGCCTTTTGGGAGCAGAACTGAATCTATTTTCAAAATAAATTACTAGATGACCGAATTAACTAGGTTTTTGTTTTTTGTTTTTTTCCGATCTGGTTTGCAAATGTAATGACAGGAACATTTTTGTTTGGTGTTTCCCCCAAAATCTCAGTGGCCATAGATTATTTACAAACAGGTTCAGAAACTTGGGGAGTAAGGATTTGGGGTAATAAAGAGTCTTTTTGTTGGGTGTGGGATAGGAACTAGGGGCAGTGAGAGAAAGCGTGCTGAGTGGCAGAATAAAAAAATGTGTCAAGAAATAGTGAAACTTTTGCAAACATGGGAGCTTTTCTAGACTTAGCAGCAAGAACTGGGGTCTTCACACTTTTGTCCCAACAGTTACTAATGAGTCACAAATGACAACCAAAGTGGATTATTTTGTCAGAAGTGGATGTCTGTGTGCAGAGACAGCTGCGTTTGCAAGATGGGGCCTCTATCATTCAGAATGCAGTGCAAAGGCCCTGCGTGGCCTGGGGGGGAGGGGGGCACGCCTGGAGGAAGCCACACAGACCTCCCCATGAAGTACAGACTCATTGATCTAGTTTTTATTCAGCTTCACTCTCCTGCTACCGTGGGGTCCCACAAAGCAGGCTTCCCCTCTCTGACACATTGCGGCTGACTGCAGATGCTGCCTGTGGTGGGGCCCACGAGGGAGGCCCTGTTCGTGGGCACAGTCTCCCCTAGTCAGAGGGGAGCATCTCCAGATTTCTTTTAATTCTCCTTTCTCTTTAGAGAATTTTATCCAATCACCTCGTTTTGTTCCTGACCTTCTGTGACCAATCCATTGACTGTCACAGTTTGGATATAAGAGGAGGATTTGTTTCTCTAAATTGTTTGGTTACAAAAAAGAAAGAAAATGAAAAAGAGTCCCATCAGAGATGGAGATGGAGGTAAGATTCCCAAGTTTGTGACCCCTGAGCAATTCCAGGTCCGTGGGGCTCTGGGAGCTACCCCGGGCCAGACATTTCAGCAGTATTTTTAGGTGACTTTAAAATAGAGCCGAAGAATAAATCTAACAGAAACAAGGAAAAGAGAACTTTGATTCTGGTTCTTGAAATGTGAATAAAATTGCTTCCTGAAAAAGCTCGAAAAAGTTGTTAATCATTCCTTTTCAGTCATGATGTTTAGCAGGGTCTCAAGTGCCTGCCTAAGAAATAGTCCCATTGGCTTGAGTGACCTAAACCAGCCATAAATCCTTACACACTTCCTACATGTCACAATGGCCTGTAAGATTTAAAAATAACGTCCTTGCTTGACAACTCCTCTGCAATTAGCCCGCAGGACCACATGCGCCCTGGGGACTTGTTCGCGTCGCCCCTGGTCCTTCTCTCCCGACTCCCCTGTCCCCCTCTGCCTTTAATTGTATGTTTTATGCATCCCCCACAGTCTTCACAGTGCTGACGTTCTCGGTGGTCAAGCGTTCCTGAAACTGGAATCCAGAGAAGTCGTTCAAAAAATAATTTCAGTGGGAGCCCAAGAAAGATTCTTCAAAGGATGTGTTGAGTCGAAGCACCCCTTTATCTTATCAGTGTCTTCTCCCAAGGGCAAAGGCAGAGAGTGTCTTGAATGAAAAATATCCAGACCAACTTGCTCTAATGCGACATGTTAAAAGCCAATTTTAGATAGATAGAACTAAAGTAGCATGTGGATGCTAATACATCAGTTTATTTATCCAGCCCTTCCATTGGCTTTTATTGTGCACCTGCTCAGTGATAGGCGTGTGCTTCCATGCTATGCGACATGACAGATACAAGCTATATATCCCCAACTGCCTTCCAGATATTTTAAATCTAGTAGTGAGGACAGGTTATGCCTCCGAATAACAGTATTACAAAGTAGGAGAGTTTAAATAGAGCTCCAGAACATTCTTAGGAGAACAGGACTGGATCCGACTGAGGAGTAGGAAGAGTCTTCAAGCAGGAATGGAGTTTCCCCCTAGGAAATGACCTCTTAAGACTTACTAGGGCTCCAGCAGCTAGAGATTTGGTAAGAGGTCGTGCCACAGAGATGGGAATTGTGCCTGGAAGGCCAATAGGGTGGTGAGGATTGGGCACGTTGGGGAAATGTCCATGACACCTCACTGAGGTGTTCGGGAGGTGTTTTATGTTTACGAAGATGCAGATCCTGTCCATGCGGAGCTTCCAGTCTGGTGTGGGACATGAACAAAAAAATGAAGACTCGTACACGTGTGTACACAGCTCACAGAAAAAGGCACAGAGAAGGCAGGAAGGAAGAGTTCTGGAAGATACATACAATTTTTACCAACGCAGATGGGCTTCCTGGAGAAGAGTTTCTACAGAGATACAGAGAGGTGAAGAGTAAGATCTGGTGCCCAGAGCAAGAAGGACAGCCGGGGGAGGGGACAGAGAGGAGGCCAGATAATCAGGTTAGAGTCAGACTGGGAAGAACTTGGAATGCCAAAAAAAGGAATTTGAATTTATTTACTAAGCCATGAAGTCTACTGAACAAGGAAGGGAAATAATCCTGGAAAATTATAGAACCAAATGCTCTTCTTTTTAACGAAAATAAAACACAGAACCTCCTTTACTGAAGTCTATGGGATAACACTGAATAGACAGCAATATGAATCTAAAAAATCTGGTTTATAAAGGAGTTTTTAAATTTTTGATCACGGTCAAGTACAAGGACAGCCCTGAGCTGCTACAAGATCCACCAGGACACCAGCGTCTGTGTTTTTTCGTCACCAGGCCCCAGGTGTTTAATTAGTATTTGTTGAAAAAGTGATAGAAACATCTGACAAAGGAATGAAACAATGAAAATGACCCCAAAACAATTTGAATATTTACAAATGATGGAACAGTGAGGAAGACCAATGCTCTCTGGCTTTGGATAGACAGCCTCTGGACACAAAAGGTAACATGGTGGGGTCTTCTGTAAAGGATGAGGGCGTCAGCCCGACATGCTTCTTTTGCCTCTGGTGAGCTCCGTAACTAAGCACTAATGAAGAGAATAGATCCCGAAGTCAGAGCAAAACGAAAGACACCATGCCTGGTGCGCACACGTGCTGTGGACTTTCAAGAAACCTACACAACAGAGAGGTGAGCAGGAAGAGCGTACGGGTACTGCCCGGGCCACCCGGCTCCATGATGGGAGGGCACGCAGGTGAAGAAACCACGCTCCATGCCTAATCAATATTGAGTAGTTCATTAATAGGCTTAGCAGAAGGGATATATAAATACATGTCATTAGCAAGGAAAACAATGTAGGAAATCCCGTCATCTGCTTAAAAACGTATGTGACCTCTTAGAGGCTAGAGACCACATACCTGATGTCTTGGTTCCCGGCACTTAGCCTTCGTGGGCCAGTAGGCACCCCCGCCTCCAGGGTGTGAAGGTGAGGTGGTGCGCCTGACACCAGCCTCCCATCGTCTAGGGGGACCTCGGGAGACTGTTCTTCCTCCAGAGCCCATCTGCCAGATCAACGTTATGACAGTGAGGTGGGAGTGCTCTATTTCATTATTGTGATTTTTTTCTTTTTACTCTTTTGTGGCTTCCTAGTGTGCTCAAGAAAAAAAGAGCCCAACAGCTCTGAGGAGAGGGGGAAGAGTGACCTCGCATGTTCCAGGGCCCCTCCGTGGAGGCCCTGCCAGTTCCCTGGATCGTGTGTGCCACACCTCACAGCTGACCCCAAATGCTTCCCGCTGTTCTGGGACTGCTGCCCTGCCAGGATGCAGACTGCTGGCTGGGGCTAGATGCCGCTCTGGGCTTGAGTGGGTGCCCTGGGACAGGGCCGCAGAATCGATGCCTATGGACACTTAGATTTCCCTTGGATTGCACTCCACTTGACACGGCAGTATGGAGACTTGAACCCCATGGTCACCCCAAAACAGGTCTCACCCCGGTGTCTTCTAATCTCCGACCCTGGCAGTATCACTCAGCTCTCTGAACGCTGCCCTGCCTGCACCCTCCCCAGCTGGGAGAGCATGCCCCACTTGTCCCAGTGGCAGAACCCATCGCCTGTGCCCCCTCCCCCACCCCCGTGGTAGCACAGCATCCTTTAAGCCAAAGCTCTCCTCTTACCATTTCCATGATGGAATCATTTCATCTGTAATAATTTTCAGTCGGAGGCTGGAGAGGAGGCTGCTGGAGCTTTACCGGCTGTTCAAACCAGGCACGGTCGAAAGAGACCATTTTTCTTTGTGTTTGAAACCAACAGGAGGACAAGAAGGCCCCATAAATACAGCCAATCAGGAGTATTTTATATCTACTGCTGCAATGAGAGAGCCCACCTGTAACAGAAAAGAAGAGGGATGCAAGGAAATAAGAAGAAAAAAAAAAAAGAAGAAGGAAAGGAAGAAAGATTTAGGGAAAGGAGGGAGCAGGGTTGCTCCTTCATGTTGCAACGCCCCTGTAGTTTATAGCAAACTCGTGCTTGGGACTGTCAGGGCCATCCATAAAAGGCTCGATGCCACTCAAATCACGCCCATTATGAGCTGGAGTGTGCGTGTGTGTGTGTGCGTGTGTGCCTGCGTGTGTGTGTGCGTCTAAGGATGAAGATGCTGCTTTCTTATGCATTTCCAGGGGAGCCACGCTGGCCTGGAGATGACCTGCCACACGATTTTTAAATTATCTCTGTGCGCGCTCTGCTTGTTTTGGAAATGCTCTAAATAAAAATAATGGACTGTCTTTTAATAAGTCTCATTGTGAGGATTCCACATATCAAACCACGCAGTGCAGCTTGGAGGCAAACATCGGGCATGTGTGATCTCCTGGAAGAGAGACAAATGGTGTTGCGGGGAGCTCCATCTAGGGACTGCTGACAAGAAAATGGCATTCGCCAACTGACGCATCTGTCAGGGCGGAGGATATTGGCACCTGTCATGCCATCTCAGTCATGACTTTTAATAACGCTGCTTTCCCTCAGGTAAAATTGGAACTTGACTGTGATATTAGCTGCAAGCACGTCTTGTTTTCCCCTTCAGAGCGCTTTTGTACGTGAGGAGGTTCAAATGAGTCTTCAGGCTGAAGTGATGATGTTTACCAGCTCTTTCCCCCTGGCTCCCCAGAACTCCGGATTTGAAAAAGATGTCGCACTGAGTTTCTTCTCCCCCTTCCTTTCTTTCTTTTGCAAAATGTCTCCTTTTGCCAACTAATGCTACTTTCCATATTTATTTTCGTATCACTCGCTGCCCCCCTCCACCTCCTCCTCCCTCTCCTCCCCTTTCTGACTGGGTTGTTGTTTGAGTGAATTTAGCCCGGGGAAGTATGTATATCATAAAAACTGGGTTGGGATTTGTTGGCTGTCAGTCAATAAATCAGTCTGAGTTTAATTACCAGGCAAGTGATGGGATGTGGCGACAGGCATCAGCTCTGGTGGAGAGCATTTCTTCTGGGGCAACTGCTATGAAAACGCAAAAACTGAGGTTACTGTGTGTGTGTGTGTGCGCGTGCGCGCGCATGCACGTGTGTGTGTGTGTGTGTGCATGCACGTGTGTATGCATCAGAGAAGGGTAAGAGGCAAAATCAAGAAGCAAAAGTTAAGAGTGTGTACGCCGAAGAGAATGAAAATTTAAGGAACTCTGTAGCTGCAAACAACCCAGTGAAGTTTTTGTTTTGAGACAGCGGAAGTTTCAGGAGTCGTTTTAATAATATGTTCTTTAGTCAAAGCTTTTTGCGTTGTGTTTGAAATAGCAACAGCAGAATGCTCCGGGATTCCTAGGCTAACGTATATTCGGTTCATTCGTTTGTGCAACACATTAAAAGCATTTTATTTATAATCTATTGAATTAAAAATAAAACCTCCAAACTAAAAACCTCGCGCCCCTCCCCCAAAAAACATCAGAGAGGATTATTTTGTAAGGACAAAGTGGGAGTCGTGCAGGTTTCCCCCTGTGTTTAACATTTCCAATGGCCCTAAGCAGCTCTTCTGCCCCCGCCCCCCAAAACCAATACTTCCAGGCAAGCTTTCAGGTTGAGTGACCCTGAAATAGAGATTCAGGATTTTTGTTTTATTCTTTCTCTTTTTTTTTCCCCCAAAGGCAATTCACAATGAACATGGATTTTATTTTCAACTGGAAGCAACACCATCTTCCACCTGTCTTGGGTCATGAAGCTGTATGTGGCGCTACTGCGGGATATTTTGATGGAAAGGATGTTCTGTTTTCCTTTAGCTAGTCTCCAGTGGTACGTCTCCTTGCTTATTTGAAACCATTTGACCGATTTAAGGAATTGTGGGAATCTTTGGGCGTAGTAAGTTTGTGCTTCGGGGGCAAACTTCCTGTCGAGCAGCATAATCCAGGATGGTGGAGGAGACCTAGTGAGGGGGCCCTTTTCCAGACAATAAATTCTACGGGATTTGCCAAGTTATCCTGGATCTTGTCCTCCTCTCTAGAATTCCTTTAGGATTTTATCATTACAAAGTTGTGGTGGTCATCCACCAAGTCCAAGAGCATGAGATTTCAATAAGTATATCATAAAGGTTTAAGACAAAAGATCAAGCAGGATGAGCTTCGAAGCCATGGAAAAGGAATTATGCACATCACCAAAATCATCAAGCTTTGGCTTCTGCCAATGCCTCTTTGTGAAGAAAATGTTTGGCAGTTTGCCCACAATCTTAGCGGCAAATAGCAGCCACTCCAGTTTAAATTGCTGTTAAGAAACAAAATGAAAAAGCAAAGCAAAACAAAACAGAAAACTATATCACCTGGCTAGAAAATTGCCTGTGACTGAATTCTGGAGAGATGTAAATACTAGAGCTAGCACCCCTGTGCCTGTCGGCTGCACATCGAACCCTTCCACAGCCTCAGTTTACCTAGCCTACAACTCAAATGTCAAAGCTCTCAGGCCCAGTAAATTCCTCCATGGCTTCAGTCCAGGTAGCAAGTGATCAATTTCCATAAACTAGAGAATGAGCAGGCTTTGTTTAAATGCCCTTTGAAACAAATTTTATGACTGCTCCATTGTTGTATCAGATAGCCACCAAGCCCACTGAGCCCACCGAGCCTGTAAAACACGTCACCACCTCCCCGGACGTGTCGGGTTGAGGGAACCAGAGTCTTTCCTGGGGACATTCCCTTTCTGAACAGTTCACCCCATATGAACAACCATTAAGTCCAAACCTGATGGGGTATTTTAAACAGAGGAACTATTATTAGAAGAAATAATAGTGGTCTTGTCTTAGAGGGGAAAGGAAGACATAAGATCATAAGGTGGACAAAATAAACTAAATACTACTTCAAATTAGCGTAAAGGAGCTAGTAGGGTTTGACATCCCACAGTGGCAAAACCTGCCTACATTACTGCACCGGCAGGATTCTCACCTGCCACAAAACTGTGTCTAAAGGGAAGACACAGAAAATCATCCATCCTCTATTAAGGTAAATCTAAATATGTCCTCAAAAATAAATAGACAGGTGGGCCACTCATTCAGGCCCTCAATGCCTGTTGAGTATTATTCACCTACATCTTCAAATAAGAGAAAGAACCTACTGGAAGAGTCTGTAAGTGTATAGTTTTCACTGCATCCAAACAATCGACAGCATGGAGACATGTCCAAAGTTGGCTTTCTGTGCAACATCCTTCTTTGCCGTTCTGGTTAAAATAACCATTGGGCTCCAGAACAAAGGGAAAATTAGGCTACATCTTCATACCATCCTATTTTTAAAGAACTTCAGGAGGGGATATCCATGAATGGAATAACACCCTATTATAATACTCTAAAATCCTTCACCATCCTTCACCACTTATATCCCGAAGTGCTGCACTAGACACTCATTTCCTCTTGTTCCTTTAAAAGAGAGAGGAAAGACATCACTTACCTGCTACACTTTTACTTTTCATAGACCAGCTCACTGGGGCAGGATGAAGGACCTCCAGAGGACAGGTGTGGACATCCCTGCTGGCGAGGCATCCCTGAACCAGCCTTGCCCCACGCCACAAGCTCCCCTATGCCCCACACTCCTGTACAGTTGTGAGCACACGCTCATTCAGAGAGCCTGTCCACACATCTTGAGTGAAGACCTCCCGCTGCCCTAGGGAAAACACAGTTATGCACAAGAAAGGTGAGGCCTGGGCGCCTGGGTGGCTCAGTTGGTTAAGCGACTGCCTTCGGCTCAGGTCATGATCCTGGAGTCCCGGGATCGAGTCCCGCATCGGGCTCCATGCTCGGCAGGGAGTCTGCTTCTCCCTCTGACCCTCCCCCCTCTCATGTGCTTGCTCTCTCTCATTCTCTCTCTCTCAAATAAATAAATAAAAGCTTTAAAAAAAAAAGAAAGGTGAGGCCCCCCACTTTAAAAGAGCCGGCATTCTCACGAGGACAGACTGAAAACAAACACATAAGCAAAAAAAACCCCAAAAAACAAAAAACCCATCTGATGTGATGAGTGCCACATGGAAAATGAAAATAATGTGGTGTGCTAGACATGATTTTTTTGGTCGGGAAAGATCTCTGTGAAGAGGGGACATGTAAGTGACAGAACCAGCTGAGGGGAGGTGGAGGCAAGCACATTCCAGGTAGAGCAGACAGCTTAGAGGTTCAGGAAAGGAAACGGACTCTGGTGTTTCTGGAGCATAATGAGTGAGGGAGACATGGGAGGAGGTGAGTAAAAGCAGGCAGGTGGGAGGAAGATGACCATGTGGGGGTCTTATACCCATGGCAGGAGTTCACCCTTCCTTCCAGGTTTAAAAGGAAGCCCCTGGAAGGTTTCATAGTGGAGACTTGCATGGTTTGATTTGATAGGAGTTTTAAAGGGTTCTCTCGCATCTCTCCAAGTGGCCAAATGTCCTAACAGGGAAACCAAAGAGGGGTAGTATTGCAATAGTCCAGGCAAAAGATGGCTTGTGCGTTGGGCTGAATGATAGCAACAGAGATGAGGAGATGACAAGATGTGGAAAACCCAGAACATACGTTGAAGTAGAACAACAAGAATTCCTGATGGATTGGACCCTGCTAGGAGACAGAAAAGTATATCCTTCATTACAGCCAGGCTGTACTATGTGAGGAATAACACCAAAATCTTAGAGGCTTAGGACAACTCAGATTAACTCCTCCCTCATGCCCCATTCCATGCAGGTCAGCAAGGGTTTTATTCCATATTATTCCTGCTCAAAGGCTGAAACTCCTCACCTGGAATGTGGCTGGTTGCTGAATTAGGACTGAAAGAACATCGAGCACCATGCACTGACTTGTAAATGTTTTCATGCTGTGGTGACACCCATCCCCTCTGCTCACAGCTCATTGGCAAGGACAAGTAACTTGGTCAAAGGGACACAGAAGTGGTTACTTTCTAGGAAGATAGTAGAGAGAGACTGCATATTGGGGAGCAGAGTTGGTGTCAGTCACAAGATGTATCAAGGGCAATCCCTAGACTGCTGATATGAGATTAGCACCAGAGATGGTGCTGCCATTCCTTGGCTGTGGAAAAATGAGCCAGGAGCTCCTGTAATCCTTCACGATGACTCTAGGTGTTCAACACCCATCTTACGAGAGACCGCAAACTCCAAGCTTTCCAGGTCACCCCTGTTCTAAATTCTCTGGACCCGGGCGCCTGGGTGGCTCAGTTGGTTAAGCGACTGCCTTCGGCTCAGGTCATGATCCTGGAGTCCCTGGATGGAGTCCCGCATCAGGCTCCCTGCTCGGCAGGGAGTCTGCTTCTCCCTCTGACCCTCCCCCCTCTCATGTGCTCTCTCTCATTCTCTCTCTCAAATAAATAAATAAAAAATCTTTAAAAAAAAATAAATTCTCTGGATCCCTGATCGGTAAATAATACATATTTGGTGATGTTATGACTGAGTTCATGAACCAAAGACTCGGAATAAATCATTAAGCTGTTGGACTGACTTTCCAAGGGCAGCGAACAATTACGCTTTCATGCTTCCTGTCTGAAGCCAATCCGGAAGTCCACAGTTAAGCAAGGTCCCAGGCTCACAGACTGACTCACACATGAATTGCTAGCAGCTGGTGGCCATCATTCAGCCATCTTCAAGTTTTGTACTTTGGCTCCTGACATCTGCATAAGTTGTGGCAACTTACTCCAATACTTTAGATTAACTACCTGAATGCCAGTATTTAATTCCCAAATTTTGAGTTAGATGACCTCCAGCTCCAGCTAAGGAAAGGACACTTTGGTCAGTGAAGGCATTTGGACTTGATCCCACCAGCCATTAAAGGTACTAACCATTTTGTCGGAGTAAAGGATTCACATAAACTATAACCTGACCAAAAACTCCTGAGGGCAGGTGCTATATTCCTCGAGTCTGAGAATACCCAGCATAGATCAGAATAGTGGACACATATAGGCATACAGCAAAAGTGTAATGTATGAATTACTGAGCAGATGAATGAACACATGGATGATTGATTGAGGCTGAAAGATTAATGTTGTGACAGTAGCAGATTTAATTGGGAGAGGTACACACTCGTGGGGAAAATAACAGGCACAGTTGGAAAAATATAGAGGTGAGTTTGTAAGACTCTCATAGGCACTGACAAATGTCCAAATACTGTCTATCTCAGTTCAGTGAGTTACTGGCTAAAGATGAGCAATATTTAAAATTGCAACTCAATAGTCCTTCTCGTCCAATGTCAGTGCAACTTGTTATAAAGACACAGGGCAAGATTTAAAGAAATAACTCATAAAATATTTATATAGAGAGATATATAAATAAAACTATGTCATCAGAATTACTAATACCGTGACTACCTATGCAGTAGTAAACCTTGAATCCCAACACTATATAATTTGGTCTAATGAAAACATTCATCAAGTATAACGTTAAGTTAACAAGGCATAGAGTTTTCAAACCCTTTAAAATCTGTGATAGCTATTTAAGCACCTGCTCAAGAGGCCCAAAACATATCCCTTTTGGCATATAGGACTACTAAAGTCCAACTAATTTTCTATTGGCATATTAACATGGAGTTGTCTACTTGCAAGAACAGAAACACAACTCAAACTAGCTTAGAGTAACACATGCACCATAAGAACAAACCATAGGCAAGGCAGGGCACAGCTGAAAAGCTGTGTGTAGTTGAGCATTGAGGATGGCTGAGATCAGGGACTCAAACACCATCAACTTCTCTTATTGTCTCCAACTCAAGTCTGCTCCTTCTTGTATGTTCAGTCCATTAGTTCATACTATGGACCAGCTTCTTTCACACTAAGAGGACATGGCAACCAACAGTCAACAGCCGTGGGCTGTTACATCTCCACCCCACAGGGAGCTCAATCCCTTTTCCATGCTCTACCTGGAGACCCAAGATCCCCCATCATCTGTCACCTGGAGATGGAAGGGAATATGTTTGACAACGTTCATGCAAACCACAGAGTTGGGGCTCCCAGCCAGTGGGTAGGAGCCTCTCTCCTAAAGAAGAGATCAATGACACTCATTCTCCTGCCCTCTCTATGTGCTGTAAACCTTCAGGAGGCTCCTGTCATCCGTACTGACTGTGCTGGGCTTGTTCTTTGTTTTTCACCCAGTTGAATGGATGAGAGAATGAGGGTGTATTACAGAGTGGATTAAACATCAGAGATTTATTCTCTCAGAGTTCTGGGATCTGGAAGTCCTAGATCATGGTGTCAGTGGGGTTGGTTCCTTCTGAGGCTGGGAGGGAGAATATGCTCCAGGCCTTTCTCCCTGGTGGTTTGCTGGTAATCTTGAGCATTTTTGGCTTGTAGAAGCATCACCCTGATCCTTGCCTTCAGCTCCACCTGGCCTTCTCCTTGCCTGCATCTGTGACCACATTCCTCTTCTTATAAGGACACGAGTAATACTGGCTTAGGGCCCACCCGTACGCCCTCATTTAAACTCAATCACTTTTGTAAAGACTCTGTCTCCAAATAAGATCCCACTCTGAGAAGCCAGGGGTCAGGAGCTCAACTTTTCCTTTTTGGGGAGACAAAATTCAACCTATTACAGAGAGTGATAGACATTTCTGCTATATAAAAAGAATGGACTTGCTGAGAATTAATACCATTCAAGCTACCTTTTCTCTAAATAAGTTTTTCTTAAACCCTCTTCCACTTGTTAATTTCTTGTGTTCTGAGCATTCCTACTAAGTTTTAGGATTTTTTTAACCAAAGTTAAAATTGTCAATTTGTATTTAACTTTAGCAACACATGTATAAACAACTTTTCTTGACTCTTAACTAATAATAAGTAATTACACATTCTTTTTCCTTTGCAAAGCTATGAACAATCAACATGCAATGTATGTTATTTAGAATTTTTTGAACTGAATTAGTTTTTCTTGAGATTATTTCTCAAGTGGAACATCGCATACTTCCCCATCTAGTTACTGAAACAGTTCTCAGCAAATGCAGTCATTGTGGTATACAAGTTTAAAATTGCGTTATAAATTGTGGTCATCGAATACCAAATCTTCCTTTGAACATTGTGTCTGTCCTCCATGTTGCACCACAATAGGTATTAAAGAAAGAAGTTAAGTGAAAAAATAAATTACTAATAACAAGTATTTTTCATTTTTATACTTTGTAAAGGGTTTCCTATGAGAAGGAATCATGAGCAGGGATTGATCTAGAACTTTGTTTTAAAATCATGTCACGGTTTGTGCTGGTCTGTAAAACCATCTGTGTCCCCCCTACGAGCCACTGGGAAGACTTGTTGGAGTCCAGAGCAGAAGGAATGCCTGGAGACCCTGCTCACCTGTTTCATGCTCTTGGAACATGTCGACATTAATTGGCATTCATTTTGGGAAGGCTGGCATGGCCTCCAGTGGTGTATGCTGCGTGTACACACGTAAACACTGATGTGTCTTTCCTTTATTCTGAGAGTGACAGTGGAAGAAAGTGTGTTCTGGATGTACTGACATCAACATATTGTTACGATATGAGTAACAAGACAGCCCACTGACAGATGGGGCTGTCCCGTTTATAACACGCACGCTCCCTTTTCTTCCACACTCGGAGGATGAAGGTGCATGCCACGTGCTGGAAGCAAAAGCAGGAGCTGATATTTAACAATGACACATTACGTGTTATGGATTCTCCCCGTGCATGTGCCCTTGTGTTCAGGTCCCAGCACCAAGGACCGATGGCATACTCCATTTGGCAGGATTACCCAAACTTACCTCCCACTGAAGTTGCAAAGAGAGAACCCACCCTCTGGGTATGCACACACAGAGACACTCATAAAGAAATGCAACCACCTCGGTAGGATGCTATTAAGGCCTGGAGAATCCCAACCCAAAGACGTGCAACTCAAGGGTTTTAGCAGCCTGTTTCTGTTTCCAGGTTTTGTGGTGTGTTTTCCTTCCATTTCAGTGTCAAGCAAAAACATACTTTTGTTTCAAATCACTGCTGCTATAACTCCATCAGAACCAGCACCACATATAAGGATGTGCTTTCTCTCCTTCCTTCCCATCATACAGGTGCATAAGCATAAGTGGAAGGTTAAGGAGAAGCCCTCCACAGTCTACGCAGCCACACGTGTAACAACACTACCTCCAGAAGACGCCGCTCTTCCATACAGCAAAAGCACTTGGGACCGGGGAGGGCACCGAGTAAGATGTTTTCTCAACAGTTTTCCAAGCAACAATACACAGACAAAAAGGTCAGAGTCTGGCGGCCCCACTCTAGCATATGCCCACACCTATATACGAAGACACTTAGTGTGGATTTAGTAAGTTTATGGCAAACCTCCAGGGGCGCCTGTCTCTTTAAATCCATCTCCTCCCAAGTGAAATTTGTGGCCCTGATGAATGGCAGAGCAGAGTCATCCATAAAAGGGCAGAGGAAAATCACACTCATTTGCATACAGTAATTATTCTGTGAATCAGGCCACCTTTATTGCTGCAGAAAATCTACTGTCAGCATCACTCTATAGATCACATTTGAAAATCCAACAGCTAAGGAGAGTAATTGTTTGTAATCCATGTGGTCCAGGACTCCTGTCTCCAGCATGTCAATTATCCTGTGTCTAGGTAGACAGCAAAGTTTCTGGGTGTCAGTCAGCTGGCCTCTGTTTTCTTTTCTTTCTCCTTTCCATATTTCTGGGAGGTCCCTACAGATTGGGCATGGCCCTCGTTCTAAAAGATGCGAGTGAGCATGGGAAAGCAATGAATCCACAGGACTTTAGAAGAACCCCAGACCTGACGGGTCAGAGTCGATAGCAAACAGAAATGGTGGTGGGGGTATTGCCTAGAACCCTGCCCCCCATATCAACCCACCAGCACACATACACCACATCCACTCACTCCAGCTCCATCCACCTTATCCCACGTCCAAAAGTGAGTCCCCGACATGGCCACTGCCACCCCTCCCTGATGGAATGGAGAGGGAGGATGAATGCATTAGCTTTTGGTGGCTCTCCACTTTGAGGAAAATAGGGGGAAGTGAGGTAGAATGGAAGAGAAGCTGTACCTGCAGCTCTGAAAAGGAATACAGGGAATACATTCATTATTTATAGGGAGGTGGAAGGACACCGAGCACAAATTTTGATCTCCAGAGGAACAGTGGAAAGGAATGTTTCCACTGATTGAGAAGAATTTGTATGGGGTGTAGTTGAAAGAGTAAAACTCGTATCAAGCTTCATTCAAAGAGTGAGCAAGAATAGCACAAGCAGAGAGGGTCAACTGGGTGACAGTCAAGAGTAAGATAAACAGTGAATATGATTGAAACAGGTGCTTTTCGATTTTGAGCATTTCCATTGTCATCTGGAATACATGGCTTCCTCCTCATCTGTAGGTCGTAGGATGCACAGCGTAACTGGGGCAGAGACCACACGGAGCCTGAGAAACAGCTCCTTGGACCAACCACTGTCCTTACGTTTGATTTCTCCTTTCTGAACCCAGGTCCAAATGCCTGTTGTAAAAACAGAGTCAAGATTTATGTATATCAAGAATTCAGATAAGACCCTTGAGGTAGAAAAGGCAAGATTTGAAATACTATGAGCTGAAGGGCTGTATAAAGCCACTTTACTGCCGCCAGGAATTTACTTAGAAAGTTAGAAGGAAACAAAACAAAGTTAGGGTAGCGCTGGAAGAAGGTCTGTAACTAGAAACCTCAAGTAAACAGCATCCCAGCCTCAAGGTTTGCTACAGGCTGAGATTTGTTTTGGATAAGTTACTTGAACATAAATGTTTATTAAAGATTCATGTTCTCCATGACTCTTGCTTTTTCTTTTTCCCCTTTCACTTTTTATTTAAAAAAAAAAATGTTTTTCACAACATGGATGAGCCATGAAGACATTATATGAAGTGAGATAAGTCAGGCACAAAAGGGCAAATACCAAATGATTCCACTCACAGGAGATACCCGGAGGAGTTAAATTCATAGAGACAGAAAGTAGATGGTGGGGGCCAGGGGCTGGGGAGGGGCCTGGGGAGCCACCGTCTCCTGGGGACAGAGCTTCGGTTTGAGAAGATGAAGAAGTTCTGCAGACTGCTGGTGGGGACGGTTGCCCAACCCTGTGACTATTCTCAATGCCACTGATGTGTACAATGCAAATTCTGTGTCACGTAGATGTTACCACAATAAAAAAATAACATCTCCCTTAAAAACTGTTTCTCCTCTTGGACAATGGGGGAGATCCAAAGAGAGAAATTTATGAAAGTTACAAAAATGGCAAGGTTTTGATTTTTGATTTTGATTTTGATCAGAGATGGCATCTTCGACACACTACTTTCCTCTTCTCTTCTTAGAAATCTTTTGGGAGGACTTGTGTGTTCTAAAACAAACCCATCTCTGCAAGGGGAGGGAAGGGCTTGAGGGGTCGAGAAGGCACATCCATCCCCCTTTGGAGAACAAACCGTGTATCTTGGTGAACACTGTAAATCTTCTAATCCATAGATGTATAATACAGGGTCTTCTAATAATACAGAAATAATGGGTGTGCTACAACCCCAGCATAATCTCTGTCATGACCCAGAACTTCAGGAAGGTGGCAAGACTTAATAGCCTGTGTATGTCACCATGCCGGCTGATGTGATGATTGTCCCGCTGTTCTCACTGCGGGCATATTTATTTGGATGTTCTTCCCAATTCATAGGGAACTAATCTGACAGACCAGTGTGGTAATTAACAAACTCACAAGGTTATCGCATGTTGGAAGGAGGCATTCTGCCACCCTCACCCAGTGCCTCGGTTCATGGCTTTCCTGCTGAATTTATCATTTAGCTCCTACGTTCTATTTTCAGTGACAGGACAAAAGCCAATATTTAAGTGAATGTGGGATGAGCTGATGCCATGGATGGTGTTACTGCCAACAGAACGCGAAAACCTTGAAAGGATCACAGAAAACCTTTTACTTCAACTTCCAAAGTAACAAAATAAGATCCAATCAAGAGTCAAAAACATTACATTATTCAGAAGCTGCTAACCTTTCTATTTGTCCTGTGCTTCGCTGGTCAACTTTCTGATGTCAAGCTGGTCCACACAAAAATAGAAAACTTTCCATAAAATCCTGTAGCACAAAGATTAGAAATTGCAAAATCTCTCCTAATTTAACCTTTTCTGAGAATGTCTAGTTTTTATCATTTTGTTTGAAGGTACACATTTCCGTTGAACAGGAAAGGTGGTGCATTTTAAAGGGTTAACCAACGAGTTTCAGAGGCAGTGTTCACGGATGGAAGAAATGGCTTTGCCAAGGGACATCTGGAACCGCTGAGTGGGCTCTGGGCTCCCAAGGACTCAATAAGGGGAAATATGGGGGCAGGGCTTAGGGGTTGAGAGACTGGGCCTGGGAGAGTAAATGAACTGCCTGGGCTGAGTCTTGCTTTCTGTGGTGTTTAACAGTGAGAGAGGGTTGATTCCAAAGGGGCTGGAATTAAGCAGACAGTGAGGTGTGAGTGCATGGCAGGAGAAATCAGTTGGCCATAAAAAACAAAACACACACCACCCGAGGACTTCAGAATTCACTTATTACTTCAACTAAGACTCCCCAAGAAGGTGTAATCTGCTGAAGTCATAGGTCCAAAGAGAAAAGGGAACCCATCTACTGGAAGTCACACTGCATGAGTATCAGGCCAATGGGGGACAAAGCTTCATCACCAACCTGGTTCTGATCTATGAGCTCTGTGGTCAGAATGTTTTTTTGTTTTTGTTTTTGTATTTTTTTTTATTCATGAGAGACAGAGAGAGAGGCAGAGGAGAAGCAGGCTCCCAAGGAGCAGGGAGCCCGATGTGGGACTCGATCCCAGGACACCGGGATCATGACCTGAGCTGAAGGCAGACGCTTAACCATCTGAGCCACTCAGGCGCCCTGTGGTCAGCATGTTTTGACATGGTTAGAAGACCTGGTGCAAGAGAGAGGACTATTTCTTACCCAGTTTTGCCTTCCTTCCCCACAGGGCCAAAGAGTTTACTTTGCACCAAATAGACATTTAATAAATATCTGTTGATTCATTAGATAGAAGCTCTAACTTAAGTGATCAATAAGGTGAAGGGAGGCAGCTACAAAAGGAAAAGCCATGCCACCAAGAAAACAAATAGCAAAGATTTCAGCTTATTTTAGACTAGATGCAAAATAGTTTTAAAATTTTAATTTAAATCTCACATCATACGAATGGCCATATTGGTTCAGGCTGTATTGTGGGTTAGAATTTTAAGTTTTCTCTACCTAACTTTATATGCAGGTCATGGTCAAAAACTGCTACCATGTAATTTTTTTTCCAATTTTCCTATATATCACATGAATTGTAATGCAAGAGAGAGAGTCAACTTAAAATATCTCCATATATTGTGATATATTCCCTCATATGAAACATAGTATTTTACTGCAAAGGGCCCTGTCTTGGGCATACTTGGCATATTCAAGCTCTTCAGCAATTTACCTTTCTTGCTGTCCTTAGTGAGCTCTCCAGATCTCTGGAGACCTATATGTTGTGTGGTAGAGAAGTTTAAGGCATTATCTGGAAAGCTGTCCAAGTTGGCCAAGTTCATTAATGCATTAGGCCCATGGATGGATGGTAGGCAAATTTACTTCTCAGGGTATTATGTTCCCAGTGAGGAGCATAGAACTCTAACATTTGCAAAGGGTAAAACTACTCTGAGAGCCAGAGAAAAGCCCAGTTAATTCATGGAGATTTCAGTGATCTCCTCTCTCTCCAGCTTCCTTTGCTTCCTGGGTGACCACACGCCCACCATCCCTTGGGTGGTGGTAATAAATGCTGATACTTCTCTCTCTCTTTTTTTAAAGATTTGTGTACTTATTTGAGAGAGAGAGTGGGGGAAGGGGCAGAAGAAGAGAGACAGAGAGAGAGAAAATCTCAAGCAGACTCCCCATTGAGCACAGAGCCCAACACGGGGCTCCATCTCATGACCCTGAGATCATGACTTGAGCCGAAATCAAGATTCCAACGCTTAACCGACTGAGCCACCCAGGTGCCCCTAAACGCTGGTACTTTTAAGCTAAAATTCTGTCTTGTCTATCTCCCCTGTCAGAATCCAGCAGCCAAGGAAAGTGCCGTCAAAGGTACATAGAGTTTGGGTCTTTTTCTCCTTCTAGCAGGAGTGGTGCTACTTCAGGGTTCTGCTACTCATTAGGGATCAAGCTGCCAATATTGGCTTGCTCAGATTAGCTCTTTATATAACTGCACTGATACTGGTGTTTGCATTCCTCTTCAACTGAAAATTTGTCGGAGAAGAAAAGCATTAAACCTGTCACTGCAGATAAAGATCAGATGTTTGATTTCAAACAGAAGAAGCAAACACTCCACCATGGACTCCATTAACTCTTGAGAACTCTACTCAAAGTAACGTGGAGAACTAAACCAGAACTGGAAAGGAGGAATAAATCCAAATTTCACCGCCATTTTAACAGCTATGGAGGATATTGGACTCAGAACAGAAACACAGAGGAGAGGGACCAAATGCTAACCCCTTTCCACCTTCTTCCTTTGTTTCCTTTTATTACAAATGTGATTTCACAAAACATATATCGCTATCATATGTTAAATGGATACTAAATCAGGCTCAACCATGTCCACAGAACTAACAGTTTGGACGTTAGAAAATCAAGGCATACCATGGTCCCTCTGTAGCATGAATTGGAAAACCAGCCCCCTGTTGATCAATAAAACACATCCTTTCAAAACCTTCCTGTCATTCTACATTTTTCTTACCTCCATTGAAATGAAACCAATGATTTCAATCTATTTCATTGAATAATGTGGAAGTCATTGACTTTGATCTTAACCTAAACCTGGAATGTGTATGGCAGCTATTTCCAAATGGTCTGATCACTAAAAAGATTAATATGCATCCCAGCTCTGCAACAAGCCAGATGACAAGTACTATTGTCCCGATTTTATGGATTCAGACATCGGGGCAGGGACAGGCTGAGAGACACGCTGCGTGTCAGAAGGAAAGTTAGACTCTCAAATTTAGTGCACTTTTATTATGCTCTCTCAGAAAGGAGGTATAAGGTGGTAGATCAGAAGTTAAGAATCCAGGGCTGTAATCTAAACTCTGGTACTGACTCATCCTCCAGCCTTAGGCAAGTCATTTCACCTCTCCCCAGCTCTGTCTCGACATTAGGTAAAATTGACAATACTAACAACCCTCTCCTCCCCTGCTGCGAGGATTAATGAAATGAGACCTGCACCGTACTGCTTGTTGGTAGGAAGGCTCTCTGTAAATACAAAATATGCTAAGTGCCTTCTTACAGGTTCTGGGAGGTTTCAGCAAGCCTCTGGAGATGGTGATGCATACTGCTGTGCATTTGAATACGCTGTCCCTCAGCACCCCTGGGGCCAGCGAGGCGCAGTGACACCGTGGCCTCCATGCCGGGCAGGGACGCGCAGGCTGCCAAGTGTCCTTGCTGGTCTGGGAGTACCGTGACCACCTCCCTGTGCAGCCTGGGACGGGACGTCTGACTTGCACCTGTTGGGCAGTCACGCGACCTTCTTGGACCGGCTCTGGACACGGGAGGAATCTCCTGGTAGGAGGGTTTGTTACTGGAAATTCCATCTAAAGCAGTCAGTCCTGGAAGAGTGATGGGGCCGTCACAAGAAGCCTCCAGACTCTCTCCTGCCCATGAGGAAGGGCCATGCGACTCCCCGTGATAATCAGCCCAGGAGGGGGAGTGCAGCCCTGGAAGGCGACCATCCATGAGTGAGTGGTGGAGTAGGACTCGCATGGTAGGTATGGAATGCCCCATGCAGAATCAAGGGATGGAGACCACAAGCTGTCCCTTTCACACTGCAAGGCAGGCCCCTCTTGACCCTGCCTTTGAAAAATGCTGGAAGGGCCTTCTCTCCCCACGCATGCTCTCCTCTGCTCTGATGTTACATAAGACACATATGATGGCAACTCTCACGTTCTAGCTCCCACCCAGAGCTCTCTCGAGCGCCAAAGCCATCTATGCCTCTGCTCAGCCAGCATCACCACTGGCCAGCGAATGGGCCTCTCCAGCTCAGCAGGTGGGCGCCACATCACAGTTGCCAAGATGCCCTCTCTCCTGACCTCCTCGTGGCAACCGCCCAGCCTGGCTCCGGGCCACCACCACTGACACAGGGGTCACTGGACCCCATGCGTACTTCTGTGGCCACCTTCCCCTCCGTAAGGACACTGGTCATAGGAAGGCCTGCACTGACAACCTCATTTTAACGTGATCACCTGTGTGCAGACTCTCTCTCCAAATTAGGTCCCAATCTGAGGTTTCAGGTGTTAGCACCCCAGCTTGTCTTTTCTTAGGGGACACAGTTCAAAGCAAAACATATGTCATATGTTCATCTAATGTGTTTGCTTTTATTGTCTGTTTTCCCTTGCTAGAAAGTAAGCTCCGAGAGGCAGGTATGTGTTTGTGTGTGTGTGTGTGTGTGTGTGTGTGTTATTCTCCTGATCTAAAGTAAGCGAAGCATTGAGAGTAGTGATTGGAGCATAAGAGATGTCAGTAAATATTTTTTAAGTGAGTGAATGAACAGACTTTATCACCATCACGCAGGCAAGTTCTGTGTCTTGCCCAAAGACCTGCAGGTATTTAGCCCAAAAGTCTGGATCCAGATCCCAGGGCCCCCAGCTCTGCACACAGGATTAGGATAAATCACTGATTGCATGGGTGGTGGTGATGGACATGATGAGATTATTATCAGATGGAAACGCAGGCTGCAGAAGCCCGGGAATCTGGCTATCTCTGCGGGGAAACTTTCCAGGGCTCCGGTTTCAGGCAGGACGTTGGGAGAACTTGGGAGCCTGTGAGATCCTCCTGCTCGGCGTCTCTGTGTTAATCAAACAGCACAATAGTTGCCTGGATACCCTCCTCATTTCATCAGCCACGGTGGCCTGTTACCAATTTCCAGAAAATGAAACGAGACCCCTGAGGACTGTAATTTGGGGAGTGCAGTAATTTAGGAATGTTTAAAGGGATCTGGAAAACCTGTCCAGCCAGTTCTTTCTCAGGCACAAATGGCAGGAGGCCCAGGCGTGCGATGGTGAATACCAAGTGCTGAGCTTGGCCTCCTTATCAGTCTCCCTACCAGGGACCTTTTGTTTGTTTACCCGCTTAGATAAACTCTTGAATCCTTGGGAATGCTCCAATAAATCTGTTTTCCTAAATACTTCATTCTTGTTTATAGAACGCCTTCAAAAGATGTGACAACTTGTGGCAGACAGAAACGAGGCCTGTCTCTTAGCAAACCCCATCCTCTTCCCTTGCCCCGAAATATTTCTGGAGAACGGAAAGCCTTCTAAGTCACGATCTCAAGTCTTAGTCTAAGTGGACAAGATTTCCTGGGATTCCTTTGGGTAAATTTTGCATATTCTCTGTTTAGTTTCATGGAAAACAAAGCTCAATCCTTAATCACGTCGGGTTCCATAACATATTTCAATATATGGCCGTAATATAATGACTGTTTCACCCAAAGGCGATGAACTTATTTTTCTTATTTTTTCATCGTTAAGAAAATGATCCGGTAGAAAATTTTGATCACTGTGCTTTTAGAAGAAACAGAGTTTTAGCAAATGACATCTGCGTTTTCCTGGCCGTGATGAGTCCAGCGTCAAACCAGGCTCCTGTGCAGGGTTTTACAGTTCCCAGGCAGTCGGGTGTAAGTCCAACAGCCTTGCCTCTATTATCCGTCTAATAGATTATCCTGCTTCATATCTCCGTGGCACCAGATGGCATTATCTCCTTCGACTGGCTCTTGCCTTGTTAATACAGAGTTACATAGAAACATTAAAGGTCAGGAGGATACCATATGGTCTATTCTGTCCTGGCCTTTTATGCCCAGGAAAGGCCAAACCATCATCCGAGCTTCGCTTCCGCCAATAGCTGCTCATATTTGATTGTCCGTTAAACTCATTATTCCGTTTCTACTGAGATGCTGCGGCCACAATACCCTCCATGTCTACAAGGCGGCCATCACGTGTACATCCCAAACTTCTTAGAGAAAACTGAACTGTAAACAAATCACACCTGGTTTCTTTTGTTTAAATGCTGCACTATATATATATATATATATATATATATATATATAACAAATTTTCCACCGATTCACATATACTTTTCTAATGCTTTAGATGAGTTTGTATTGTGGATCTCCTACCCATGGGTTTGTAATTATCATTTGCAATCACAGTTGTATTTGTGTGATCTGCTTTTTTCTGCCAAGGATGCTGGTCTGTCTTGTCGGGTGGGTTTTAAGCCCTCTTTCATCTTTTGGTTGCTGATTCAAATGCCTCCCCTTCAAACAGAGAGGACTTTGCATCTCTCTGATGAGTCCCAGTTCCAGTAAAATGAAAAGGTTGAACTGTTGACTTCTGAGGCAGAGCTTCTGAATGAGAAACATCCTAGCTTGGAGCCAATAGCCATCACTCCCAGAAGAATCGCCGTGGGATGTTCTTCCAGGAGCTGACGCCAGACCAGAGTCAGCACATCAATAATTCCAATACCAAGGCTTTTCATGTTCGAGTACCTCATACACATGGATGCTGACTTCCTGGAGCACTTTCCATCCTCTTTCTGTCTCTCTCTTTCTCTTTTTCCTTTTTTTTTTCTTTTTGGCTCAAGAATTTGGATGAGAGAGTTGATTCTGTCGGCAGATCTCACTTTCAATTTCCTTTGTTGTGGTCGACTTATAGACAATCTTGAACTTAGGCAAAGTGTTTGTCCCTATAAATTTAGATGAAGTCTTTCCTCCCTTCCTCTACCTTTGGGCCTTAAACGTCAGACGATTGCATTTTCACCAGATAAAATTAATAAATAATTACTCCATGAAAAGCAAGGCTACAGGTCAGTTATTAACCTCATCGTTCCTAATCCTCTCCCCATGTCCCTTCCTCTAAGACAGCTTAGAAAAGCTGCGTATAATTTCAGGTATTTTCCTTCCTCCTCGAGTTCAGCCGGTGTCCCATTTTCCTTTTTATGAAAGTGATCTGTCTCCATTCCTGGTATCTCACGGGCTCCAGGATCAGGAGGTAAGCTTACACCTGAACATGTACCGGGTGAAGCTAGCGCTCCACACAGCACTGTGCCGTCACCTCGATGTTCTCACTGGGTCGTTTAAGTGCCATTTGTAATCAGAGAATTTGCAAATTCCTTTTCAAATTACATAGAAAGAGTAAGATCCAAACTACTCTAAACATATTGCCACTTCATCTGGGGATGGTAGTGATCATGAATCTACCTTCCGGGGCTGCCGCATGCTTTCTCGGAGGGTGAAAGTGAACCATTTATCTCCGTGCCTGGAGAGCAAGAAGGGCTCGCTGAGGGTTATTATTATTGCATGAGCTCTAACGGTGGCTGGGAGGCGAGTCTTACCACTCCTATTTCACAGGTAGATACGCTGAGGCACAGACCGGTGGAAAACCTCCATTCAGCTCGAACTGTGAGCCTGTGAAGAAGCAAGACAAAAGCCCAGATATTCTAAATTTTATCTGATTGATACACAGTACAATCCGACAAGATAATACAATATCTATTGCAGACAGAAATGAGTCTCCTGGTTACCATTTCCCCAAACAAAGAGAAGTCATTCAACCCTGAAACCCACGTAAGTACAAGTAGATAAAAGCTTTTCCTCTGTGGGCTCGGTCAAGTGGGATGGAATCTCGGACCCAGGTGAGGGCAGAATCCGATGGCCCAGGCTCAGGGGAGGCTGCTTGAACAACACAGGTTTGGATTGGCACCCAGTGTTTGGGGTGACTGAAATAAGTCTCCGATGTCCACACTTATCTAGATTAAGCCCCACTCCTGAACCCCTGGGCTCATCCCCAGCTCTAATAGTGTGTCAATGATGGTGACCAGTAAATTAACCCTGGAAAACACTTATTGATCTCTACCTCAGATTGCTGACTTCAAAAAAATGTCATTGTTTCATCACATACACTGTTCTGCCTCATTAGCTGCTGTCACCGTGTTCCTGGGCACCCAGGGACTCATTATTCGTGACACAGTACTCGGCATGAACTTGCCGGGCGGTTTCTAGACCGAAGCAACAAGTGTCTGCCCACCCTCCCGCCCTCTTCCTCCGCACCTGCCTGGAAGGGGACCCAGTCCTGCTCACCAGACCAATGGATGCAAAGCTACGAATCAAAGGATGCTCCCCAGCACTTCCTCTGCTCTTGATAGCCTACATAGTACAAGGGCTAATGCTTCCTCAAAGGCGAATTTCAAAGCCTGCTCAGGCTCCTTTTCATGGAATAATTGTCACCTCCTGGGCTCCTAGTGATGACCCGCTCACCCCAGGAGCATTTCATAGTAGAAGTTGCTGAGTTCCATTAGACGAGGCTTAATTAGATAAGAACTAGCCAGAGATCTGAAATGCAAATAGAAGGCCATGAGAAGTGCAAATCAGACCAGGTCATTAAGGAGCAAGCTGGGAAATAGCAGACATTTGTAAAGAATAAGAATGTAGATGGGGAAAGGGAAATTCAACTTCCATAGACCTAGGACACAACAGGAAAACATTTTAACATTTTACTATCTAAGGATTTTATCACTCACTTGCACATGGACAGGCAAGTGATAGAGGGAAAGAGAATTTTTACTTCTCTTTTCCTTAAAATTAGCAGGTGAGATTGAACTTACTTGTTGTGATAGATTATAAATCAAGCAGAAGTAGGTTAAAATGTGAGATAAATGAAACATTTAAATGGTGGAATTTGATTAAAAAACACATTTTCAGGGAAAATCTGACCTTGAAGATTGGGCTTAAGAAGCAAAACCAAACACCCCTGAAGCAAATAGCTATCCAAACAGATGGTGGTCCCCTTGGATATTCACTTAGGAAGTCACATGTCATTGCTCAGATGTTTCTGGTACTTTTCTTTCAGATAAAACCCCGGCCACATTCTTCTGGTGATGGGTAGGAATAAACGCTGCTTTTTTGAGGTTTGATTCAATTCCACAGCCAAGAGTCTTTCTCAACCATTATTTGTGTAGAATATGTACAATAACTTGTTTGGTAACACCATAGGTTTCTTTTGGGGAGAAGGAGGGTTGTTTGGGCTTTTTTTTAGTAATGTGAAAGACTGAATTTTCTTTTTTTTTTTTTAAGATTTTTTATTTATTCATTTGACACAGAGAGAGATAGTGAGAGAGAGAGAGCACAAGCAGGGTGAGCAGCAGGCAGAGGGAGAGGGAGAAGCAGGCTCTCCGCTGAGCAGGGAGCCCGATGTGGGGCTCGATCCCAGGACCCTGGGACCATGACCTGAGCCGAAGGCAGACGCTTAACGACCGAGCCACCCAGGCGCCACAAGACTGAATTTTCTTTTATGGCTTCTAAAATGGTCTTAAAGGAAACTTGTAATTAATAGAAGCTCACCATTGATTTTAATTCCAACTAATCATGTTTTTTCTTCAATAGAGAAATACTGGAAAAGAGTCTTCCCTCCATTGTCCATTTTAGCATACACTTTTCAAGACAACGTCTAATTTCATTTTCTACAATTTGATTTCTACAGAAAAATTAGAGAGTGCTCTGAGAAAATTAAACTTACCGAAATTTCTGAGAAAAGGTAAGAGGAATTGGAGCTAGTTTAAATGAGAACAGGCTGAAAGAGTGCCAGCAGGTAGCCCCCCAACAAGTAGGTGTGGTGGGGACATGGAGAGGGAAGGAAGGTGTCCACCGTAATTCCAAGTTTCACCAAACACAGAATAATAGCATTCTGTCTGAACAAAAACAACAGTCATGGAAAATTGCTGCCTTCTGAGGAGAGCAGGGTCTGTCTCAGGAAGCCCCCAGATGTTTGCTGCATGGCTTTGGGTTAGGCAATGGTGAGCCTAGAGCAGAAGGTGGAGGTGGCACCAGAAGGGAGTTTCCCTCCTGAGAAGGTCAGATTGTTTGGCAAGGAATGGGGACCAGAGGAGGGAGGTGGAGGAGGCAGACGGGGAGAGGCAGTGTTCCAATGCATGAAATGGCTGACACACTTCTAGGAGCTAGAATGTCTAACAGGAGATACTAAGATTTTTTTTTTAATTTGCATGATATTAAGCCTCATTTCTCATATATCATTGTGTAACCAATTACTCCAAATGTGGCAGCTTCTAACAACAAATGCACATGGTCTCACATAGTTTCTGTAGGTCTGGAGGCTGGGAGTGGCTCAGGGGGTTGGTGTGGCATGGTCTCCCTCCTGAGGTTGTGGTCAAGCCATCAGAAGGGACAGCATGGGCCAAAGTCTGATTGATGGGAGCTGGAAGAACAGCTTCCAAGATGGCACACCCAGTTGGCTGTGGGCAGGGAGCCACACATGCTCTCCTTAGGAAGTCTGAGTGTCCTCTGAACCCGGCAGCTGGCATGGCACAGAGCAAGTGACCTGAGAGGGAGTAAGGCAGGAACCACATGTCTCTATGACCTAGACTTTGGGTCACATACCAATACTTTGCTGCATTCCACTGGTCATACAGATTAACCCTAATTCATTGTCAGAAGACACCACACAAGGATCCAAACACCGGGGCACAGGGATCATTGGAGACCATCTTGAACATCAGCCTTTCCTATCCCACCCTGTTTCCTACAAATGCCTTGTTTGTGAGTATGTAGAGGAAATTTTTAAATAAGGACTACATTCCACACTTAGGTTAAAGTATGGGAACCAAGAAGAAGAGGAAATAAGATCCATAAAGTGGACTACTTAAGCATAAGTCAGAACCTGAAGCCAGGAACAACCCTAAGAATGTTGAGGAAAGTCTTGAAAAATTATGATGTTCATTTACAAATGACCACAAATACAACAACCTAAAACAATACCCATTTGTTACCTTGCAATTCTGTAGCTCAGAGACTGGATTTGGGTCTCTCTGGGATAAAACCCATGGGTCTTCAGCTGAGCTACGTTCCTTACAGTGGCTCCGGGGCAGATCCTGCTTCCAACCCAATGGGGCTATCAGCCACACTCAGCTCCCTAGGGCTGAGATACCACAACCTTGCTGACTATCACTGCTGCTCTTTGCTCTGGAGCCTTCCTGGGTTCCTTGTCGTGCTCTCTGTGGACCCCGGGGGTCTATCTCCAGGAATGTGGGCACGTGGCCCCTACTTCAGAAGCAGCAATGGTGTGACTAGCTTCTCTCTGCTTCGAACCCATCCTACCTCGTCCAGTCCGATAAAGCGCTCTGCTTCTAAGGGCCACGGTGATTAGATTGGGCGCACCTGGATAATCCGGGACAATCTCTTTATTTTAAGGTCCTAAATATCAACTACAACTGCAAAGTCCCATTTGCCATGAAAGAAACAAATTCACTAGTAGTGGGCATGAGGGAGGACGCAAACAGCTTTGGAAGGCCATTCTGCTGACCAGAGTACTTGAATAATTGAGGACACCTTGCGGCAGCTGAAGGGGTCACTAATGAGGTGATGTTAGAAGAGGGAAGGATGGGTAAAGTGCTAAAAAGTTGAAAGGGAAGGAAGCAGGGGGCTCTACTTACAGAAATCAAATGCTGGAAACAGTCCCTGAGGGCTTGCAGACAAGGCCACTGAGCTCTGCATGAGGGCATATGAGGGCACGCACAGCCCCTGGACCCGCACACATGCCCCAGCCCAAAGCACCTCCCTCCGTGGGATGGCCCCGGGGAATGTGAGCGGGGACAAGAGGGTTTGCTTTTGTTCTGTAACTCTTTTAACCCAACTGTGGACAAGTTCCCCTCTTTGAATCCCGTTAAAGTACACACACACACACACACACACATTCACACCTAAGGTGAAATATATTTGCCACATTGTAATGAACAACTAATTTATGGCTGAGTTATAAACCCTCGAAACAGGTAGTTATACTGTAAATTCATGAGATCTTTAGCTATATTTTAAGTGTTATTATGACAGATCAGGTTCACATAAGAACATATCTTTTCTTCAATAGTGTGGGGTCTACCTTACATTTATTTTCAACTGCACGTGCAATGTTCTTTTACACTGTCTACTTTTTTGTGTGGTGGAGAGTTTCCCTCCTATTAGACTGCTGAATCATTCTTTTGGAAGGAGTATGGTCTGAAGGTCAATGTTAAAGGTCTATGTTAATGAACCCCTGGAAAATCAGGTCAACTCACCCCCTCTTTTTCCTCTGACATCAGGGTCTCTAATACCCTCATCCTTCCTATGCTCTGAATGGCCCTTTTGTAATTCTGTATTACAATATGAATACCTGTGAATGCTCTCAGTGGCCTGATTCTACCTTTAAATAAGGGTTTCTGGTTTCTTTCTAACTTTCCCAATTGAGATAAATATTTGAGAAGCAGGTTGCCTTCCCCAAAGCCAATGCATTGATGTGCTTCGACCCCCCAAATATGCTGAAAGAGAATATGTATCTTTCTGAGTCTAGACATATATGCTAGCTGGTTCCACTATTTTTACTTAATTGACAGAACAAATTAATTTAAAACAATTTCAAACTTTTTTTTTCCATGGTGTTGGTTAATAGCCAGTTCAACCCGTCAAACAACCAAAAGGATCATGGACACACATATTAGATTTAGTTGGTAAATTTTATCCATATTCTCTGATATTTAAATACTGCCTAACTACACTCTTTATTTCACTATTCAAGAGGAAAATTTTCTCCTGGGAAAATATATACATTTAGTATAGTATTATAATAAGAACTTTTTTCATATGCAGATTTAAAGTATAACATTTATACATTTAAAAAGATTAACAGCCTCCATATTCTTTCTTTGTTGGTACTGATATAAATATATATATTTAAGAACATAGCAGATATTCTTTGCAGATGTGGACTAAGACCTGCTATTTATGCTATCCTCAGGCACCTTAATTATCTGCTCTTGAAGACATAACTTTGAAGAATGTAATGGTGCATTTGGGCTTCTGGAGGTGATCTTCTCAAACTCCATGGAAAAACAACCAAACTCATGACTCTGAAGAAGAAGGGAGAGTGAGGAAAATACCCTGCCATGCGTAGTGGTAGCCCCCATAAACAACGGGCACAGTCATTAGATCTCTGATCTCATGCAACAAACCTGAAGTGGCCCAGTATCGATTTCCTAGGAAATATGCCACCTAAATACTAATAGGCACAAAACGGCTGGATCATCGAAAAGCTTAATTTCTGATAACAAGGTGTAGATGTCCAGCCATGTCTGCCCACAGCAATTGCCAGCTGAGTGACTGTATTTAAAGGAATCGATTAGTTGGAGGAACTCAGAAGAACTGGTAACCAGCTTGAAGCAGAGGCCAAAACCATTCTGGAGAGACTCGTGGAGCTCTCAGGGAACTGGAGGGTGGGCACCATCAGGAGCAAACTCCGCGATCCCACCTCATGATGCCTTAGATGTGAGAGGAAGAAAGCTCAAAGGAAACAGCTTGAATTTACTGAGAAAGTGTATGAATGCAGTGCGCTTGGAGACCAAAATATTTATCTAATTGCCCCAATATATCTATCTTTGTCACCCACATGGGCGTTGATTAATCTATTCTTAGAGATTTCCATGAACAAACTGATGCAGTAACGTCAGAGTTTATCAAGCCTTTCCACTAATAGGAAAGCTATTCCCCAAAACAAGAAGCTTAGATGTCTGCTGGGATAGAATATTGCTTCATGCGCCTTTTAGCAGGCAGAGTGGCTCCCCAAAGATGCCCACATCCTCATCCCCAGAACCAGTGAATACGTCACCCACCATGACTCAAGGCACTTTGCAGATAGGCCTTAATATAGGGAGATTATCAGGGATTATCCAGGAGGGCCCAAGCTAATCCTATGAGCCCTTAAAAGCTGGAAGCAGAGGAGAGAAGGCAGGGGGAAGAGTCAGAAGGGTAAGAAGGACCAGCCATGCCTTCCTGGTTTGAAGGAGCAGCTGCATTGGAGATGTGGGCGGCCTTCGGAGCAGACAGCAGCCCCTCGGTCAGCCAGCCAGCACCCAGGGCCCCGGGCAACTAACTCAACAGGAACACACACGCACTTGAGGTAGACTCTGTCCTGGGCCGCAGGACCAGTGCCCAGGCGGGTGGCACCCAGTGAGACGCTGAGTGCAGGAGCGAGGCAAAAGCCCGCCTGGACCTCTGACTCCAGATCTGCGAGATGATAAATAAGCGTTCTTTTAAGTAACTATGTCTGTAGTACATTTTGATGACAACAAAAATAAAACCAGAAAAACGAACAGAAGTATTTTTTTTTAAAGATTTTGTTTATTTATTTGAGACAGAGAGAATGAGAGACAGAGAGCATGAGAGGGGGGAGGGTCAGAGGGAGAAGCAGACTCCCCGCCGAGCAGGGAGCCCGATGCGGGACTCGATCCCGGGACTCCAGGATCATGACCTGAGCCGAAGGCAGTCGCTTAACCAACTGAGCCACCCAGGAGCCCGAACAGAAGTATTTTTGACAGTGTTTTGAAGTTTTCTTATTAATTAAATAAACCTTCCCTATGTGCATTAGGACTTGAGTCTACTGTTGGGGAAGGCAAGCGTATCTGACGCTGCAAACGATCCGGGGCCCAGTTCTCTGGGACACAAAGCGCCTGATGTGTTTATGCACGCCCCTAGCTGGGTATGGCGCCCTGCAGCCTTCCTGGGAGCCAGCCGGGACAGGCAATGACGAATCATTGCCTGTGTGGGCCACCTCATGCAGCATTTAAAGTATGTTGGAAAGGATAGCATCTCCCCTCCAAATCACTTCTCCATTGCTCCCTCTATTTATTTACAGGATGATTCCACTGATCAGATTTTATTTTATTATTATTATTATTATTATTATTATTATTATTATTATTTGCTTAATGCAAATCTCCTCATAGGGACAGTGGGGGAGTTCTTATGTACATGTTAGCAGACATGTCATCAATTTCTTCCAAACATCTCAGGTAATCAGTTTCAAAACAGTCATGGGGGGTTAAATTGAAACAGGAGGCACTTTGAGAGACTCAGGGTGTCACAGACTCTCGGTGAATTCCAAAGGCACTGAGGTCCCAGGAACTGGGTCTCTGCCTGGAAGGAACATATAACCAGGAGGCAGAAGAAAGGCACAGAACGTGAGAGAATTTGGCAGAACCAACTTGCACAGATCGGGGAATTTTACTGAGGGATGACCCCCTCCTCTGGGTCAGGGCCTGACCCCTCACAGTCTTGTGCCTGTGGACCCCTTTTCCCAATCATGTTTATAAATGAATAAAAAGGATTGCATAGGATTATCAGGGGGACTGAGTACACTGAAATTCAGCTATCACAATATTAAAAATATGTGTGATATCATAATATGTTCCTTTCATAGTTTTAAGTAAACTGAACTAGTTTGAATAACCATACCAAAATTTCAAGGCAGTGACAGGAATAAATGATATTTTAAGTTATCTGCCACGCTACTAATATGATAGGAACACATCTGTGAGTTCCACCGTTGATAAAGTGGCAACACCGCCACGCTCCTACAATTTGTGGCCCACGTTCATCATTAAAAGATGATGCTTCTCAGGGGCGCCTGGGTGGCTCAGTCGGCTGAGCATCCAACTCTTGATTTCGGCTCAGGTCATGTGATCCTGGAGTCCCGGGATGGAGCCCCGTGTCAGGTTCCGCACTCAGTGCGGAGTCTGCTTGAGATTCTCTCTCTCTCTCTCTCGCTCCCCTTCTGCCTCTTCCCCCACTTTCTCTTTCTCTCTCTTTCAAATAAATAAATCTTTTTTTTTTTTAAAGAGGGTGCTTCTAAGTTAGAGGCCAGTGCAAAATTAAGATGTAATTTTTGCCTATCCAGGCCATGTGCTCCTGTGAATTCTCCCCACAGACCCACCCCCTGAGGAGCAGCCTGGGAGGGTCCACAGACCCCAGGTGAAGAACCCCTGACCTGGGGCGCCCAGGGGCCTCAGCCACTGCATATCACAGTTTGCTTTAAAAACTTACAATGTCATGTAAACGTCATGAATAAAAGCTTACTTGAAGATAAATAAAATTTATAAAAATGAAAATATGATTTAAAAAGAAAAGAGTCAGATAGAAAGCAACTGGAATTTTGCTAAATCACACAACAGATAACTTCAAAACCTATTTTCTACAAAATTTTGACTCTCGTTTTCATCTGAATGATCTTCTATGCAGATACAATCATATGCAGACAGGATAAGTCACATTTAATTACAATTTTTTTCTCTATCAAGGGGGTTGATGAAATTATTTTACAGAGTTTAAGTTGAATCTCGTCCATTCAGGTCAAACAGTGGGAACAAGGAAAATATCCTTATAAATTGCCACTGTTTGCAATTTAATACTTTGGGAAGTTGCTCCCATCATAAAACCTGGGAGGAGAGCTTTCACATCCTGACTTCCAGGCTGGGATTTGATTCACTGCACTAGACCCTTATACACAGTATTATATTAAATTGAATCTCCATAATCAGGTTGGTACATTTTTCTGTCCAATCATCCAAACAAACAAGTGTTTAAGTCTTTCAAGCGTGAGCAACCCATATCTAAGTGGTCCCAAAATCCTTTTCTAACCCCTGTGGATGATTACAAAACAACCAGGAGGTAATCAAAAATTTCTGAATAATGAAAAAAGTGTTAAAAATAGTTAAAAATCCAGAGCATTTTGGAGCGTTTTCAAAGTCATGCAGAGAGGAAGGCACTGCTAGTTCACTGAGTCACAGCTGACATATTTTCACTGCTAGAGGAACGTTCATTCCCAGACTTTATGCGAACCAGCACAGAAGCAAATAGAAACAGAAAGGATTACCACCAACATTCCTGAAGATGTTACACTCTACAATTACGAACACAGAGCGGTTTCGAACAGAGATGGGAATTTCTGTGATTAGCACATGGAGCAGGAGGCTGTGTATGGGGGATCAGCGGATGGGACTCAGGAGCTGTGAGAGGGTGAGGGTCTGACAGACCCCCTTGGACGCTCCAGTACCCGAGCCTGGAGGAGGACCAGAGGTCCACCAGCTGGGTTTCCCCTGAGCCTGCACATCACTTTTAGGTCATTTATGCAAATGTATGCTTAGGTCAATGGTGTAGCCAATTGCATCTTGTTCTTTTGTAGATCTTTGGTTATCTATAAAAATCCAATTAGAATAGTTTCTGTGGTTGCCTCTGAGGTCAGAGGCCCTTTCCCCTGTTGTTACGGCGGACCAAATGCTTGTGTCCGTCTACTTCGTATGTGGGAATGCCGCCCAACGTGCCTGTACGTGGAGCTAGAGCCCATGAGGGGTGATGAGGTTAAGCGAGGCCCTAGGGTGAGGCCTTCAGGCAGTAGGGCTATTGCCCTGATGAAAGAGGAAGACACTGGAGCCCTCTCCCTCCACCAGCTGAGCTCACAGCAGGAAGGCAACCACGTCCAGCCCGGAAGAGAGCTCTCACCAGAAAACCAATCAGCTGGTACCTTGATCTCGGGCTTCCAATCTCCAAAACTGTGAGGAATAAGTGTCTGTTGTTTATGCCGCTCAGGGTGTGGTGTCCTGTCATGGCAGTCCACGCAGACTATTCTACCCATCTTCTCATAGAGCACCCTTTTTTGGGGGGATTGCCCCTTCCATTCCTGAGGTTCATGAGCCTGCCAATCAAAGCCCCCAAACACCCTGGCCGCGGCAGAAGATGGAGAATGACAAAGACCTAATTATAGGATGCACCACCATGGTTGCAGTGATTGTCCCAGGGAGGGACACAGGGTCCAGGGAAGTCCTTCAGCATCTGCCCTGGGAACACAGCAGAGGAAAGAGCGTGGGCTCTAGGCTTGCTGAACTGTGTGACTCTAGTCCCTCTGGAGATTTCCGAACCTTGCCCTCGCTTCCTCCTCTCCAAGGAGCAAGCCCACTAGCTGCTGGAAGTACTGAAGCCTAAACCCAAAAAGGGGAGGCTGAGAGAGGGAGGGAGCAGGAACGGGGGAGTGGGGAGAGAAGGATGGCAGGTGTCCAGGGGAGAAGGAAGAGGGAGGGAGGGGCCACAGCAGACCCCCCACCCCTCCAGCTGCTGCAGGAGCCTGAGCACTAGGGCAGCTTGGAGAAGTGTTTCCCTGACCTCAACCGTATCAAGAATGACCAATAAAATAGAGCCTGGCCACTTATTCATCGGGGAATCCAGGCATTTGACACACTGGCTACTTCAGTGGCTCTCAGAAACCTGGGGACGTCAGCTCCTGGCTGGACTCTGGCACCAAGGGATGCCACCCTGGCTGTTGTCAATATACTGACTGTCCCCTCAGGTGGGCATGGACCGTAAAGGCCGTCACTGAACACTGTGCGAGGTCTGGGAGACTAGACTTCCATAGAACTCTGCCACATGTCTCTTGTTGAGACCTTTCTTCCAAATACCTGGCACAGAGAACTAAGCCACTGCAGGATTTTGGAAGGGCTGCCTGACCATCGTGGCAAGGGCGGCGGGCTGAATACCTGACACAGATTAAAAACAGCCCATTGCGTGACATCCAAGTTGTTTCTTTTGGCTCACTGGAATCTACTTTCCCTCCTTCTCCTCCTTTTCTTCCTCTTTTTTTCCCATGGAAGTATATTATTTGTGGGATAATGAAGTATACTTTTAAATTGTTTTTTTCAAAGTATTAAACAATCAAAACCAAATCAAACCAAAAACCAAATAAAAATGAATGAAATCCTGATAGCAAGCAGACCCTGATATATGTTTTACAACCTTCCCACTAAAATGTGAGCAATATTAAACATCCCCCACCGACATCAAGGACAGTCTGCTTAAACACTAAGCAGTATTGATGAATCTGGGGGAACCCTCAGTTATTTCAAATCATTTAGAACTAAAATTACTTTTTATTTTAAATTTTATAATGGAAAATTTCCAAACAAAAATAGAAAAAAAATAATACACGTCTTGGTTTTAAAAAGGATCAAATTATTGTCAATATGGTTGCAATTATGTCCTCATCAACTTCTGTTCCTCTTCTGTTATACTGTGGTAAATTCTAGATAGCATCCATAAACATTGTACCATATATTTTATCTGGAATTAAAAAACACACACACACAAAACACTCTCCCTAGGCTTCGCATCATGAAACACTGGTCGAAGACAAGTCATTCAACAGTAGATATGAACGGAGGTGTCACAGATGTCTCCCATAGACATTAGCATGACTTTTCAGCCAAACTATTTAAAAGGCTTCATAGTTGCTTGTTGGTCTCCTATCAACAGTGTGTGTCTGTCTCTCCTCCCCTTAAATCCAGGCACCGTGTGACTTGCTTTGACCAAAGAATGCAGCAATGCTGGGCAGATTTTAGGCCCCGTCCTTAAAAGGCCTGGAAGCTTCCATTTTCACTCTCTTGGAATGTACACTCGTAGAAAACAGTTACCACACAAAATGTTCAGGCTGGACCGCTAAATACCGAGAGGCCCGATGGGACAGTGACAGTGCCCAGCTGAGCCCAGCCAGCCCCGCTCCCCCATCCCGCATGGACCTCCCTGCTCACCCGCCTCCTGAACAAACCCAGGTATTCATGAAGAGCCAAAGGCTGCCCAGGAGCCTAGAGATCCAGACGAATGAGAAATGATGCTCTTGTGCTAAATTGCCAAGTCTGGGGGCTCGGGGGCATAAATTTTTAAATGACAGGAATGCAAATGTAAGAAATTGGAACATGACTCAGTCAACATTCCACAATGATATTAGGCAAAAGTAAGTTAAGTTTTTAAAAAATTTATGCAAATAATGAATCACGGAACACTACATCAAAAACTGATGATCTACCGTATGGTGACTAACATAACATAATAAAAAAATCTAAGTATGTAAACCATAGAATTGACATAAGAGTGGCAAGATGGCATGGTGGCTTCGAACGAGGCTGGCTGGATTCAAGGTACTATTCCCGTGACTGTAGAAAAGCTACCCTGGTTTTCTTCTCAGTCAAATGCAATAAATGATGTATCCTCTAAGGCTGTCACAAGGATCCCATGAAGTAATGAAGGACAAATATAAATGAGTGAATAATGTAATCAAAACCACAGCAGAGGAGTAGGATTGATAAATCCAAGACATTAACATTGACAAGTATCTGGCAAATGTAGCTGGAGAAAAGACAGGAGGAAGAAAGAAGTTGAAGAAGGAAAATGAGGAGAAACAAGCAGGTAACAAATATTAGGAACCAAAAAAGGTGATGTAATTACAGAAATAAAAAAAATTAATCTAAGAAAAGATTATGTAAACCCTTGGACAAATAAATGAGGAAATCTTGAAGAAATAACTGTGTTCTGACAACTGATTAGACTCAAGAAGAAACGGAAATCCTGAGTAGACAAAACAGAAATTACTAAAAATATTGTCAAAGGACTACTTCCTACAAAGCCACCAAAACCAGGTAGTTTTACTTTTTTTTCCTCTTATCTTTTTTTTTTAAGATTTTATTTATTTATTTATTTGAGAGAGAGAAAAAGAGAGAGAAACAGCATGAGAGGGGATAGGGTCAGAGGGAGAAGCAGGCTTCCCGCTGAGCCAGGAGCCCGATGTGGGACTCGATCCCAGGACTCTGGGATCATGACCTGAGCCGAAGGCAGTCGCTTAACCAACTGAGCCACCCAGGCGCCCTTCCTCTTATCTTTCAAATAACAATAATTCTTGTGAAAATGTAAAACTCCAGAGCATGGAAATGGTGGCTCTTGGCTTCTACTTCCTAGTTCTACAGTGAGATTATTTCCAGCTCTTGATGTATGTTCTTAGGTCTGCAATTTTCCTTTTTCATGTGATTCTGTTGTTTTATCTTCAAGATGCGATTTCCTGCTTTATTGAGATTATTTTCTCATGAAATTATCTATGGATATGAGAAATTTCCATATTTTGTGGATCTTTCTTCTCTCTTGCATTATGCTTTTTGCCCAGACTATGTTCTTGCTTAAAAAAATAATAAATTAAATGCATCCCTTAGACAGTCTAGAAGAGAATCTAAAAACAGTCTGGAAAATAAGTGTTATCTGAGGAAATTTACTTTATGATAGAAAAACATTGAAAAATACAATAATTAAAAGTACTTTGTTCCAGCATAAGAACAACTAATTAGTGAGAATTTTCTTAAAAATGTATGTTGTGGACACCTATCTACCTATCACCTATCAACCATCTTTCTCTCCTTCCCTGTACCCCTGTGTGCTCTGTCTGTCTTTCTGTCTCTCTTTTCACCCAAAATCTAAGACTGCTACCTTGTTTCCTCCTGGGATCCAATCTCTCCTGAACCCTCATTCCTGTGATATTTTTCTGGGTCCATTTGAAAAGTAACCTTGGCTTTTCCCTGTTGGACTGTTAGCTGCAAGGTGGTTGGTTATGGAGCTGCTTCAGGGGACAGAGTGCTTCCAGAGGCCATGAGGCACAGCCCTCTGAAGGAGACCAAAGCTGCAAGACGGAGAACGAAAGGATCTTGATACTGTTTAAACCCTGTATCCGGTCAAGCCTGGAGTTAGCCTCATCTTAGCCTTTTAATTGGATTGACCTGAATCTCCCTGTTTTACTTAAGCCAGTTTGAGTTACATTGATCCTAAGTGCTATAGGTTTATTTTCAGAACTCTCTTTATTTTTAAATAGCTTTGCTGAGGTTTGATTCACAGACCACACGATTCATTCAAAGGGCAGAATCGAATGGATTGTAGTACATGCACATACATTTGCATCCCTCACCACGACTTTTGCCCAATACCCCTAAGCCGCAACCACCCCAGCCACAGCTCCTCCAGGGCTAGAAAACAACCAGTGGGATCACACAACATGTGGTCCTTTGTGACTGACTTCTTTCATGTAGCATGATGTTTTCAAAAGTCATCCATGCTGTAGCATGTATCATCACTCATTCCTTTTTACTGCCAGTAACATTCCGTTGTATGGATATAACACCTTTTATTTACCCATTCATCTGTTGATGGACATTTGAAGAATAGAAAAAGACAGATGGAAAAAAAAAGAAAAAGACAGACGGATAAAATATTTTGGCAGTGTTTTACCTCTTTTCTTCTCTTGTTCTATTAAGCAATCCCTCTGACACTAAAACTGAGCAGGTCGAGAGTGAGCATCCATTGTTAAGATCAGGGTTCTTGGCTGGAACATTTTCAGTGACCGACAAGAACAGGAGAGTTGAAATGACTGGGATGCTCTTATCAGCACGGAGGGAAGTAGAAAGCAACTGAAGCAAACCTGCCCCTTTTCAAAGTCCAGAGCCCAGAGTTTGCAATTCTAGAACATTAGTGGTCAGTGGTGAGGACCATGAAGTTGCTCGTCCTTTGTGAAAAACTGACTCCTCTTAACTTACTGGTAGAGAGCTGTGTGTCTATGTGGAAGATACAATGGTCCAAACCGAAGCAAAACAGCTTGCTAATGAGACAGTTCTAAATATTTTTAACTCATTTATCAGTTCTTATATTTTTCTCCAACAGCTCCCATGCTAGCCTCAACACCCAGACTCATTGAGTCCTATGGGAAAATAATAATGCAAACCACATTCTGTTGGCATGACTAAATTTCTACATCATCCATGTCTTATTGGCACCTATACTAAGATGTGCATGGTCACTCAGATTTGACCTCTGAATGCTGTAAGACAATGAGGACAGAGATTGATGAACATCTACAAGGAGCTGTACTCAACAGACTTGGCTGATAAGCTGAGAAAAACTCAATCTACTGTTAACATGATTACCATTTTTCTCTTCTAGGATATTCTAGCAGGTTATAATCCATTGAAGGAAAACACCCACCATGAGCTTTCTCTCACTTCTAAACATAGTTTCCTGAAAGAATCTAGGAGTATCAGCTATTTATCAATACGTACTTGACTTCCCTCTTTCCCTTCTTTGCTTTGTTTGTTTGTTTGTTTGTTTGTTTGTTTGTTTTCTTGTCCCTTCCCAAGTGTGTAGAGTGTGTCTGCCTTTGGAGCAAGGGTCTGTCATTTGTCTGGCACAGATCATCTTCTGGATATGGCATGTACATTTTATGGCACTTTATACAGACCAGCCTGAGTGAAATAAATACACAAGATGCAAAGCTCAAAGTGACATATTCCAGATCTGACATTCTTACCATGGCTTTGAGCTTCAGGCACTGACAAATATTCCACACGTACCGACTCTCCCAGAGGAGGAAACGTAATGATGTTTATGTTATGCAATATGTAAAATATTTATACCCCAGCTTCAACTCAAACCAACTATCATTTAAATCAGGAGGTAGTGTTTACAATAAGGACAAGTGAAGTTATCTGTGCCACTCTTTGTAGGCAAAAGGGGAACCCCACAGAATAAGTGATCAGTTTATGTACAGAATAAGATCTCACCACTGTCAGGGTTTTAAAGAATAACAGTTATGGGAAAGGTTTTTAATGTGCATGCTTCTTTTAGAATTGTTAAATTACCAAGAAGGGCAAAATTTATGCCTCTCTGACTATTGCCCTTATCTTTAGAATGGAAAAGTCTTTTCTTTTGACAAACCATTCTCTCATGAATAACCTCTTCAAGAGCATTTAGTTACCATTATTAATAAATTGTTACAGTAATAAATTATATTTTAAACATTTTATTAAATGCAGTTCTCATGTACTTAAAATAAATTGCAAAGCTGGCTTTTCTCATGGTATTTAATATATATGGTATGACACAATGTGCTTTTAATATATTTAATGTTATATACTTTAAAATGTAAGTGTGTTGTACTTTTATGGAACTTACTTTATATTCCTTTCTGTATGGAAAATGTATTACTTTTTAATATGGGTTCATTGTGGAGTGCCATTAGGAAATCGAGCATGGTTCTTAAAAGTGGTAACTTTCAGAACTTAAGTACATTGAATGTGGGGGAGGGGAAGAAACTGCATTATGGAAACTTCAAGCATCTAATTGAAACTGACAAAAGCAAGGGGAGACGTCTCCGTTGACACTGTAATGGCGCCTTCATTTGCATTGACATCATAACAGTTTCTAGTGCAGGCACATGAGACCGTTCCAGCGACAAAAAAGACTTCCCCTGACATGCTGCCGCTTTCGCACATTCTTTGGACACGCTATCACTGTCATTCAAGATAAAGATAAAAATATTATGGAAAACATCTTGAGTCCGTGATTATTAGATGCTTTCCACGGTTGAAATATGGTGGTCGTTTTCAAGAGCTTCTTATTGTGAAGCTTCAAAAATACACTGTTGGACTCTCTAGGAAGAATGTATCCCCAAATACTCAATCGCTTAAAACCGTTCTGTGAAAAAGAAACTTAAAAACGGAATTTGCAGAAAAAGATACGTTTTGCGTAGATCTTTAAGGCAAGAGATAATGACGGTTCATCTTTTGAAGCTGAAGTAAATTTTTTAGGTCAGTTGGTACAACATGGTGAAATCAGACTTAGGGGGCACAATAGTTAATGAATTTAAAGGGAGCCTTTGGGTCCCATGATTGCAATTACTAACCAAGTTAAGTTGGGGAAACACATTTCCACATTGAAATTCTGGAACTTGGCCTTTGCCCGTTAGCTATCCTGCCATGGACACCAGGCTTTAAGCTCAAAAGCAGGCTTTGGAGCCAGAACACCTGTCTTAGAATGATGCCTAGAACGCATGGGCCACTCCACCAGCCAGGACCCTGCTAGCTTCTCCCTTACTGTCCCTGCCTTTGCACCCTGGCTGGGCCCTGCAGGTTACTCACCAGCTTTCCTGGGGGCCCAGCAAGCTGCAGGATCGGACTTTCCCCAACACCAGAACATGAGTCTGACTTCCGAAAGTCTATCCCTTTCTAGAAGGTGCATTTCGTTCCACATGCCCGTTGTCCTTCCCATCTTTCCTATCACAACATAGGTCACCAGCCTTCGTTGGCCATGTCCTCACATGTGAGAAGAATGACTTAAGCTCAGTAACATTTTAATGTTAAAATGTTAGCTCCTTGAAAGGAAGTTGGGTTTTTCTTCCATTCATTTCTTCAACATCCATTCACTGGATATTTACCAACCACCAGCTCCATGGCTAGGCTGTCTTAGGCACTGCTCATCAGAGAATGAAAGGGACATGTTGCCTCAGATAAGTCAGATCAGGAACAGGTAATGAGCCAATGAACACTTGATCTCAAATAGGGATGATGATGTAATGAAGAAACTAAGAAGACAAGGAGCTAACCCGGGAGAAAGGGTACTTTTTTTGCATCATCAGGAAAGGTTTCTCTCAAGTAAAGACCAAAAGAAAGAACAGGAGCCATGAGACAGTGTAAAGATGATTCCACGTTGGAAGGTGTGAGGATCCAGGAAGAACCCAGTTTTGCTACAATGCAGGTGAGGAGGCTGGGTTTGGACAAGAGACAGATACAAAGCTGTCAGTCATGTCAGAATTTGGAAGTCACCAAAATACTTAAGTAGCAAGTTTCCCCGTCCTAATTTGTGTTTTAAAAGACAATCTGTCTGGCTGAGAAAGAAAAATACCATATGATTTCACCCATATGTGGAATTTAAGAAGCAAAATAAACAAGCAAAGGGAAAAAATAAGAGAGAGAGAGAAGCAAACCAAGAAACAGGCTGTTAACCATAGAGAACACACTGATGGTCACCAGAGGGGAGGTGGGTGGGGGGATGGATAAAGGAGGTGATGGGGACGAAGGAGGGCACTTGTCATGATGAGCACCGGGTGATGTATGGAAGTGTTGAGTCACTATATTGCGCCCCTGAAACTAATATAACACTGTATGTTAACTATGTGGAATTAAAATAAAAACTTAAAAAAAGAGAGACAAAGATGGGCATTACATAATGATAGAGGGATCAAAATAAATAAATAAAACACATGAAAGGCTGTCTGGCTGTGATCTGCAAAGTAAATTGAAAGGCATCAAAAATGGAATGTGGAGAAAAGGAAAGACAGCATTGCAGCAACCCAGGAAGACAGGTGAGCTCTTTGACTAGAGCGATGATATTTTTTGGTGGGGTGAAAGGAAATAGATGGACTCGAATGTGCATTAGAGAAGGAAACTGTAGGAATTTGTGATGTGGGAGGTCAAGAGAAGGAAGGGGCTGAAGGCAACCCAAGGTTCTTATCTGAATAACTGTGTGGGGATAAGAGAGCCTGAGACAGACACAGCTTAAGGTGGCATGACATGCATATGTACACGTGTTTGCAGGTGTTCACATGTGTTGGAGGTGGATAGGTATGATGTACTCTGTTTTCAACATGCAATGCTCCAGGTAGAGATGTCAGATATGCAGTTGGATAAATAAGTTTGAAGCTTAGAGGAGAGGCTGGTGCCAGAGATAAACATTGTAGAGTCACCAGTATACTGGTAAAGCACTCCCAGAAAGAGAGAGAGAGAGCACAGGGTGAGATAGCAAGAGACCACATGTTCGAAATCTTAGGAACTCCAAAATCTGGATATCAGGTTGAAGGGGAAGAGTCCAAAAACAGAGCAGCCAGAAAGAAGAGAATCGGGAAATTTTGAGAAGTCTTCCAGAGAGAGAGGTCACATAAGTGCATGGAATACTAAAGAATGACCAAGTCACAGGTCAGAGGTGAGGTGAGTCAGCCCAAGAAGCAGGAATTCACTGGTAACCTTGGTGAGGATGTTCCTGGCAGTTGGTGGGGACAGCTGGAAGGGACAGTCCACTGGGTGAGCTTGAAGGAGTGCAGGGAGAGGAGACGTGGCGTCACCTTGTGTAGAAAATGCCTCAGGAGTTTGCCAAGGAGAGAAGTGGAGAATTGGGTCTATGCTAGGCTGGAGGAACAGGGAGGCTAGAAAATTGTGTTTGATTTTAGTGATTTCCATTTTTGTTATATTTGAATGTCATTTAACATTGTAATGCTCTCATGTACATCAGCCAATTTCATTCTGTAAACACCTCCCATGCAAGGTCAATAGGGCATTCACTATTTAAAGCTTCCTGATGAGCAACTGAAGCTAGGAAGGATGGAGACACCTGTCTGAGGTCAGTGCTGGCTTCATGAGTGTTTGTAGTGTATTGAATGGTGTCTGCCCAGAAGATATGTCTGTGTCCCAAACTCCGGAAACTGCATGCGTCCTACCTTTGAAAAGTGGTTTTTAACAGATGTAATTAAATTAAAGATCTTGAGCTGAGATCAGCATGGCTTATCCAGATGGGCCCTAAATCCAATGACAAATGTTCTTATAAGAAACAGAAAAAGGGAAAAGAGAAGAAGACCTTGTGAAGACAGAGGCAGAGATTGGAATGATGAAGCACAAGCCACAGGACACCTGGGGCCACCAAAAGCTGCAAGAGACAAGAAGTGTCCTCCCCTGAAACCATCAGAGGGAGCATGACTCTGCCAACACCTTTATTGCAAGACTTCTGGCCTCCAGAACTGTTCACAGATAAATTTCTATTGTTTGAAGCAACCATTCATGGTAGCTTGTTAGGCCAGCTCCAGGACACTCATCCACCAGACAACCGGTACAGTCCTACAAGAGTCTGCACTCAGAGGGCCCTGTGGTTGGTTTAGTGATTCTATTATCATCATCTTGAAGTTACTTGCAATATTTGAACAAGGGACCTGCATTTCCATTTTGCACTGGGTCCTGCAAATGATGTACCTGGTCCAGCTGAGGTTGTAGCCAATAAGGTTTTCAGCCAGGCTAGCATGCCTCTGACTACTAAACCAATGCCCTTTGTAGTGACAACTGCTAAACCCTCTGTATCTGGTGGTCCTGGACAGCACAGCTAATACTTCTGTTAGGATGCACACATGTGGACAATGGGGAATCACCAGGTGCTCATCAGCTCCACATACAGGGATAATCCAGAATCCAATGCTTCAGCAGGAGAATCAGCATCCTATTTAGATGGAAAAACTTACCAAGAATAGACATGTTTCATAATTCTTCTTAAAACTTAAAAAAGTAATTTTACATATTGAAAAACTTAATACATTTTTCAGTTCTCACATACTGACAGTTTATAAACACCTGGTCTATGTACCAAATAAATGAAATAGAGGTTGAGTTAATCCATTTATTTGTTCTTTCATCCTCTCACTCAATAAACACCCATTAGTTACAAAATATGTTTAAGGTTCAATTAGGCACTGGGAGAACAAAGAAGGATAAAAGACAATCCTGTCATCTAGAAACCTATGCAGAAAAAGAAAGATGCAGAAAGTAAAAACATTCACTCAAGTTTCTGAAGTACATTTGTTTCAGTGTCATGAAAAATGGTAAAAATATTACTGAACAAAATAGATAAGCAGAGCATTATGACTTTTAGACTGTATATATGCTAATGAAATCATTTAGTACAAGAGAATTTAGGAAAAAGTTGATTATAGTGAGTATCTATGTGAAATTTTAGATTTCTAAGAATGTTGATCCAATCAATGACAGGAAGAACAAAAGTCTCAGTGGTGGGTACATGGGACATGAAAAATGGGCAAGGGATCAATCTATCATGAGAGGAAAGTTTAGGTAAGAAGTCAGACCACCACAAAAACAACTATAAGTGAAGTAGCTCATTTCCAAGCTGGTTAGATGTGTGCCTCCTCAAAGACCAAGGTTGTATCTTCAGGCTGCTTGCCAAAGAGATTGTAAAAACAAAACCACCAGCTGTTCAGTTCCACTGTATAAAGCGAGAGCTAATCCATGTTATCATCACAACCACCACCACCATCACTTCCACCACCATCATCATCTTCATCATCATCACCACCATCATCATCATCATCACCACTTCCACCACCATCATCATCATCATCACCACCACCACCACCATCACCACCATCACCATCATCATCATCACCACTTCCACCACCATCATCATCATCATCACCACCACCACCACCATCATCATCATTCTTCCAACATCACCATCATCATCACCACCACCACCACCATCATCATCATCACCACCACCATCATCAACATCATCATCATCACCACCACCACCATCATCATCATTACCACCACCATCATCGTCATTATTTCCACCACCACCATCATAATCACCACCACCACCATCATCACTACCATCACCATCATCATCATCACCACTTCCACCACCATCATCATCATCATTCTTCCAACATCACCATCATCATCACCACCACCACCATCATCATCATCACCACCACCATCATCGTCATTATTTCCACCATCACCATCATAATCACCACCACTACCATCATCACTACCATCACCATCATCATCATCACTACCACAGCCACCAGCATCACCATCACCATCATCATCATCACTATAATCACCTCGCCATCATCATTATTTAATAGTTATTTACCATACACCACTTCCTAGATACTAAAATGGAAAATGAAACAAAATATCTTCTTAAGCTTTCACTTGAACATTTTTATTCTAGGAAGATAAAACTATAAACAGGACACAATTCCCTATTAATGCCTTGGATCTCATGTTTTGTTTTCTCTCCGAGTAGACTGTAAGCCTATTGATTACACACCACATCAAATTTCTCTTGAATTCCTCCCAGCATCCAGCCAAAGTTGTTCGGAGCACAAATGTCTTCATAAATAAGTAGTGGGCTGAATCTAAGATGAGGTTATTTTACCAAAAGGGAAACTAATGATTCTTGTAGGTGAATGACTGTGGATCATTGATTATTATATAAAAATGGAGACAGGAGTATCTTTTTTCAATGGTGGGAAAGGGAAATTATTCTACAAAAGGTACATGAATAGGAGGAAACAAAGCTGTTTCTATGTGTAAATCGCTATGCATCAAAGACCCTAAGAAGCAAGGGTGACTGGGAGGGGAGATACGGAAATCATCTTAAATGTCTCCAAGGTTGCCATCAACTTTTCAGAAATCATTTGAAAATAATTTAAATACATTAATTTGAGACTAGAAACTGATTTCTGACTTTTCTATCATTTTGAGTAAACTCTCTGATGTTGTAGAATTCATTTATCCCTATGACATCAAAAATAAATGTGATACTATAAAACATATGATCTATCCATCCAATACTGTTAACTATTCTTTTTTGCATCTCTATAGCTATGAGGCCATTTGTCCATTGATTCATTCCTCAGTCATGTGTTTTCTCTGATTTGACAACACATTGTCTCCTATTTGGTAAGCACCTCATCAGATGATGTGGTTACAAGATAAGTAAGCCACAATCTCTGAGATGCTGAGATCCAGTGGAAACTAAAGTGTGAATTATTTTTAAAAAAAGAAAACACGAGTAGTTATACTATAGAGGTACTTTAAAGGGTCTGTGACATCATAAATGAAAGACTGATTGAGCCTTTATAGAATGTCAGGGACACGTTTTGGATTTTTCCAGGGATGGAACATGGGGCCTTACAAACAAAGACAGCATTCCTCGCACAGTATGGCAGCAAGAAAGAGTGTGGGGTCTACCCTGAAGTGGCCAACCAGAGGATAGGACCGCCGGGAGACACGTACATCTGTCCCCATGCACCCAGAAAGCACACACACACATATGTGCACAAACACACATATAAACACAGACAGAAACACAAAAGCACACATACAAATATACAAACACACACAAAAGCACACAAAAAACATAAACACACACAAGAACACACACACATCTGGTCTCGGGGTCAGGGAAGGTGGCACACCCCTGCCCAGCTGCTGCTCCCCCCCCGCCCAGGAAGTTTTGCAGAAGAGCAACAATGCATAGGGCTCCCACCTTCCCACGCATCTCTCCTGTGGGCCTCCAAATGGAAATCATACAAGAAAGGGAATTCGGGAGATGCAGGTGAGCCTGGGCCTGTTGACACAGTTCAAAGCCTCCAGGATGGGTAAACAGAAAGTGGCTACTGTGTGAATGGACTAGGGCTGCCTGCTTCACAGGGAGCTTTGGGTCAGGCTGGGTCAGGAAGAGCTTACACTCTAGGCAGAGCATATGGAGCTTTATTCGGGAGCTGTTTAGAGGCTCCCGGAAGAGTTTAAGACATCAATTGGCATGATCGCTTTTTAAGGTTCCAGAAGAACATGGGTTTGGAGGTGTGGAGGAAGGAACGCGGGCAGGAGTTAGGAGGGTCTTAGAGGTGGCACGTGGGGGCAGAGGTGAGAGGCTCCAGGGACAGGAGCAGGGACCGAGGCGGCCGCAGGTGCACATCGCAGCCTAGTGGCCTTGGGTGAGGTGCTTGCACTCCCTCTGCCTCTGTCACCTCATTGATAAAAATGGGGGAAATCGGGCACCTGGGTGGCTCAGTTGATTAAGCGACTGCCTTCGGCTCAGGTCATGATCCTCGAGTCCCAGGATCGAGTCCCGCATCGGGCTCCCTGCTCAGCAGGGCGTCTGCTTCTCCCTCTGACCTTCCCCCGTCTTGTGCTCTCTCTCTCTTTCATTCTCTCTCTCAAATAAATAAATAAAATCTTAAAAAAAAATGGGGGAAATCGTCATATTTACACCTGACAGTGACTGTGAGCATCAAGGGCCAGGGCACCCATGAAGTGTCTCGGCACACAGCCCTGCACAAACACTGCCCATTTTCGTTTGAACAGACATCTCATTCCAAACTTCTTGTCTCAGCTGCGCTCTTTGTTCCTTCCTCCCCCTTCAAGCTGAGGCATTGGAGGCTATCTGCTCTCACACCCTGGCTAAATAAATACGGAAATGAAGTGAGGGAGAAAATATGGAAGGTGGGGGATCTGGCTGCCATTTCAAAATATTATCCCGTAGCCCTGTCATCTTTGCGATACCGCAGGGTCCTAGGATGACTTCTGTATTATCAAATAAATTGATTTTAACGTATTGTATTTTAATTTGTCGACATTCATTACCTATTGATGATCTATATGCTGACTCTCTGTGAAACATAACGCTTAATGAATCCTAGTTCCCTAGGTCTGTCATAGAATGGCAACTCAGAGAGGTTGCCAGAAACCAAAAAATTAAATGTTGAAAGCATCGATTACTAAAAATATTAAAGTAACACTGCAATCTATTGTGTGAAATAAGCCAGAGTTTGTGTTTTTTAGTGTGTTAAGTTTTTGGATATTTTGAAAGCTGCATTGTTTTTTTCTCTGCTAAATAACGGATGTCACGAATCTAGACATTTGGGGAGGGCCAGTACCAAATACTGTAATTTAACATTTCTTTAAAATGAAGTGGTGAACAAGGTATTGCACTAGCAATCAGGACAGCTGCTTCTAGTCGAGCCAGAAGGGGACACAGGGCAGGTCAATCGTCCCTCCCAGAGTTTGCATCAGGCTTTTTCTGATATCCTTTTAATAACTTTATTTTGGAATTGAATTGATTCTGAATGGGTGTAATAAGGTCAGGGAAAGAGGAAGCATATCCAGTCTCCTGTGCAAGCCTGCCGTGGGGAAGAGAGCCCCGGATCACGGACCCCAGAGCGTGTCCCAGCTCTGCCCCTTTCTAGAGAGCCCATGGGTACGTCACTCTTTCTCCCTGAACTTCATCTTTCCATCAGGAAATGGCAGGAGGGGCGCCTGGGTGGCTCAGTTGGTTAAGCGACTGCCTTCGGCTCGGGTCATGATCCTGGAGTCCCGGGATCGAGTCCCGCATCGGGCTCCCTGCTCGGCGGGGAGTCTGCTTCTCCCTCTGACCCTCCTCCTTCTCATGCTCTCTGTCTCTCATTCTCTCTCTCGCAAATAAATTAAAAAAAAAAAAAAGGAAATGGCAGGATGTCTGTACCCACTGCAGCCTCGACAGCTGGCTATACGTGTTAGCTAGGGTTACCACTTCCTTCCATCCAAGGAAGAGGAGTGTCAGCAGCTCTCATTTTTGAGCAGACTGGGTGCAGGGTACCTGAGGGCAGCAAAAGGGCCAGGGGCTGAGTGGAGGGTCTGGAGGCTCCTGGGTTTCCAGAGAGGTCTGGCTCCCCGATAGCAGCTCACCCACTGAAGAAAACAGCTTCAATTAAAACCACCAAGTACTTTTTTTTCCATTTTTTATTACCCAACATTTAGTTCATTGAATTCTCCAAGATATTTGGTAAAACTCAAATTTATAGTAATTATATTGCTTTTCCTTAGATAAAGCCATTTTTGCTCCCTTTCCCGCACATCTCCCGAATTGAGTTCATTCCTGTCCTTTCTTAAAATGTATCCTAGGCTCTGAGTAGCTTTTTGGAACAACAACAAAATATGCCTTTTTGTTTTGAAAGACCCACCATAGGATCAAGGGCCTCAGAAAGCTCTTAAGTTACCACATGAGCCCGCAGAGGCCCAGGGGGTGGGGGGCACAGCCATCGGCAGGCTGCATGGTGCACCCACCGCCGGGCTGCCTCCGCATGTGGGGGTGTCTTGGTCCTCAACCTTCCCGTGGATCCTTTGTTCTGGGTCCCTGAGCACTCGCGTACTTTCAGGAAAGGCAGGGAAGGAGCAATATTGCCTACTGGTCTCCGTTGGCACAATAGTGGGAAGCGGAGAAAGCACCCCAGAGTTGGGGAGAACGGTGCCATCTGAGGGACCATGTGGACAAGCTTTGCTGGGCCTAGTGGTGTCCCCCAGAGTTTGTGTCCACCTGGAACCCTGTTTGGAAATGAGGTCTTTCCAGACGCCAACAGGTGAAAATGAGGGTGGGCCCTAATCTAATATGACCAGTGCCCAAGTCAGAAGAGAGGAGGTACAGAGAGAGGCAAAAATGGCATGGAGGGAGGAGAAGGAAGGAAGTCAGTCTCAAAACCCAGCACCGCATTCCAAAGCCGGCATTGACTGTTTCCAAAGATTATGAATGTTCACAGAGTCAGCATTAATTATATTTATTTCCAAACATTTCTAATTTGTGGAATATATTTTTACTATATTGAGGAGGTATATTAGGGTAATAATGTGCTATATTTTTCACTTACACTATATTAGTAAAGAAAGTATTATTTGGCAGATGAAGAAGGAGATATGGAAAGATAAGATGCTCAAATACATCATCTAGTTCATGAAAAATAAATCATCACTCTTAACTTCTTTTCCATGCTAAGCCCGTAACCCACAGCTGTACTTCATCCAAAGCAATCTTGATAGGCATATAAGGAATGAAAAAAAAAACGTTATTTTGAATCTTCTATCCCCGTGATGATTCATGTTTCTTTGTAAACTGAAATGTTGAGAGTCAAGTAGATTGTATCAGAAAGAACAAAGTGGTTAAAGAAACAGAGAGATAGAAAGATGAGAAGGCAGATCCGTGGGATTGTTTGTAATGGATGCCAGAAAAAGAAAACTCCTTTTCTTCAGAAATGTTTCTTTCCTAACACAAAAGAAATAAGAAAAAGAGTTTTCAGTGGCCTGCATGACAAGAAGAAATGTCCCATCATTTTTATTAAGATCTCAGGGATAATATAGAAGCATTGACATTTAATAGAAACAGATTCGAGGTCAGGTGGCTTTTTTTAAAAATAGTTCTTTCCTTGCTTGGAAAGGAATGTAAGTTAGAGAGTAATCCATCAGTCTTTTAGAGTGGTTTTAAACTTCTACCAGCCTGGAAAATTCCCCCCATACTTACCATAAGTCAGACAATGACCTGTCTGATGGCACTGAGCTTCAGAGTCATGAGTTTTATTTGGAAATGCTTGGCAAAGTGCTACTCGCCTTGTCTCAAGTCTTTAACACGGGACTCGCTGTGTTGCATCTCTCATCCTGGAGTCTGTATCAGTTTGCATGTCTGGAATATGTGTAATTTTACCACCACTGACACAGATCTCTTTCTCACTTATTCACAGTGGGAGGGACACCGTGGAATTGCGTGCTCCTTCTTCCAAGCGTCCAGCACATTGGAGGCTCCAGGAGAGTGGGAAGTGGGACCATCCGGCAATGGACAAGAGTCGCCACCTTGCCTTTCAGATTATTTGCTGCATTGACGGGCAAGAAAGCATGAGTCCATGAAATCCCAACAAGTTCAGATACTTTCCTCCACTTCCTAGCTACTCTAAGAGCCAGAAATCCAAACAAAACAAAACAAAACAAAACAAAACCCTAAGTTAATAGCAATGGTAGCACTTAAAATAGGTTGAGTTTTTCTTTAAGAGGGAGGCCTGATGTACTTGAGATCCTGTTTTCATTTCTGTTGGAGATGTACCCAGAAGTAGGAAGGCTGGATCCTATGCGAGGTCTATTTTTAGGTTTTTGTGGAACTTCCATACTATTTTCTACAGTAGCCGCACCAATTGGCACTCCCATCAACAGCGCACGAGGGTTCTCTTTTCTCCGCATCCTTGTGGACACTTGCTGTCCCTTGACTTCCAACTTACGCTGTTATATGTCAATCACATCTCAAAACAAAGAATGAGGCACCGTTAAGAACTCTCCTGGACCCCTACATCTTCAGCCTTTCCTAATCCGAGTGGCAGGGGGAGGATACAGCGGCAGAGGAGGACGGCGCTCCAGGACGCGTCTCTAAGGGCCTTTCTTCCAGCTACCAACCTCAAGTGTGCATTAGCTCAAGCCGGTCACCCTGAGAGCAGCCTCCCTGAGACTTCCCACTTGCCCATCATGGAGGGACAATAACAATAATGCATCCATCTGTGAGGGGGACACAGAGCACAGTCCCTGCCCCGAGAGGTTCTCGGTCCCTCAAAGACAGGTTAGCCTTGAATTTGAGTTTGGTGCACTTTGCCTTCACCTTCATAGCTACTACCCTGTCTAGGGTACAGATGCTCCCTGAAACGTCTGCCAGCTGGGAAACAAACAGGAGGAAGACACAGACACAAGATGTGAGAAGCACGGGTAACCCCAGCTTAAATAATCTGCTCTTAAGTGACTGAAGTCTGGCTTCACAGAAGGCGTGATGCCCCTGCTCTCCTCCCCACTCCCTGTGAGTTTTGCGATTCTATTTTGATGCCGTCCCTCATTAAAATGAATCGTTGTGTGTGGAAAGAGTTTGCCTCTCTCCCTGCCTTATTGAAAATTTAAAAGAACATTATTCCCCAGAATAACTTCATCAGTTTGCACATACAGTAAGCTGTGTTTCCATCATTTACTCAGGTCTGGTTCTTATCTGTCGATCAAATTTTGTCTGCGAAGAAGCTAAGCAAAGCCTGTGCCTACCTCTTATTTTTGTTCAGTGCTTAGAACGTAGATCATATCTAATGTATGAAAGTAATAATAGCAAATGTATGAGGTGATCATGAAGATACACTGCCGTGGCTAATGACGGCAGTAAAGTCTCCAAAGAGGGTTTCTTCTTCCCTGCCTGTTAGGAGATGGCCCTTGGGCTCCAGCCACCAGCCAGGCACCTGAGTGACAACCGGACGCCGCCCAGGGTGACCCGACTTCTTGGCTCAGCTGAACGTAAGGGAGTCAAGGCTACCTGGGTTCCTGTGCTTGCTCAGCTGTTCCCGTAGACAGGAAGTTCAGGTACTGCTTTGGGGGAAGGGTGAGGAGGCTGATTCCTCCCCCACCCCTCCCCCACGGGATGCAGGGAACAGAGTGTCAGCTACTTTCAGACAACCCCCACAAGCATCCCCATATGCTAAAATTTTCCAGAGCCTAAAGAATTAGCTGATGTCTGTTTCACTGAGAACATGAACTAGATATGCTATGTATAAGTGCCTCTTAACGCCTTTCCGGACTGGCAGATTTCTGGTAATATTAAACAGGATCTATTAGTGTGGCCGCATCCAGATGCAAGCTGTCACTAGGAGAGGCAGGGACCATATTCTTATTTCTATTGTTCCAGATGTCTAGGTGGTTTATGAGGTGGTTTCCTCCTCAGCTTGAATGTCCTACATCTTTAACACATTGGTAGGGGTTTATCTGTATATTTATTTATTTTGTTCTTTGCCTTGTTCTAAAAGTAATTTAAGCCAACTTAGAAGGATATAAACAATGCAACAAAATGACAGAAAAGAAGTAAGTGGGGACATTCCAGGACACGAAAAATGAGAAGTAAAGTTAGTAACAGAGTGAGTTAATGCTCAGCCGCCTGCTCTGGAAGTCTGCACCTGTCAGCGTTGGGTATGAACATGGCCATGAGTGTCATGTCAGCCAATACAAAGAAAGAAAAGACACAATTTACATGATTCATTAAGTCTATAAAGTTAAAAAATATTTGCTTAGGAGAAGCATAATCATCCCTACGACTACAGCTAGTGAGAATTTTTTTCATGAGTTCACATGAAGATGACACCGTAGAATGCAGGGAATGGCTGCCTCAGAAGCCTCCCTCAATAGGCGCCCTTTCTTGGAACATCCCATTGTATACTCTGGAGACAGAACACTGCAGTGTTACTCCGGTCGGGCCATTCTTTGGGGGCAGAAGAAAAGGAAGTCTGTGTATGCAGGTCCCTGCTGGTTTGGTTAATCCAGAGGACGATTTTAAAGTACCAAAAAGGTTGGATGGCATGTTGTTCAGACTCTTGTTCATTGGCCAAGCTTTTGGCAAGCACTGAGCAGCAGTGAGTTCGAGGTTGTGACTCCCGGGCAGTACCCGCAGTGTGATTACTGTGTGTGCTTGACTCGTCAGCCGAGCTGGGGGGAGAATTAGGATCCCCTCGTAACAGCGAAGGAGCCTGATGGGAACACATGCTTGGCGGGCTGGCTGTGCCCTTCCCCAGGAGGGGGTCTGAGCAGGTGGACTGGACGGACCACCTTGGCCTAAGAGAGAGAGAGGACACTCCTGTTATAGACACTGGTGTTACTCAGGTGGGGGACGCATCGAGTCCCATCCTGACTGCTGGCTTTGTGAACGAGCTTAGGTTTCTCCCCACTCTGAAGATGAACCTCTAGGAGGAGCCTCAGCACTGAGGCTAGGAGGGAGCTAGTGTATTTGCTCAGCTTCTGGATTCAGCGACAGCAACCAGTCTCCCCTCACGGCTCCCCGTGCATCCCTATCCACAGCAGCCAGAACACACCCCTGTTATTGAGTGACCAAGCTGGGTCACCAGTAATGAGGATGAAATCACTGCAGCTCAGCCACTAACAGAGAAGTGAGCACATACACAGAGGTGTTTCCTGGCAAGACACACGAACAGACAACCTAAAGCCGTTTGCCGTAGCCACAGGCCTGGGGGATGCAGAGGAGCTGGAACAATCGGGGGCGGTCAGCTTCCTTTGAACAAACGTGCCACGTAGCATACGAGACAAGGAGGTCAAGTTAATGCACTGTGGTTTCTTAGGAGCCGCGTGAAGATGGACACAAAGGCCGTGTAGTTCCAATGTGGTCATTTTAGCCACAGAGAGGTATCACAGCACGCGAGCATAAGCACACGCACACACGTGCACACGCGTGCACACGCGTGCACACACACGTGCATAGTCACACGCGCGCACATTAGAGGTGGGACGTATCTGAAAGAACCCTGAGGCAGGAGACACGGGTTCCAGCCTTAACTCTATCACTTTGCCACCTTGTGACTGGGGAGAAGTGCAGTAACATCTTTGTGCTTTAGACATCTTATGACGAAAATAAGTAATATTGAATGAGATATTTTCTGAGAATCCTTAAAACTCAGTAAACCTTTGGATATGAGCACAACATCTTTCATTTAAGGTGATGTTTTCATTTCATAAATAGAAAGTCGAGGAGAACAGGAAATATTTTACCTGATAACAAATACAACTAGTATGGTCATTTCTCAAAGGAGAGTCATTTATAAGATGGATGGATAATATCTAATGACAGTTTTCTAACTTAATGTGGTTTCATACAGAAAAAATAAAGTGTGTTTTTGCCTTTTTTAAGACCAAGCTTAAAAATAATTCATCTGATTCTCATTAATAAGTTCAAACACATCTTATTGCAGTGAACTTATCTCACTATGCTATCTCACTGAAGGAATAGGAAAATATCACCAATTTACTGCAATAGGGTAATTACTGTAATAAGATAAATGTTAACTTTTTAATGAAAACCACAGCACTTGAGTAATTACCCTTCCGAGGACTACTCCATATATGATTTCTTTGCAATTATTAAGATTAATTCACTTTTTTAGTAGGAACAGACCAAAATTCCAAGCCAAATGATCATTTTTATAAGCACATTTTCGAATGTCCTAGAACTTTAAAAAGGGGGAGAGAAATGGATTTAAGTCTTGTTTCCAAATCTATTTTATTAAGCTGCAGGCTGCCAAGTGCCTGGGTTCAGTTAATGTGCAAATAAGAGCAACAGAATCCTGGTATAAATAGAGGTGATTAAAAATAGGAGTGTCCTGGGCGCCTGGGTGGCTCAGTTGGTTGAGCGGCTGCCTTCAGCTCAGGTCATGATCCCAGGGTCCTGGGATCAAGTCTCACATCGGGCTCCCGGCTCAGCAGGAAGCCTGCTTCTCCCTCTCCCACTCCTCCTGCTTGTGTTCCTGCTCTCGCTGTCTCTGTCTCTGTCAAATAAATAAATAAAATCTTAAAAAAAAAAAAAAAATAGGAGTGTCCGTTGACCATCAGCTACAGCATGGCAGAAAGTGAAGATTTAATTAGAACTCTCTTTGTTCACAAATCCACTAGCTTTCTATAAATAACGCATCGCTCGAACATCCTAAATGCATAAATAGACGTGTGACAACACTACACCTTCAGAATTCCTGTGGATCCAAACGCCTCCAGGATGGGATGGAAAAGGGATTATCACAGTATCAGCTTCATGTGGAAAGTAGCACAGTTAACTAAACAGCAAAATCCAACCAAAGTAGTACTGGAGAGCGTACGTCTTACTTCACAAAGGTTCATATGCACATTTGTTTTCATTATTGGGTTTGCTATGCCTGGCAACACATCTTTGTCTTAGAAAAAATGCTGGGCTCTCTGCTCAGCATTCTTTCCTGAACCCTGGAAGTCTCCTCTATTTCTAACCAGCAGAAAAGACTCAGAGAAAAAGTGGCCCTTCCTTGTTTAATCAGCTTTGTGGATCTATGCACTGCTTTCTGGAAAGCATCATGGTGGTAAATACAAGGTAGTTCCCACGGGGATTCGGTGTGAGTTTGAGGGACCTCAGCTAGCACTCAGTCCAAAGAGAACATTCCTTTAAAACGTGAGCTCTGCTCAATTCTTATGGGGCACAGAGTTTTGTTCATTGTTTAGAGTGACCCTGAAATACAAGAGAAAAACTACTTATTAAGTCTATCACTTATACTCCATCCATCCACCCATCCTACATCCATCCATCCATCTCTCAATCATACCATTCTAAATGTTGTCATATTGAAAACAGGCAAGAAGAGAAGCTCAACTTATATCTGTTGAGTCTGTTCTTTTTGCCACTTTCTGCAATTAAAATTAAACAGCCCAATCAGCTACTAAAAATCTCTCGCATTTTGCCCATTTTATGAGCTCTTCCAGACAGGAAGGGAGATTGGAGTGAGTATGGTCTGGAGGATCGCTCAGGGAGACGCTCCCTGTTGGTTCATCTCAAAGCCATTCATAGAACTCAGTAGAAAGGAGCCCTGCGCAGTGCTCAGGACTGTGGATACTGGAAGCAGAGCGCCCCCTAATGTACTGTTTGAGTGTAAGCCAAAGACCTGACCTCACGGGCCTCAACTTCCTCATCTGTCAAATGAGGAAAATAGTACACACCTCATAGAGTTACTATGAACAGCGGCTGCACCTTGCAAGAATTGCACTAAGAGTGCTAGTTCTCATTAGTATCGAATGAAATTGGAATATAGGAGAGTTAGCATATGCAGCACTCTTGTAAGGATGTCCCAAAGGTTCCGGAACTCTAGCCATTCAATCGAACACTAATCAAGGCATGGCTGTGAAGGTGGCTAGGGAAGTGCCTGCTCCAGGCACATGAGCACTTTTAAGAGCATAGTCTCCTCCAGCCGGTGGCAGGAGGAGAAGTCAGAGATACTTAAAGCATGAGGACTCAGCCCGCCGTTGCTGGCTTTGAACATGGAGACAGCCATGTAGGAAGAAATGTGGGTGGTCTGTAGGATCAGAGGATGGCCTAGCCAACATGAAAATGGGGCCTCAGTCCTACAACCACAAGAAACTGGATTCCACCAACAACCTGCCTGAGTTTGGAAGAGGCATCTCCTCCGAGCATTGTGATAAGTCCAGCATAGCTGACACCGTAATTTTAGATATTGGTGAGACCCCAAGGAGAGAAGTCAGTTGAGCCCACGTGGACTTCTGACCTACAGAATGCTGAGCTAAACCACAGGTGTGGCTTTAAGCTGAGGTAATTTGTTAGTGGCAGCAGAAAACTAATATAACATAGAACTTGGCACTCCCATAGGCTAAGGTCACAGGAACTCTATTCCCTTTATGATATTTTATGTGAACTCTTATAATGGTTGAAGCTGTGGAGGAGGGCTAAACTGTAGGGTTGAATTCCCTTAGGGCTGCCTCAGACAGGAAAGCCATTGGCCGGAGCCACATCCCACATTTCTGGTCTCCACGGCTGCTTGTTCATCCATCTTCTTCATATTCTGGAATGGCTCTCAAAAGGCAGAGTGATTAGGGTTGTCCTGTGTAACCCAAAATGAAAATCTTGTGGCTCTATGTGTCATAGAAAGCAGGCCTTGCTGCCATTCAGAACTATTGATGATCAAATGGATCAATTCATAAAATTGTGGAACAGAACACAGACTGAGTCATTATTTTAACGGGGCTGTTACACATGTCTGCTAAATCCAGGCCCACCTTCCTCTCCCTGGGCACTTGGAAGGCCAGATTTTCCAGCACCCTGCAATTGGGTGGCTGTAAGACGAGTCCTAGGCACTGCGGGCAGAAGTGTTGGCTGTTACTTCCAGGTGAGGCAGGGAAAAGCCTGGTGATCCTCTACCCCATGTGCCCTGTGTCAGTGACCAAGGAGGCCTTGTGATCAGTTAGCAGGGTGAGGACAACAACCCGATCTCCACGTCCCTGCATGAAGAACAGCTCCCTAGGGGAGTTGCCTGCAGGCCACCAGCTAGGCAGTGAGTGAGAAAAGAATTTTTCCATGTTTTGTGGCTACCGTTTGCCTTGCTATAACCTAACCTGGCCGGCGACTCAACAAAACCATTGTAAGCATGGCTTTAAGAATCAAATGGACTGAAATGTGTCAATGTAAAGCTCATTTCATTGAAGACCCTTGATTTCCTGACTTACCAAGTTGTATCAACTAGTTGAGGGCAGTAATAAGACCATGAATTATTAGAATAACAGGTATTGCTTATATTAATTGTGTTCCTATTATGTGCCCAGCCATGCTGGTCACCCCACACACACTGCTTCGTTTTATCCTCATAGCAAATCTGTCGAGTCAGCACTATTCTTGTTCCATTACAGGGAGGAGGGGAGAGAGTCAAGAGGGTTGAATTGCCTATGCCCATACCAGGCCGTTAGCAGACAGCAGCTTCGAGAAGGACAGTCTGGCTTCCAGTAGGAAGCTCTGTGCTATAACTGGAGTAAACAGAGGAAGGGCATGTAGCAAAGTGCGTATCAACAGACTCCATAATTTCGTAAAAGAGAAGACAGCATTTCCTGTCTTATTTCTGATACTTCCTCTGCTAAAGCCGCTTAACTGCTGGTATTAGCATTGCGGAATACCTGCAAGGAGCTTCAGTCTCCTTTCATAGGGTCTTAACTGGTCTCTCAGGGTCCACGATGATCTATACACAGGGATAAAAAAGGGTTAGGCTGTCGAAGGCCAAAAATTATTGGAAGCTCCTCCTACTCAAAGGTACAGCTTCTGCTCTTGAGAAGCGTCCACCATGCTGGGTACAGGCTGTGACAACAGACCACGCGAAGGGAGAGAGAGCCTGTCTGTCCAGCCGTGGCCCCAGGCGTAACAGTGTGGCTGCATCCAATCACCCAGCTCCCTGGGAGGCACCCACAGCCTGGTCTCAAGAACCACACAGACAGCCCAGGAAGCATGAGAAGAACTATCATTGCAGCTCTGAGCTGTGGTTTGGTGTGATTTGTTATTCAGCAATACTGATACAATGAAGTTGAAGTCTTATTAAACCCAACAAAACCCTAGAAAATTCAGTTTAGGGAATTCTCCTGGATTAAGTATAGGAAATAGCCCCAGTGACCTCGAAGGGATTTTTTTAAATCCCATTTGCTAAATCTAATTATTCCCTCATTGATTTTAGAAATAATAAGAGGTAATTTTTCCATCAATTGGTCAAAACTCAATTTCATTTATCATTGGGAGATAAAAAGGAGTCTATTCTTTTACTTGACTCTATTTTGTTCATTTTCTGAGTAGTCGAATAGCATTACATGCAAAGTATCTATTGGGAAATAATTCTATACTTAATGTTAGAGCCTGTTAGACCTCACATGCTTAGACAGGTCACGCTGGGTCAATTATTGGTCATTTCTGAGAACTATCTTCTTATGTGCTGCTGGAAGTGTCACCAGAGATTTACCGTTGTCATATTGAGCCAATAACCTGGCGTGGAGGAGCGAGCTCTATCTTTTGGAAAGGATATAAAAGTGAAGACCTTAGCATTCAGTGATGTGAAAGAGCTCATGGCATTCTGAGTTGATCCTAACATCCTGGATAAATTCCAATCATAGTAATGGCATTCACTTAGGCTTTTTTTTACAAGCATTAAGGCATCTACTCCTTTGTTCTGTTTCATTCTCTTCTAACTCATCCCCCCGCCTCATCTTGCCAACTGATTCTTGTACCGCTTAGGAATCAGATGCTGCTTCGACCAGGGGTCCCCAAACTTTGTTCTGGAAAGGGGCAGAACATAAATATTCTAGACTTTGCAGACCAAGAGGCAAAATTAAAGACATTGTCTAGGTATTTATATAACAAAAGAGGAGACAAATGTCCACAAATCTTTTGATGAAATTCAAAATGTAGTAGTAATAATCAAGGACAATGGTTCAGGGCGCCTGGGTGGCTCAGTCATTAAGCATCTGCGTTCTGCTCAGGTCATGATGCCAGGGTCCTGGAATCAAGCCCCGCATCGGGCTCCCTGCTCCGCGGGAAGCCTGCTTCTCCCTCTCTCTCTCTCCCACTCCCCCTGCTTGTGTTCCCTCTCTCCCTGTGTCTCTCTCTGTCAAAAAAATAAATAAAATCTTAAGAAAAAAAAAAAAAGGACAATGGTTTAGGTCTATGGCTAATGAAAAACATGGAATTCTGTGGTATTACATTTCACATACTTGGTGTTCAGAGTTAACCTTCTCTGTGATCAAACTGATTGCAAATATGTATCTGTAAAGCCTTTCTTAACTTGCAGGTCACCCAAAAATAGTCAAGGAGCTGGGTTGAACCACTGAGCTGTAGTTTCCCTAGGCTGGCTTAGACAATGGCTCTGTCTATACTCACGTACCAGACTGGATCAATGGGTCACAGATACCACAAGTGTGGTGTCCAGCAGGATTGTGAGGCAGTATTGGGAGGAGGAATGTGCTTGTGGTTCTGCTGACTACCACGTGGGATCAGCCTTACTGCCATTGCTTTGAAGATCCAGTCTATTCATGTCTCTTTCTGGTTGGGTGGAACATCCTTTTATGAGAGTTATGTGGTGATATGGCACCATGGAAAGGAGAGAATTTTTCTCATAAGAAAATTTTACTCACCCAAAGATGAGCATTTTTACTCCCTGCCCTGCTGGTGCAGCCGACCTGCCTACTCCCACCCAGCTGTCCAGTGTGGCTTGGACTCCAGTGACCAGCCCCTGCATTTAGGCATCCATTGGCCTCTTGTCTTGTTTTTCGGTAGGCTTACAAGATTTATTCTGAGCATTTTTTGGTTTTTAACAATTTACTGGTAAAATGCCTTGGGAAAATTGTTTTAAAACAAACAATTTTTAAAGGTCACTTTTCATTGAAACATATGATTATTATGGCTTGATATTTCTGTCTAACTGAAACTAATTTAAATTATTTTACAGTTAAATATATGTAGACTCTTTATATTGCAATTCATTTAAGCCTCTGCACCAGGGTAACTTAATTGTTTTGAACCTGGTGCTTTACACACTTAATCAGGACAAAATTTATGTCAGGCCAACCTGCAGGATGCTGGAATGATTTGCCTCTGGAAGTTATGAATTCATGTCACTCAACATATCCATGCATAGTCTAGCCAACCTAGACAAGCCATTGGTGTGCCTTTTGCTTGGAATGAGGATTTGGACTTTCTGATCTTCAAACTTTTCAGTCCTGTGATTCAATGAATCTGAGGTCAAAATACTGAATTTGAGTATCACATGACCACCGACTATCACCCTTGAGCCAACTAGTTAAAAATACATATTTATATAGGGGAAGAGAGACTGCTACTACTAAAAAACGCCATGCCACACATTTATAACATAGTCTCTGTATTAATATTAAGCTTTTCCAATGCATTTAACTCTTGTCAATCACCTACATATGCGTGTCTGTAAGTAGTATATACATTTTGTAATGTACAAGGACCTTGCTCATACCATGCAGTTATGGACTCTAAAATATTTTCCATCAATTTTATATATTTTAAAATGCTACCACACTCTGGTCTAAGAGCCAGATAAAATCTAAGACCTAACTTGTAAAAGCATAGGAATTGACCAATGTTTTCTCTTTCTTTTTTTGCATTTTTTTTTAATTTTTATTTAAATTTTAGTTAACATACCGTGCAATGTTGGTTTCAGGAGTAGAATTCAGTGATTCATCGCTTCCATACCACACCCAGTGTGCATCACAAGTGCCTTCCTTAATAACCATCTCCCATCTAGCCCACCCCCCACCCACTTCCCTCCATCAACCTCGGTTCATTCTCTACAGTTAAGAGTCTCTTGCGGTTTGTTTCCCTCTCTCCTTCCCCCTCCCCACATGTTCATCTGTTTCATTTCTTAAATTCTATAGATGAGTGAAATCATATTTTACCAATGTTTTTAATAGAGCTTCTAGCCTGGGCTAGAATTTAGACCATCCAATAGGAACTCTTTATCTGTATAAAATATTCTTTGAGCACAGATACCTACCATCCCTGGGTTGATGACACCAGAAGCCCTCCAGCTGCACAATGTCTGCCTTGAAAGCCAGACGTACTGAAAAACAAATTCTGTGGGTCCTTCTGTCTTGAAGCCCAAAAGAATTCTTAAGGGAGCTGCCCTAAGCCATACCTGGGCCTGAGGCACATGAATGCAGGTATGTGCCTCCGGGGCCTTGCCTGAGGGAGGTTGTTGGAAGTTGATGCAAATGAGAACTGCTTCCTCCAGAGCAGAAAGCAACCTTCAGGAACCTTGAAGGCAGATGTGTATTTGAGGACAGCGCTTCTGCCTGGTCGGACCAACAGCTCTCCAGGACATTTCAATCCGCCAGCTGGTAAAATCCACTTCCATTTTCAACCTGTGCACCCCAGGGAGAAGGAGACAGGAAAAAGTGCCTCCACGTTTGCGTTGGCTTAAAAAACAACTTTAAAAATTTTAGAATTTAACTTTAAGGAAAAGTGTAGTTCAGTAACAAACCTTAGATCTATGCTGTTGATTTTTTTTAATTGAATTATTATCTATATAGTAATATTCACTCATTTTGAGTGTACAAGTCTGCAAGTCTTAACAAATGATAGTCGTTCAACCACTATCACAACGAAGATATTAGAGAACATTTCTGTGCCCCACCTTGGTAAGCCCCCTTTTCCTACCACCGGCCCCTGGCAGCCACTGAGCTGTGTTCTGTCCTGATAGGTTTGCCTTTTGCAGAATGTTGTATAAATAAAATCATACAGCATGTAGCCTTGTGAGTCTGGCTTCCTTCACTTAGCACAGAATTCACTTGAGTTTCATCCGTGTTGTTGTGTGGCTCCTTCCCTTTTATAAGGGAAATAATGTATTTATTTATGTGCTTTTTTTTTTCTTGTGATAAGAACAGATAACATGAGATCTACCCTTCTGACAGATGTTGCAGTGCAGCGTACGGCACTTAACTGCAGGCATAATGCAATCCAGAAGATGTCTGGAACTTACTTGTCTTGCACAACTGTAGCTTGATACCCCTTGAATTGCAGGTCCCCATTCCTTCTCCCCAGCCCCTGGCAACTGCCATTTTGCTTTCTGTCTCTATGATTTTGACCGCTGTAAGTATCCCATATAAGTGGAATCCAACAGTATTTGTCCTTTTGTGACTGCTTATGTCACCTAGAATCTGTGTTGTTGCACAGGACAGGATTTCCTTCTTTTTCAAGACCGAAGACCATTCCATCAGACATGTATACCACGTGTCTTGTATCCATTCATCTATTGTTTGTACATTGTGGCTACCATGACTAAAGCTTCAGTGAACATGGAAGTGCAGATATCTTTTCAAGATCCTGATTTTAATTCTTTTGAATAAACATCCAAGAGTGGACTTGCTGGATCCTATAGTGGTACTATCTTTAACTTTTTGAGGAGCCTCCATCCTATTTCCTATGGCACTTACACCGTCCTACATTCCCACCAACAGTGTGCAAGGGTTCTAATTTCTCTACATCCTTGCCAGCACTCATTTTGTTCATAACATATAAGTAAATCCATCCTAACCTGTGTGAAATGGCATGTCATTGTGGATTTGACTGAGTTATACTGAGCATCTCATCAAGTACCTGTCGGACACTTGTGTGTATTCTTTAGAGAAATACCCATTCAAGTCTTTTGCCCATTTTAAGGCAGGAGTCTTTTTTTTTTTTTCCTGTTGGGTTATAGAAGTTCCTTATGGATATTAACACCTTATCAGGTATGTGATTTGGAAATATTTTCTCCCATTCATCTGTGATGTCATGTGTGTTATAGTGCCTTCCTTTTTATCACTGAGTGGTATTGTTCTGAACCGTTATATCACAGCTCATTTAATCCACTTGCCAATCAAAAGACACTTGGGTTGTTTCCAGTTTGGGGAGATGAATAAAGCAGCCATAAATATTTGAGTACAGCTTTTTGTAAGAACATAAATTTCCTTTTCTCTTGGGTAAATACCTAGGAGGGATTGCTGGATCATATAGTAAATGTATGTTTAACTTCTGGAGCAACTTTGCAGTTTATTCTCCTGTCAACACAGGCTAAGAATATATTGTCTTTCCTTTCAGAGTGAAGAGTAGAGATCCTTCTATTGGGAAACTACTCTTCACAGAAACCCTGACTAGAAGCAATTCAGAGAAAACTAGAATCAGAAGAATTGTAAATTTCATTTGGTTCAATTTCTTCATTTTTCAGAACAAGGAGACTGAAGACCAGAGATACAGAGCCCATCAATGCACACGCTAGGAAAAGGGATGGAGCCGGACAGAGAGACGGGACTTCTGGACTCCGCTCCACTTTGCAGGCTCTGTGTAGAGTCTTCTATGAATTAGAGGCGGGAGAGGAAAATCTATTTAAGGAAAACATATTTTAAGGAGTAAGTAGGGTGTAGGAGTGGAAAGATTCAGATAAATTATTTACATTAATCAAATTCATTGAGAATTGACTCCACCCCCCATTTCCTTTGGCCCAATTACATACATATCTAAACTACTGCATTTTACTCAATCTCTCTTTTCTAGAGAAGAGCTAATCTAAGCACTAATACATTTGTTTTTATCCTGATTATTAGTAAAATCCTACATATGAAAAACTGAAACTTATAGCTATCGAAGCTTACTGTAGTATACCTGACACAGTTTTACCAATTTCTTAATTTTGTTAGGAGTCCATTCACTTGATTCAAGTGCCTCTTGTTAGCTAAATTGACAGTTAGTGCAGAGAAATTTTCTAATAAATATCTGAGATTAAAGTACCACTGCTGACAGCAAAATTACAGTTTGTAGTCTGAAGGTGCATTCAATTATGATCACTCAGAGAGAAAAAAATAAAGGAAAAAAAAAAAAAAAAACACAAAAACCGCACACACCAGGGGAAAGCAAGGTCTTCAAAAGTATTCAAATCTTAATCCAATAATCTATTTTTAATTACCCACATTACGGTCATTTACAGGGTGATCATTTCAGAGTCTCAAATATCCAATCTTTTGGCCCAAAGCCGTTGGGGTAATTGCTTTATAACTGGGTGTGAATCTATCATCTATGTCTGGTCTAGACCTCAGCAAGAGTATTTGTAACTGACATTTAAACTGCATTTCTGGATGGGATTCAATCTGCCTGAAGACTTCCTACTAATATTGCTTATTTCATCTAATACCTTCACAAAGTGTTTAAAATATCCTTACGCATTGGACAAGTACTTTTGTTTTCTTGTTCTATAATCTGGTCATGTGGTTTTGAGGAGACTCTAGGAAACAGCCAATGCATCTACTCTGCTGCCGGTGTCCAAGAAATCCTAAATGTCTGATTCCATGTAAGGGAATTCCTGTTTTGCTGAATAGACTATGACCATACCCCCTAACTTAACCAAACCCTCTTGATTCTACCTTCTTGCCTTGTACCTTCATCCTTCTTCCTGCTGCTAGCACTTGGGTATATTCCAATTATTCTGGAATATTCCGCCCTAGCAGTCAGAACCCTAAGTTTAAACATCCTCAGTTGTCCTGTACAAAAAAGACAGGCTGGGACTTTCTCGAGAGCCTTACTAAACAGTAAAGGAGGACAGAGGAGAATGAACTTGTGTCAGTGGGGGATGAGTTAAAATTCTTTGGTGCCCAGCTTACCCCCTGGGCCAACAAGTTTTGTTTCATTCACATGTCTTCCTAAAGTGAAAAATAGTTCCACCCAGGAAATTTCTGTTTCTCTTTTCCTTCTTGAACCCAAATGCTCTTTAAATTTTTTTCAGTTTGCACTTGCAACCTGAGGAAATGCCTCTGATGCTGACCCCAGAAAGCAGGCACACGCCCTCTCCATTCAGGCAAGACTCTACCCCCGTCCCTCCGATGGTGAGTGGCCTTGATCGCAGTAGGCCCTATCTTCTAACATACTTGAGCATTACAACAGTGGTGAAATCTACCTGAAAGAAGTCCCCCCATGTCGAAATAGAAGGGAGGACCACCAGAGTTTAGTGGGCCCGGCGTGGGAGAGAAGTCACCTGCTTTCCATCCCAGAGGTATGCTGTGAACATAGTCCAGTGGGGACCTGTGTAGCTCAGAGTTCTCTCTTGCAGGCCCTATAAGGTTGAGACAAATGAGCACAGGCAAATGCCAGTTATGGAAGGCTCTGGAAGTCGCTCACACATACGGCAGGCAAGCTTGTGTTTGCCATCCAGCTCATGCCAACTGGTCTGCCGCTACTGGGCTTACCCTGGTCTCTTTGCTTCTGACCCCCAGCTCACAGGTCTCCCCAAATGAAATGCTCCCCCGAGGAGGCCACCTCTCAGATCCAGTAATTCCTTTTTCTCAGACACAGATGGGCATGTTGGGGTGATGCTTGGAGCATGCAGTTCTCCATGGTGATGGGTCCTGGGCTTGCATCTCCGGGGCCGGGACCCTGACACCAAAGGTACCCAGGGTCAGTCAGCCGCAGTGGAGACAGCAGGATCCCTCTCTCTCCACACAACCCCACCATTCTGTCTTCAGTGCTATCCATTCTTGGCTTATGAGGACATCCAGAGCCACACAAGGGCTTCACACAGATGCTCTTGGGGGTGGCAGTGCCCACCAGGACCCAGTGCTGGCAAAGCAAGGACACCACATTCCCTGGCCATGAAGTTTAATGTTCCATCAAAAAGATTCAGGAAGAAACAGCACTCAGAAGCCAAGGCATGTTCCACGGCAGTTTGGGACAATCCTTCTTTCCAGAATTCTGCTATAAGGCAGGGACACTCTTTGCACAGTTACATGGCTGTGCCCTTGGAAATGTTGTAAATGATCCCTGGTAGCATAACTCAGAATATGCTATAACCACATGTTCTTTATAATCATTAGGCTGAGAATAAGTGGTTCCAAACTCTGGCAAATAAAACATTTTGATACCCATTGCCTCGCATCTGATAATTCAAGCTTGATCACAATGCACTACTTCCAATGGGAAATAATGGAGCGGAACTCTCAGCCGGGGAACTTTCTCCTCCATATGGTTCAGAAGTTCCCTGGGATGTGTAATCCTACTGGGAGCGCCATCTGTGTAGATTCCACACAGGCCTGAGCTGAGGCAAACTCTTCCCTGCTAACTCAGCCACAGATTTTATTCTACCACTGATACATTCAGACAAAAGGCTAGATTCTCTTCTGCCTGTCTTCTTGGCCACTCACACGTGTAAGGGACAGCTTATGTGGGATGTCCCTTTTCTGGGTAATGAGCCAAACTTGCCTACGACAGGAAGATGAACTGGAGAATTCCCTGGCTCCCTGAGAACCCACACCAGCGATCCTATCTGCAAGCTTGAGTAGTTTCTTGGGGAGAATAATCAGATACACATTCCACTGAGAGTGAACTTGCCTCATCTCACCTACCCAAGTGTAAAGTCCTTACGTCCCAGAGAGGGTCCTTCTCATCTCTGGGGTCCCCCAGGGTCCAGCATAGGAAATTAGATGAGATTCTTCATTGCAAACAAAAGATGGACATAAGCAGAAGAAAATGTATTGAGAGGATGTTAGGCGATTCAGGAAAACACTGGCTAGGGCTCGAAGGTAGAGGCTACTGTTTAAGAAATAGTTCCCCAAATAAGCCGGGTGCTGGATTGCTGAGAAGCCACATCTGCTAACACGAAGCCCTCGATGGTGTGTCCGGCACCAGGGTGTTACCTCCATGTGGTGGGTATTCCTGCAGGCAGAGACTTGCATCCCCTTGCAGTCACTGTCCTAGTGCCCACCCTCTTGCATCTCTGGCTTTGAGTCAATGTCTAGTGGAAGTGAGACTAGTTACCTACTGAGCCCCAAGGGCAAGGAAGGCTGGGAAAGTCAACATCTAGCATTTTCTGCTCCTAGAGAGGAGATACTCTTTGTACCTTATCAAAACTTAGAAAACAGGCTTCAAATGCTGGACAGACAAAATGATTCACAAATGTCCATGACACACCAGTATGTCCTAAGTTTCTATTTCTTTGTACGAACTGAATAAACTAACTAATGAGAGAGTAATTAAGAATGAATGTGCCAATATTTAAGCTTCTCTTTTTAAAGGATTCAACTCATTCATGCTATCTCTCTAGATGAAATTATCTTCCTAATTAACCATTTGAAGAGTTCCAGAAATACCAAGAGACTCTCCAGTTTGCAAGACCCACGCCAGGGCTCTAACTCCTGATCTGCAGAAACAGAACAACCTCAAACTTTCTGTTTCCTGGAAGATAGTTTTAAAATCATCATCCTACATGAGCCATTGGTTGCCATGTTGGATGTTCTTCTAGGTCTGCTACATGTTGTACTTGTAACAGTATTTTGGGCTCTTCAAAGAGCATGCTTAAAGAATTATCCTGGGAATTAGCAGACCCATAGAGAAAAAGGAAAGCTAACCTATTGTATACCTTGTAGTTCCACATGTCTCTTTGTCTCTGTTAGTCTGTGAATGCATGTGTGGGAAAGAAGACATCATGCTTCTGATCTGGAATGACTGAGAACCCAACTCTACCAAGACAAGTTACACAGGGCTTCTGTGTACTCGAATGTTCTTTAGCTGGACCGAGCTTATCTGATAATTTATACAATCATCTGCTCAGCTTTGACTGCATAGACCAACCCTGTGAAAGTGCTGACAGGAGTCTTTCATGCCAGAGCTTAACTGACAATATATGCATAGAATTTTTTCTACTCATGAGAGCTACAGAATTTTAGAGAATTCCCTTTAAAAATTTTAAGAATTTTATAAATGGGTAGTATGTGCTGAGAAATGTTGTAGAGCCTATGAAAATGACTAAGACATGAGCTCTACTTTAGAAAAACTCACTACCGGGGCGCCTGGGTGGCTCAGTCATTAAGCATCTGCCTTCAGCTCAGGTCATGATCTCAGGGTCCTGGGATCAAAACCCGCATTGGGCTCCCTGCTCAGTGGGGAGCCTGCTTCTCCCTCTCCCACTCCCCCTGCTTGTGTTCCCTCTCTCGCTGTGTCTCTCTCTGTCAAATAAATAAATAAAATCTTAAAAAAAAAAAAAGAAAACCTCACACCTAGTAGTGAATAAAAATAGGGTGTGATGTATCACACTGTTCATGAACATTGTTTTAAATGCTATTTCAGTAATACCTGAAACAAAGTGACAGAAATTTAAAAAGAGACCAAAAAAAAAAAAAAAAAAGTGACCCTGGAATGTATTTGTTTATTTTAAAATACAAAAACACTTAAATAAACATATTGGAATAAAAAAAACAGACGAGCTATAATGCGTGAAAGCCTACAAAATAACTGAATGATAAGTGGAAAGCAAACAAAAAGAGCATTTGTTCAACTCTAGAGCTTCCTATATGACTCTCTGACCCCACCAAGTACAGCTATTTCTTTTGATGTGAAATGGTTGACAAAAACTGTATGATAATAGCTTGGATCACACATTTTCAGAGTTTGAAAAGATTTCAGTTCATCACTCCTCCATCAGAGATGTTAAAGAGAGCACAAGAACTCTTGTTCCTACCTAAAATTAAGGGTTTTTCAGTAATACGATCAACAATACATAACTAAGTGTAATGAAGCACATTGAAATTGAAACTGGTCATATAACCTCAACTACCATTCTGATTTTGTGACAATATCCCACACTATGTGGGGTGAGGTTTAGGCAGCAGTGGGGTAGGGTGAGAAACAAAAGGAAAACAATAAAGTTCAAGTGAAGAAATCTGTAGGTCTCACCTCTCCAACAATATTTTATCGCTATGTTTAAAAGAAGTAGAGTAGAAAATATTGCTCTCTGTAGCACTGGTCTGACTGGCCAGCAGAAATTAGGTATAGCCCCTTATTTCAATGTGAAGAATTCTTAAATTGGCCCAAGACTAATGTGAGAAGGAATCCAGAGAAAAGAGGAATCATAGGGATGTTATTGCTAAAATACATATCAGATGGTCACCCTTCCAATAGGAAGGTAGGAAGTCTTTTCTGATTAAGGAACTAGAACTCTTCTGTTCTGGACATCACTTTCTGCCTCCTCCCTCTTGTCTTCTCTGGGGTAATTCACATGCATTCTTCAAAATCCAAATCAGACATGTCTTTCCCAAGAGTCTTCTCAGAGCCCTGTGGACTGCATTAGGTGATGCCTCTCCACTTGCCATAGTTCCCCTCTGTATACATGCGGTTGTGTCTTTCCTTGACCTACTTTTCATCTGTCAGTAGCCAGTACCATGCACAGAGGAGGTTCCAAAAACACGTTCACTGAATAAGTGGGTGAATGAATGAATGGTGTGTGAAGGTGATGGACAAGGGGACCGAACACCTGCCGTGTTCTTATCTTTAGATACTGAGAAGACACCCGGAGCCCAGAAGTGAAATACACATTCAACCCTCGCAAAACTGAAGGTGGAAGACAACTGTCATTGGCCGAATACTGACAAATGCGAGGCACATCTCCATTGTAGGTTTTCCCATTTGTCCCTGTGAAATGCCTGGGGTGATAGGCATGGTCAGTCCTTTCTTACAGGTGAGGAAACCAAACCCAGTAAGGTCTACCTGGGTTTAGAGCATCTTCTTGCTTCACAGCAGAACCTCTTTAATTAATGGCTTGAACATCCATTCTTCTCAAAATGAGGTATTATGTAAATGCAAAGATGGTAGTTTTCTACCTCAGTACTTTTGTCAAGCATTCTTAGAGTTTAAATTAATCACATTATCTAATTGACAGTCTAATACTGTTGGACTTTTGCCAGACACAAATCATGGAGCTCAGGAGCTCAAGGAAGAGAGGGACTGGAGGACTAGCTGCACTACAGACCAGAAGAGCCTCGAGTGTCCTTGGACAGTAGCTTTGCCCCCATTATGGGAAATGGGGGAGGTTATGTGTTACTTGCAATGCTGGTTTCTACACAAGTGTGATTTTTAAAAATTCTTTTGACTTTTGCTCCATATAAAATTTCTATCATTTAATTTCTAGTAGAAAAAAGCTTTATGCTATAGTTTGCTAGGAAAACTTTTTTCTCTTGGAATTGCTTTTTAATTCATCACCTCTATCCTGAATGACTGTTAATTCTCTCCTTACATGCACTCCTAGATGACTCAATATAATCATCATGCTTGCGGATCTTGAAGTCCAACAGAATTGGGCTTTAATTCCTATTCCACCATTTAAAATTATACACTGGGGCAGAGCACTTAAATTCTCTAAGCCTTGACTGTTGTTGTAGTTAAAATTGGTAATAAGAGCACCTACTTTACAAAGTCATGATAAGGTTTAAGTGAAATGCTGAATGTACATTGGTACCTATCACAAAGCCTAGTACTAGAAAGAACTTAGTAAAAGTATTAATTCAATCAGTTCCTGTTCTAATTCATTTTACATATAGCTGTCATGTTTAAACCTCCCAATGCATAAAATGATTCATGTTATATCTTGAATCAGAAACATTGTTGGCTTCACACTGAAGAAACCTCAAACACTTTACTCTAGAATTTAAGGCTCTATTCCTTTGACTATCCCTCATATATCCCACATTCCACTTAGAATGAGTGAAGTATTAATTGATCCACATAACTTAATTTTCTGATTCTTTGTTCTTATTTCCTTGCTGTTCAAAATATTCAAGTGTGCATTTTTCAAAGCCCACTTTAAGAACAATTCTTATATCATTTTCTTATGTATTTATATTTTGTTTCTCCTTAAGGGACAAGCCATTCCTTCAGAGACAGGTGAGCATGAAGGATGCTTGAAATAACTGAATGACATGACTCAACTATCTTCCATCTCCAGATAGAAATGAAGAATCTCTCTTTGAGGAAGAGACACTAGATTTCTTGCCAGATCTACTCATGGGTACTGATCTTCCCTGGTTCTCAGGAAGGGTCTGTTAGAATGGAACTTCTGAGGACCCACCCATGACTATCACCAAAGAAAACGAAATCTTTAAATTTAAATGTCCTAATTAGAAGACACCTTAAAATTATCTGGGAAGTTTTCTTTCAAAATGCATATGCCTGACCCTTGCGCAGACATATCAGGACAGTGTTTCCGGGACCAGGACAGTGCCATGAGCAAGCTGAGAAAACTTCTCCACAGGTTACTCAAGATGCCCTTCACAGGCCCAGAGCCAAACCTCTCCCCTACTACGCACCAGGCTGGAATCACCTGGGATTGCATATTATTACAATCTCTACCTAATTACTGAATTGACACCCCATTCCAGCATATATTTACTCCCAATGTTGGGCAAATATTAGACCACGGTTTAAGGAGTAGTGGCAGAATCCAGAACAAAGAAAACTGTCTCACCCTATTTCATTCCCCCATAAAGTCTTCCCCCTGGCCTCAAGTAGCAACAATTTTGTCTTTGGTTAAACACCACAGATCTTTATATCACTATAGTTTCTCAACATGCCAGAACATTTACAACTTGTATGAATGATCCTGCATTTAAACTCATGGAAAGATTTTGTACTAAGATTTCTCTACAAACTCGATGACTTTAGATTTGGTGACTTGGCAACTTTGCAAATCTCCATTTCTCTTCCCACACTGCTTTATTTATCTCTACTGAGTAGCCCTATACATTATTCAAAGGGGGAATTTCAGTGAATATACGGAATGTATACATATATATTGTCACGTATATATTTTTTGTCTTTCAGAAAGCTGTTTGAGGATAAGAACGTGTGCGTTTGGGAAGAGGAGGGGAGGCTTATTACAATCTTTAGCAATTCTTCATCTTTTTTCCACAATTCACTGTGGTCCAAAGAGAGAGCATGCTCAGTGCTGTTTGAGATATTTTGTGCCACCTGGTGGAATTTTCTTGGAAGAGAATTATCAGGGGTCTGAATTACCACTCAGCTTGATCATCACCTGAGGCATTTCTCAGTGCTTAATATTACCAGGCTAAGTATAGATTCCCTACAGTGTCAGGCAATTTAACTGCACTAGGCCCATAATAAAGATTTTTTTTTTTATGTGAAAATTAGTCTTTAGCGGAAGAGACCTATTTTGTTAGCTGCTGGGTAAATTCAGGTAATGCACTGACATCCACATTTGGGTCACTCTATTCTACTCTGGTTGATACATAGAGATTATTGCCAAACTTCTTGCAGGCAGTACACAGATGTTAACACTGCTTCCCATTAGTTAGAGACAAAAGTATTTGTAATTAACCTTTTTCCTTACCCTTACCCCCAGGAAGTCAAAACAATCTGATAATGTCATATTTAGCAATTAGTGATGTAACTGTTTACTCAAGCAGAGATTTTTTACCAAACATAAAAAGGATTTTAAAAACACATGTACTGAAGCGATAACTGATTTGGGTAGTTGAAAGTCTCCTTCCTGAGACACTCAGACTAACTCCAGTGAAAGCCATCTGGGTAGAGGCGCCATATCAATGCGTCTCTCACAGGCGGCCGCCATAGCAGCTTCAGGCCAGCCATCCATATTGCTTGCGAATGTCCTCGCCTTGGTTCTTCCGCGTTGCGACCATCAACCCACACTCTACATTCTATGATGCAGGGTGACTCGCCACAGACAGAATTCAAGATTCCAACTCCCATTTATTCATACGGTGTTCTTACATACCATGAGATTTATCGTGAAGAGATAGCAATTTCTCTTCAAAGACAGATTGGATGAAGCCAAGGACATTGCTCATTTTGCATGGAACAAAAAGGTCAACCTAACAAGAGAATGCACTAATCCAGAAAAATCCCCAAACTTTCCCATTCGGTAGTAAAAAAACAAACAAACAAATGAAATCCCACCTTATTTGAAAGTAGAAATGGATGAGTCAGCAAAGGGCCATCTTTCTGGAAATACTTCCACCAAATTCCAAGGAGCGTGAATGTATGTCCTGCCTCCTCAACTCCATGGTAAATTTTGGGTGGCAAGGATTGAGTCTAATTACACTAATTTAAGTGTGTTATCTTTTATGTTCGATGACGGTGCATCTGAAGGTGTTTTTCTCTTGCCGATGTTGGTCTAGTTTATCATAATTTACTTGGTTTAATCCATGCCTGCATATTTGTTGCCAGAAGTTCCTTCCACATTTACTCAAGTAAAGACTTTTCCTTTGGCCCACAACTATAGCGACTATTTGCACTGCTTGTAACTTTTGACATTTCTATCTCTTAGATTCATGTTTTCTGGGTTCTCTTGCACTAAAAGAACCACCCAGTTCTGATTGCTCTGTGCCAGGCGGGTCCCAGCAGTGCCCAATCATACTGCCTTCTGCTGAAAGTTGTTCTTCACCAGTCCCTGGAGGAATTCCTTCACTCCACCCTGTTTGCAAACACCCCATTAAAGCTCGTCATACAGCAGCTGCTTAGGTGTCCTTTTGTCACCTAACATCTATTTTCCATAAATATCCATGGCAGCCACATCACTGCAGTATTTGTAGATGGGCTGTGTTCCATGGCTCAGTCTTATACACGTGAAAAATAAGGAACAGGAACCAGGGGGTCTTAGCTCAGAATCACTGCTCCAACTTAATCTGAAAAGTGAGATATGGCGGTATCACCGAAGGGACAAAGAAAAGAGGCCATTAGATCAAGAATTTTAAAACAATGGGCATGTGAAAAAATATGTGGAAGTTGCTGTGTAAAAATCTGTGTGATTTGAGGTGAGTCCATGAAGTTCTCTGAAAGTCAATATTCTTACCTGGAAAAAAAAAAGAAAAAGAAAAGAATTAATTGTACCTACTTTGTAGAATCATTTTAAGAATAGGAAACAAATTGTACAGATTAGATAGCCCAACACCTGATACAAAATGAGAGCTGAGAGCAAACATAGTATATATTGCTATTATTAAATAATTACTATGAATATTATTTTAAGGCAAAGAAAATCACTTCCTTGAAAAACCTGCACAATGGAAGGAACTTCCTGGACTAGAGCAAAAATGGAGAAGAGGAGGAAGATGAGCAGGAGTTATACTGGAAGCTATAGTGAATTAGGTGGTTCTTAGCCCGTCCTAAAAACTATTACCAAAAGGGTACATGGGAGACCAAGGTTACTGAGCTCACCAAGCCAAGACAGCAGGGACCTACATCTGAGCTTTGTCATTTATGATTCATGTTAATTTTTGTAATTATTTGAACTTTTCTAGCGCTCATGTAGGCCACTTATAAAATACTGATATTTGATTATTTCTAAAGTTTTATTATTCTATATCCCTTAATGAGACCAGAAAAAGTGAAATGCCTTGTCTGGTTATTCATATGAACCAGGTCCTGATGGAAGAGAAGTTTAATTTATCACTTTGAACATCAGTAAGCAAACTAGGCCTGTGGGCCAAATATGGCCCACTGCTTATTTTTGTAAATAAAGTTTTATTGGAACACAGCCCCAGTCATTCACTTACATATCATCTATGGCAGCTTCATGTTATAATGACAGAATTGAGTTGTTGTGACAGAAACCATATAGCCCACAAAACCTAAAGTATTTACTGTCTGGACATTCATTTAAAAAAAAAAAAAAGTTTGCTGGCCCCTGGGCTAGACTCAAAATAAAATCCTTCAGCAAAAACAAAAAACAAAATAGTAAAACCACAACTTTGCAAACATTTCCTTGAAGTATTTTGGGGGATAGTTGCTTATTTTAGAAGACAAAACAGATTAACTCCTTGGACTTGATCTTTTCTATTTGCTTTTCAAGAAGGGTTAGTTGCCAGTAGTCAAATCAGGTGGGAAATGATCATAAAAAGATTAAATTTATGGTTTAAAAGAGAGAAATTACATTTTGGAGGAAAGGATTTCAACAAGTTTTAAAAGTGGCTAAGAAGCCTTTAACTGGAATAAAATCTCAGAGATATGAGGCAGTAGAGTTTAGGTCGCTTATCACAATTCTAGAAATAGAAAAACAAATCTAATTAAAGCAATGGGAGCAAATACAGAGTCATGTGTCTCCCCAGATAATGGAATTTTGAAGACAATGGAGCCCTGAATTGCCTATAGGGGATTTTACCAAACACGGAGCTCAGCCAGGATGTCCAAAGACAGAACAAACTTTAGAGAAGTAAAACGAAAAGTTATTTTAATTCATAATGAAAAGAATCCTTCACCACAGAATACAGAAGAAGTAAAAACATATCACCCCCAGAAGGACAGAAGTAATAGACTGTTAAGAACAGGTGGAGAAATTTTATGGAGGTTTTTTTTTAATATGGAAAGATTTTTTTCAAGTGACTGCATGGGACTTTCCTACCCTGTTAGCTGGCCTGCAGCCAGGTGGCCCAGTCCCCAGAAAAACCTGCCTTCTCTCAAGGTCATGGGCTCTGCAGCCCCCGCCGCCCTCATGCCCTACTTTTCAATTTAGTCCCAGATGGGTGCAGAGATGGTGTCCCAGGTCTGGAAGGGGAGGGGAAGCCTAGGAGGAGAAGGGTGAGTATCTCTGGTATTTCCACGCACTGCATTGCAACTCCTCACGGTCATTCAGACCAACAAAGCACCGCGTGATTGCCTTGCTCACCAGGACCGAGAATCCCCACATCAGCAAGATCTGAAGCTCACATCCTAGGGGATACAGGGTCACCCTCCAGAGGGGGCTGCTGCAGGAGCAGCAATGGAGTGAAAGGTATGGGAAACTATCAGGTAAGTTTGTTTTTTTTTTTTCCTTACTTGCAAACTGTATGTTTGCTGGTTTTCCTTTCTTTTAAAAAATCAAAAGAACACAATGCAGTCATTACAAATCAATTGGCTGCAAAAGTTTCAACATTTGTGATGTATTTGTTCAAAAACTACTGGGGCTCCCCCTGGCTCAGTGGATAGACCATATGACTCTGGATCTCGGGGTTGTAAGTTTGAGCCTCACATTGGGTGCAGAGATTACTTAAAAATAAAAGGTTTAGGGGTGCCTGGTGGCTCAGCCAGTTAAGCATCTGCCTTCTGCTCAGGTCATGGTCTCAGGGTCTGGGATTGAGCCCCTCATCAGGCTCCCTGCTCAGCGGGAGGCCTGCTTCTCCCTCTTCCTCTGCTGCTCCCCTTGCTTGTGCTCTCTCTCTCTGTCAAATAAATAAATAAAATATTTTAAAAAAACATTTTTAAAATCTTTTAAAAAACCCTACAGATGAGTGCATAAAAGTACTTTACACTAAAATGTCAACTGTTCTTTTTCCTGAGTGGTGAAACCTGATTGCTTTTTTTCCCCATAATGTGCCTATTTCGTAAATGAATTTATGCTGTTCCCATTCCTAGAAAAAGTGTAATCAATGCTATCAGTGCTTAAGCCGCCCTCCTGACTCCTTGTGGCCGGTGCTCCTGAGAGTCAGGAGGCCAAGGGATGGTGTCTTCCAATACAGGGATTGGTTTCCTCGGTGCTTGCATAGGGTACGCACCCAGGGCGTTCTCACAACCCCACAACACACCCAAAATCCCCGCTGTCATGGGCTCCTTGTACAAAGTCACATCCTATTCCCCCTGAGTGTGCTCATGGGATTTCCTGAAAGTCACACCCCTGCCTTCCGTTCCCCTACTGAGCATTCAACATTCCCCTTCGCCAGCAACTCTAATGACAAAAGTCATTGCTGCACCAGAGTCCTTTAGAAGGAGGTTTTACCTACTTATCAGGACACATGTTCGTCATCATACATACAGGGGTTCCTCGGCCGTAAGCTCTCCCAGGGAGCAAGGGTGTGCACTTCCTGCCAGCAAGCGAGAGCCCCCAGTACAAGTGCTGGTGACCCAGATACCGAAGAGGGCAGCAGAACCAGAGAGCGCTGCTTTCTCTTCTCACACCACCCAGTGTTTAGCAGAACCGATGAGACTAGGGCTGTAGCCCCACACGGTCAGTCATCTTGGAAAAGCCATTTTGAGTAAGTACCAATGTAGAAGATGACTATCTTGTGATAAATGTGGTGATGGAACATGTATTTGGTTGTCCTGTTAAGTTATTCCCAACACTTTCTTTTTTTTTTAAGATTTTATTTATTTATTTGAGGGAATGAGAGAGAGAGAGAGAGCGCAGGAGCAGGGGGAGGGGCAGAGGGAGAAGCAGACTTCCCGCTGAGCAGGGAGCCCAATGTGGGATTTGGTCAGGACCCTGGGATCACGACCTGAGCTGAAGGCAGATGCTTAACCAACTGAGCCACCCAGGCGCCCCTTCCCAACACTTTCTTTTCAATTTTTTGGTAGATCATTTTAGCTCATCACCGCCCCGACTTATACCTTCTCCTACTTTTATTCCCTGAACCTCTCTGAGCTCCATGTCGGGTTTCCCGGCACTGGACATACTCGCCTGTCCTGTAAATCTTGCAGCCTTCTCTGTACCAGTCATATCTGCACAAATGGAGTCTTCAGGGTTGGCTGCCACCTCCTTATGTCTGACTTAGGTTGTAAACGCTTCAGGGCTGGCGCCTCGTCTTTTTACGTCTCACTGTGCACTTGAAGCTGGGGGCTGAGGACACACGACTTCTCTGCTGCCCAGCCCGCTCCTCCGCAATGTCCACCTCAGCTGGGCACTCTAACCCCCCTAGAGACACCATTTGCAGAAACAAGAAAGTTCTTCATTTCTATGAAGAATTGGAGATTTGGAATTTGGGCTTGTGTGTTCTTTAAAGCCAAGGAATGACCAAGAGCCAGAAAACGAAGGCCATCGATCAGTAAGAAACAGATGTGACATACAATTTAACGTGACTCAGTCGTCAGGTGGAAGGCAGGTGAGGGGCTGCATACCTGAAGAGGGAAGGCATGCTTCAGAGTCAAACGTCTACTTTGCTCACGTAAGCAGGGATAATAACTTTGGAAGGCAAAAGTTTGAGAAGAAAATCAACACTGGGAATTAACAGGAGGGAGCTGGAAAAACTCCCAAGGGGTAAGTGGATCAGTTATTCAAAGGGATAGAAATACAGAGTGGGTCATATGTGGGGCATGTTTGCGGGTGTTGTTCACTGCTCTGTCATGACCTGTGATTTTGGGGGACGAGCCCACACCCCATCATGGATCTTTTCAGTGGCTGCCTGGGACACCCTTTCCACATTTAGGCTGGTTCGTGGCTTACCGTGACTTTTGAGGCCAAATGCCTGGCTCTATGACTTTCCCTCTGTGCAGTCTTGGTCAAAGAATCAGCCTCAAGGACTGACTGGGGGAAATCCAGGAGACAAGGGCCCCGGGCCGGCGCTCAATAAATAATCCCTATTGTTTGCTATCATGCTCTCGATGGAAGAGAAACCGCTGTGTAGACTTTTGTGAGAGCATCTTTAATGCCGGGACATGCACGCACGAGCACACACTACGTGCTCCTATCTTATTCACTCATTGTAAATATGGTGCACCTCCCCAGCAACATTTTAAGCTCCTCGTGGGTAGAGAGCCTTATGCTACTATTTTTGACTGATCTAACATATTTGAAATCGTTTTCTCCCCCTATTCTTTGACTTAATAATAGCATTCTTTGATGTATAAATTGGGCTGCTATGTATCTGAAAATGATATTCTTTCAGCTTTGTCAGTTATGATAGTTTATTTTGCAATCCATCAAGTGATTTTGAATATCTGCTTGTGTGCTCTAACCTAGCACACCAGAGAAAAAGTAGGAAAAGTGAGCACAACAAGTTGGCGGGGGGTGTCCACAGAGACGTTGGCATCTCTTCACTTCCCATTAATCCTGGAGTCTCCCATGGCCATGGTGCCTTCCTCGTCTTCCCTGCCACTGGGGCTGGTGCAGATACATGTGTGGGAATCAGGACGTCGCTCTGACGCCCCACAGGTGGTGGAAACTAGAGGTCACGGGTGAAGAAGGGACGGTGGGGTACACCTGGAAACCTTGTGTGTAGGGGCAGGAGTGAGAGCAGGTGGACTCACCTGGCAGAACGTATGAAGGGCGAAACAGCAGGGGATGGTTCTGTTAATTCCTGGAGGTCTTCAATGGGAAAACCCTGAGTAAGACTAGGCAGCGAGATTTGCAGGGGACCCAGAAAGCAGCATTACAGAAAATAAGGAAGGAAACATTTTCTAGGAGAAAGATTACATGTGGACGCTTCGGAGGTTGTTGGACGAGCCCCAGAGGAAGCCGATCGATGCAACAATTAGAAGGTGACCGGTGCCCGCCAAGGGCCTGAGCATCCTGCATCTTCCCTGGAGCACGAGTGGCAATGTATCAAAACTTCAGATCTATAAACTCTTCACCCAGTAATTCCATCCTAGGAATTTATCCCAGGGCACAATTGTGGAGGAGTATGAAGATTTGGGTCTCAGCAGATAAAAGACTATTGTTGGTGGCAATGTTTAACAAGCAGGGTCAGTGAAACTCATGATGAGATTTGGCAAAACAATAAAGCATTGACTCTGATGCAACCGTTAAAAGTGATATGGTGACGTGATTGTTGTAAAAATGCACATCATATATCTTACAGTGAAAAAAGCAGCTAATAAAATGGTATGTCTATCTTTCCCTTTTCTTGAACATCCATACACAAATGATGGTTTTCTCCATCTAGCAGGGCAAAGTTAACACCGAAAATAAGAACGCGCCGAATGAACCTCAGTTATACTACTTTTCTGCGGCTGTGGGGCCTCCAGCCGGTTATTCATCCGCTTTGCCTCCATTCCTTCCCTCGTGAAATGGGAGGGCAATAATTGGCAATAATTGGCACCTCTTCACTTCCTCGAAGAGTTGTCAGGTGTAAGTGAGCAGATACAGTGACATCACTTACAAGAGTAATTCTATGTGTTTGCTATTATTGCAACTTGTCATATTTTTTAAATTTTCTTCTTTTTTTGAATCTATCTTTTTCTTCCAAAATCAAAAAATATTCATGCTAATTTGGGGGGAAAAGTATAATTACTGAGGACATTCAAAAAATGACTTTTGGCATAGGAGCTACAAAATATCTTTCTGGGGTTCATATCTTTCAGAATGATGTTGCAGGACCTTGGGGAGAATTAGGATGGCCATTTTAGACCTAACCGTGTTGAGACCTTGAATTGAAAAAGTCTACTTTGAAATTTACCATGGGCAAGTTTTCCTAAAACATGTACAATTATTAGCAATTGAATTTTAGACATTCTGTTTTCTTTTAATTGCGATGTATCTATTCAAAATACCAACATGGCTTTCAAGAGTTTGGAGGTCTCCCTCATATGGCTTTGAACTTGATTTAAAAAGAGAGAAGATAATCTGGAATGTTTATTCATTCCAGTTGGTGTTTAAACAGTTTTGTAGTTCTGCTAAGGATCTTTTTTCCTCAAAAAAGTGAAGTTTTCATTTTTCTTCAAATTCAGAATGATCCTGTTTTATTCTGATTCAATAGCATATGCAGTACCTAGCATAATATATACATATGGAAGATTGTCCTTGATTAGTAAGAATGTATTTCTAAAGTAACTCATGCCATTTAGCATGGGATTGTTGATACGTTTTTATTCATATTTTTCTTTTAATAGTATTATCAAAATCACTATAAACTATACCTTTTTAGAGACAGTATTTGGTAAAATATTTACATAACACTTTAAAACCTCAAGAAATGAATATAAATTATAGAAATTAATATAGAATTGATATAGCTCCATCAGAAAAAAAAATCATTCTAGTTACCTATGAAAGGATTTGTTTTTAATAAACAAATCAATCTTCCACTTTTCATTTGAGAAAACAAATGGAGTGATATGTAGAACTAATGCTTAATTTTCAAAGTTGCATCCAAACCCACCAGCCAATTGCATTTGGAAATTTGCTGTATAGTTGGGAGCAGTCCTCACCGCATCTCTAGCTACCCGGTTTCTTGCAGAAGATGCATTGTGTGGCCATGATACAATGTATCTAAAAAGGAATAGACAGTAATACTGAGCTGTTAAGAAGAGAAGAAATGCAGTGTGAAAACCTTTCAGAATCTAAATATTGTGTACTCACAGTTAGTGGGTGCTTCCATAGCACCCCATGTCGTAATCCTCCCTCCCCAGCCCTAGGACACACACACACACTGTAACAAAGTTAGCTATCTTCTGTCTTCCTTGCTGACGTCAAGCCAACAGCAAGAGCAGAATTTGCATCTTACGTGTTGTGACTCTCACCGTGCCTCACACATAAGCATTTGCTACATGATGCGACATTCCTCAGGGCTTCTGTGTGGGTGCTGAACCCAAGGCACGGTGCACTCTGAGCAGCTGCTATAATCCTGTTCCTCGGTCCCACACTGGACACCATCCCACCAACAACTCTCAGGACTGAGGCTGGGAACCCACTGCCAAAGGATATGGTAAGCCATGTTGCCAGAAGCCCATGGACTTTGTATAACTTCACATGGGAACTGTAAGTAAATAAGTAAAGGCAAAAAAGCCAGAAAATCAAATGTCTTTTTTTTGCATTTTATTTCTAGCATTTCTTGGTTATTGGTGAGTCTTTCAGCATCAAATTGGGAAAAGCCAATTACAACATTCTATCTGTGACTTAATTTCTCCTGGTAGAATGCAATGCTGATAGCCAAAGGTCAGGATTTCAGCATTTTCTCAGTGCCTTTTATTTTTAATCCTTCTGCACTGACTTTATCATTTTTAATACCTATTTAAGTAATTCAGCTCACCCAATTATTCTTTAACAAATTTTTCTCGATGACCCCTCTCTAGTATGGCATGCGGGTTGCTTGCTATTAGCTTAATGTAGTACAATTAATATCTTCTCGGCATTCCTTCTTTATTCAACAAGTAGTGCTGGTAGGGGCCAACCTATCTTTTAAAGGTAAACCTTGTCCAGTTAAACACAAGAATGAAATCACTATAGATCTATTATTTCTCGGAACAGAATATCTCCATTTGCATAAAATATTCTTCCTTTGACAAGTTGCCAGGAAGAAACACCTCATGCCCATTCTTCACCGTGCTCTTTCTATGGCATTAAGAATAGAAGAAATTACCATGGTGGCCTTAAAACTATTATTCTCTCCCCTTGCACCTCCCGGCCCCTCCTAAGTTACAATATCGTGCCTCTTTGAGAGCTCTGTCACTGAAATATCCAGATAATGGACAAAGGGGAGCCTCTTACATAATGTAATTTCACACTAAGGAAACTGGTTCATGGGTTGGGATATTAGGGTCAAATGCAGAGCCTACAACCCTTAAGTTGTTTGAAGAATAATGGCTGGAGTCAAAATTTAAATAAAATTTAAATCTCAACAACTAAATGATCTATAAGCTGTAGGGACAAGTGGCTAGTAGACCAATCACATGCTTAAATACTAAAGGGAAAGAACATAGGTAGAGTGCTATCATATTAGAAATAATACGGCTGCTTAGGGAGCAAATGTCTTTCTTTGAATATAAGCATGCAAGGTAATGCTTCTAAATGTAAGACTTATGGCCCATGAGGAAATGGGATTGTTGGCCATTTCGGAATAAAGACATCCTCTATCAATAGGCAAGTGTGATGTTATTTTTACCTGTCGACTTGACTGGTCCACATGATGCCCAGATATTTGGTGGAACATGACTGGATGTGTCTGGGAGGGCATTTCTGGATGAGGTTCACATTTGAATACACACACACACACACAAACACATCCTATTGATTCTGTTTCTCTGGAGAACACTGACTAGTACAGCAGCGTTTGGGGAAAAGCTCAGACCAGTCTCATATCCATAAATGGTGAAGAACCATCTGCTCACCTTGGTGTGAGGCATCATGTTCTGGGAAGAACCAGGGTCGGAGCAGCAAAAGAACGATCTATCAGAATTCTTGATGGTTTGACCAGTGGTGCTATTTGGCTACTATCCATATGACACCTCCAAGGTTTAGATAACCTTTAAATTTCCTATGCCTCTAAATTGGTTTGGAAATCTGTCCAATTGACATTTAAACACTTGCCTTTGGCACATTCAACTCTGATGGAGCTCCAGCAGAACGGAGCCCCACGCCGGGACTGCTGTCTGCCTCTTATAGGCAAGTGCCCCATCCTCATCTGGACATTTCAATTCCGGAGATCAAAATATTGGGTATATTTGTGCCATCGGGTTCTTAAAATAAAGTCATCGTTTTCAATTACTCAGTCATGAGCGAAAGCTTTTAAAAAGGGAAAAAGGGAATTACCAGCCCCAGTTGGTTGGCTTCTATGTTTCTTCATTTGTAATACAAGTGGTTCTCACTTTGCAAATGGGCCAAGGGTCTGCATGCAGATCTTCTAGCTGATCTTGAAATTCCAGCCCTTGTTTATTTTTCATTGACCAAATCAGACAAGCTGTCTAATCCATAGATTATTCACCTCTAAAAAGAGAGTGTATTAGTTTCCTGGATTTACTGTAACAAAGGACCACAAACGTGGGTGCCTTAAACAACAAATTCATTCTCTTCCTCCTAGAAGCCAGAAGTCCAAGAGCCAGGAGTTGGCATGGTTGGTTCCTCATGGAGTTCTGAGGGCGAATCTGTCCCAAAACCTTCTCCAGCCTCTGGTGATGGCTGCCAAACCTTGGTGTTCCCTGGTTCATAGATGTATCTCTCGAGTCTCTGCCTCCATGATGTCTCCTGGCTGTCTTCCCCCTGGGGCCTCTATATTTATATTCTTCCTCTCTTCTTATAAGGATACAAGCCACAATGGGTTAGGGCCTATCCTAACCCAGGATGACCTCAAGTTAACCGAATAAAGTCATATTCTGAGGTTCAGGAGTTAAGACTTCAACCTTTTTTAGGGGACCCAATTCAACGCAAACTGGTGCAATCATTACACTTGCTTGGTAGATCTGGGAGCATTGGGTGCCCAGAGTGGCACTCATCGGTGGCAGGTGTTCCAGTTATAAAGGGCATTTTCTGACCCTAAAATCTCATAGTGGTTTATAAGCTATGAAACACCAATGTAGACCGCTATTTCTGGTTTCTAAATTGGGTTGCCAAGGAGCATACCTCTATCTATGTGATGTGAGAAAGCCCCTTGAAGGGGCAACTTCCTTGTGGCCTCTGTAGAATCATCTTACCAAATGTGTCCAGAGAAAGATGATGGCCATTCTGCATATGCCTACAGTGTGAATACCCTCCATTTGCATTATCGGAAATGTCACCTACACCTGCTCACCTGCATCACACAAGTGATGCATCCTCAGGACAGACCTGTGAGGGAGAGAGACACTGTGGTGATGGTGACTTTGTGGAGATGCTCAGGGGACGCACATCACATCATGTGGGTCACCTTATTAGAAGGCCCTTTGTGACAAAATATCACGTCCCCTTGCCTGCAACCCTCTCTGCGTAGCCTGCTTTTTATTTCCTGAATAGGGCTAACTACTACCTGACATGGGGTATATTTATATTTGATTTTGTTTGCGGTTTTTCTCCCCACCACAGACTATAAGCCCCATGAGACCAGGTATTTTTATCTGTGTGGCCCCCTGCAAATCCCTCGCACCTCAGAAAGGATGAATAAATCAATGAACAAATAAAAGAAAGATGGTTGGATGAGAAGTAGACTAAGCGAGTTGCCTCGTGCACACCCACCTACGATTCAAATCCAAGTGGTTCTGACGTTGGAGCCCGTGTCCCGTGAGCATGACAGTCGGGCTGTCTCTCAAGCCATCGCCCTCCCCAGCCTTTAGAATTCAGGAACAGAGGAGAGGTGCTACCAGGATGGGCAAGACCTTAGGACTCAACTTCCTCTTCTCTTCACTTACCTGCACCCCCAAAATACTGCTGAGATAACCCCATGACTTTCCTAAGACCCACATTTCTAAGGGGGAAAACAGCCTGACCATCTGTGATAGCTGATGCTTTGTGAAATGTCAGAAAACACACATGCAATCTAACATCAGAGTTGGAAGAGAAATGAGAGGTTACTTTCATCCAAACCCCTCATTTAACTGATACAATACGCGGCTCCTCCTCCCAGCTGCTTGAAACAGAGATGGATATTTGATGCGCAGTTTGTTTTATATTTTGTCTTTCTCAGATTTATAAGACGGGTTTTGTTTTCTTTTGTTTTGTTTTGTTTTCTCCTATAAGAATCAGAGAACTCCTCTGCATTGGACATCAGTCTACATTTCTGTGCATTTCCCACATCAGTTATTACAATAAAATGCTGCATTATTTCTTAGTCATTTTGCCCAGGAAAACCTATTTCAAGTAGCCTGGTTTCTTTTCACTATTTTTAGGCTCAGGAATTATGGAACTTTGTGGACCAACCTATCGCTTTGCAAATCTAATATTAGGAACAATTCCACATAAACATCTGCCTTTGCGGGAGATGGCACCTCCTTTAATGAATTACGACGGGTAAGCAGTGAGCAGTTCTGCAGGCAGAGGCTCAAACCTCCATGTTGGGTTCCGAACAGACTTACCGTTGTTTAGGGGGTCCCAGAAATTGCCGGAAAAGTGTCTTCTAAGAAGAGCAGAATCTGAGTCGGTCAAAAATGTAGCAGGGAGGGATGTCCCTCCTCTGCAGAGAGGCACCCAGTGATCTTTATGCAGCACAGAGGTGGGCGCACCCCATGATGAATGCTTGCGCGCTCAGTGTGTCGGGTAGGCAAGGATGAAGAACAGTTCGCCCACTTGCTGTACATGAATGCAAATGCACACCAAGTGCACCTTGTGTCCTACAAAATCCCCTCTGATGTCTCAGGAGTAAGAGTGAGAAATGCTGACCCCAGAGCCCTGCCGGTCAAGAGACCCTGTCACTGTCCCCACTGCTCGTGCAGTGCCTGGCCCCTGGAGGCCTGGGGAGGGGGCGCCAGGCAGCTCTGGATGAGACTGGGGCTGTCAGTACCAGCCTGGAAGGCCAGCAAGGCCATACGGCGCGGCCAGATTTGTTGTGAGAAACATTTAGACTCTATGTTTAATGTCTGGAGCTCACCATTCCTGCCATCTCATGCACGCAGAGAAGTGGAGATTCCAACACAGGGGAGGGTGGGGCGGGCCCTTTTAGGAATCTGGCCAGCTTGGCTAGAAATGCCTGGTAAGCCAGAGCCCCTCCGAGAAGCCAGGCCCCCCGCAACCTGCATCCATGGGCACTGCTGTCTGCCAGCAAGTTAGCGGCCTGTGGAGGAGCCAGCAGCTTACCTGCAGGCTCTCGCCTGCAGTGATCCTGCCCCCCACCTGCAGCCAAAGGCCTGGCTCGCCCAACCCAATTACCTGCCAACCACCTAAAATGACCCCCAGGGAGAGGGGGTCCCCTCTCTCATTTCCACAGGCCCGGAGGTGAGAGAGGGGAAGGGAGAGGGCAAGAATGGAAATGAGGGCAGAGAGCCTTGGAGAACAAGGGCCTGCTTGGCACCGGGCCCTGCTTTTCCCAGCAGCCAGTGCAGTCCTGGCAAGGGGTCCTGGCCAGGCTCCTTGCAGGGGGGGCGGAGCAAACCTGCTCAGTCACCATGGCAACTAGTCTCCCTGGTTACCCCGAGGGGGAGGGGCCGGGGCCTGCAAGAGAGCAACGTGGGCCAGGGCTTGGGCTCCAATGGGCACCTCTGCACAAAGCCCCTGCTTGGGGATGGAGGCCCCCCAGCAGGTCTGGAAGGGCCCTCTGAAGCCAGAGGCTTTGGCGGTCAAGTCCGACCACCTGGGGCTGCTGTGCAGGGAAATGAAGAGGCCATCATCAGATGTTCCCTGAGGGCCCGGGGAAGGCCCAAAAGTCCCAGCACCGAGGCCACCCACTAGGTGACTGGAAGATCTAGAAGTGATCCTCCTGACACTCAGAGCACCCTTCCAGGGGGGGCAGCATCAGCCTGGACATTCTGCAGAGAAGACAGGGTGTCAGGGCACTGGGACTAACCCCAAACCTTCAGAGCTTTCTGCTTCTCCTGCCTTCTCTCCTGCCTGGCACCCTGTCCTCTCTCTGCGCCTCTCCCTCCTTGTCTGTCTGGCTCTCCCCTGCCCTCATTTCCTCCCTCCCTTCCTCTCCCTTTTCCTCCCTCTCTGTCTCTCCCTCTGGCTCCCCCTCCCTCCTGACCTCTCCTCTCTCTCCCTCCTTCTCTCTGCCTCCCTCCCTCCCTCCTTCTCTCTCCCTCTCTGTTTCTCTCTCCCTTTTCCTCTTCGCCACCCTCCCTCTCCCCTTTCCCATCCTCCCTGCCCCCTCTTCCACCCCATCCCTTCCCACTGCCCCTTCCCCCTCCTCCCCTCCCCCTCCCCCTGTCTATACAGATGGAACTCTGACACCTTGGCTCAGACATAGTCCTGTAATTCTTTTTTTTTTTTTAAGATTTTATTTATTTATTTTGACAGAGAGACAGAGAGAGAGAGGGAACAGAAGCAGAGGGAGTGGGAGAGGGAGAAGCAGGCTTCCCGTGGAGCCCGATGCAGGGCTGGATCCCAGGACCCTGGGATCATGACCTGAGCCGAAGGCAGACGCTTAATGACTGAGCCACCCAGGCGCCCCTGTCCTGTAACTGTTGAAGGAACTAGGGAGCTAGTACTTTAACATTCAAGAAGGATCCTTTAACTATCTTCAGTCTTTGCCAATTCATTTCCTGTTATCAAAAAAGAAAAAGAAAACAAACAAAACCTGCATAGCCCAGAAACCAGATCACTGGATGGTCTCCTGTGGAGGACTTGTCCTGTTCTGGCGGATGTGGCTGCTGGGAGAATCTGGGCCATCTCCAGGGGGAGGTCCTGCGTCAGTAGCAGAGGGGAGAGAAGATGGCCCACGGAGTCCAAGTACACACAGATTTCTCTTCACCTCGCATCACGCATGTTCTCAGGGAGACTTTCTCAGCACACAGTCACATTCAGGATTAGTACTGTTCCCCCGGAGGAACAGCCTACCCGCCATCCGGATAATAGCGAGTAGTGGCTCTGGGAGTTGCTTTCTTGCTGGAGGAAACTTCCTTAAGTTTGTTGGGACGATCACCTGCGACTTGCGCCCCATCACCGTGACCCTCCTAACTGCCACACTCCCTCACAAAACAACCTGTGGTCTCGATGCCTCCCAAGGTCCAGGTGAGTGAGCCTTTGGTGGTCCCTGAGGCAGCAGGTGGGGGCACCATGCCCGCCCCGAGCCACAGACGCTCCCAATGACGAGGGGCTGCACCAGAAAGCCGCGTGGCCTGGCTGGTCTTGGCACGATGTGTGACAGCTCTGTGGGGAGAGAGAGAAGCTCGGAGTCCCTGGCCGAATCACGAGGTTTCTTACCCCAGGATTCATTTCAAGGGTGTCCGAGGCAAACAGCAGGTTACAAACACACCTTCTGGGAAACTTAGGAGGCGATGTTGAACCTGTGTTATTCTGTATCCTTTAAAGACTCAGGAAGAGCCTTGAATGTGCCTTATGGGCCAAATCCTCTGGTTCAGCAAGAGTCAAAATAATGGGAATTAGCCTGCTTCTATATATAACGCTGAAACCTCCTACACATCCTTTTCACAGAAGTGCAATGAGGATTAATCATTAATGTTCATAAAAAGATCTGAAGAAAAAAATCATTACTCGTAAATGCTAAATATTGTTAAGGATTTGGATAACAATATCAAGATAAATATAAAGTATGAAATAAGAAGTGCCAAGTATTTGCTACATCTATTAGTAACAACCCCTGGGATGCATGTGTGCGGGCCAGGGAAAACACCAGTTATTGGGTATTCCTTTGAGGTCATTTGGACAGCTGACATGATTGAGTTTAGAAAATCATTCAAGGCTCCTTATTACCCAGGGATTTTTTTTTTTTTAAAGATTTTATTTATTTATTTGAGACAGAGAGAATGAGAGACAGAGAGCATGAGAGGGAGGAGGGTCAGAGGGAGAAGCAGACTCTCTGCCGAGCAGGGAGCCCGATGCGGGACTCGATCCAGGGACTCCAGGATCATGACCCGAGCCGAAGGCAGTCGCCTAACCAACTGAGCCACCCAGGCGCCTACACAGGGATATTGAATTACACAGGCTTAGATGACTTCCATGAAGCGGTGTCTCTGAGATGGTCTCATAGGCTCTTCAGGCTATTAATAAAATGGAACACTATTTGATGTTCACAGGCCTGACATCTCACACCAGAAACTCAGCTTTCTTTACACTTGTAGTACTTTTTTACATGTTAAGACCTCAAATCAACACATAAGATTCAGTGGAATGAACCACTATCCACTTCCATTAAATGCAGTGTACGCAAAAGGACAATTCATGAATTTTTTAATTGTTCTTCTCTGTGCAGAACACAAGTTCTCATATTTTATCATGTTTCAAGGCCAATTCTTTTTATCAAACCAAGGGTAATAAGTAGGTGGTTATGACTATAGAATTTATTAGGAACATTACTGTAGAATTTATTAAATGCAAACAGATCACCCCAAATTGAAGTGAGTTTACAACTTGCAAAGTTACCTATGGCAAGTCCTCTCATCTGTCCCATGTCTGTATTATTCCTATTTTACTGATAAAGAACCACTTGTCAAGTTACCCAGGGCTACCCCTTGCACTCGGAGGGACAAGTACGAAGTTAAGAGCTCAGCACCTGGGGGGCTCAGTAGGCAAACATCCAACTCTTAGTTTCAGCTCAGGTCATGATCTCAGGGTCTTGAGATCAAGCCCTACATTGGGCTGTGTACTCAGCTTGGAGTCTGCTTGAGATTCTCTCACTCTCTCTTCCCCTCTGTAAAAAAATAAATACATAAATAAAACTTAAAAAAAAAAAAGTTAGTGGCTCACTGGGAACACATTCTCTGACCCAGTTGCAAAGTAAAAGCATGAAGAACAGAAGTGAGGAAAGAGGAGTTCACCTGCAGACCTGTATGTAGGCACAGAGACAGAGTTTCTCGTTCTAACTCTGAAGCTTGTTCTATTTGTTTTTAACCACACTCACATGCACAAAACAGAGAACCGAGCCATGAAGCGCCACACGTGTTTGCAGCAAAGATACAGAAGGTATCTCCTTATACGAGGGCAGAACACGGGAGAGTCCCACCACTGAGTCCCCCCTGTCCCAGGAAACAGTGACAGGTGTCGCTGGTTGACTGGCACGGAGTTAGAATCGGGGTGCCCTCCTGGGGCGCCTCTCAAGGGAAGCAAGCCAGCACAGAGAAAGTGATCCTCGGTCTTCTAAACAGACCCAGTGAAAAAAAAGGATATATTCCCTAAGACCTCACAGACCTAATTAAGATTTTTTGAACTTGATCAAAACATTAATTACTCTGTACAAACTCAGATGTCATAACTCAAACATATAGATGTCACATCTTATGACTGTTTCAATTGCTGTCCTGGGAAGATAGAGAGAAATTGAAATAGCACATCATTAAGTAGACTACACATCTCTCTTCCCCCTTGTTCTCATGGGTATTGAATCTTTACTGACCATTCTGGTTTTCTTTGTAGTCAACCAGGTAGCATATTAGAATACCAATTACTAATATCTATTGCACATCGCCCCTTGTCAGGCACTTTACTTCTGCTCCTCTATTTAATCTGTCAATAAAATTACCAGAGAGATTTTAGTATTTGCATTTCATGTGCATTTACACTCAGAGAAGTCAAGAATTTGCTCTAAGTTACACAGCTGGTAATTGGCAAACCTCCAGGCAAATCCGAGCCTGCCTGAGGTCCCTACATCCTTCTCCTCACACCAAACCCACCTCATGACAAAGGAGGGCAAAGAAGGCAAATCTGCCCTGTCTATTTCTGCCCTGAAACGTGTTGGAGACGTAGCTTCCTGAACTGTGAAAACAGAGCATTCATTTGTTTGCACCTAATTTAACATTGCTGTACTAGTCTCCATCTCCATTTCCTACCCATGGGTGTTTGTGTGTGTGAGCGGGATTGCTTACGGATTACGTGCTATCCTGACTGAGCCCTGGAAATACATGCAAACGTGTTCACAGAAATTGTTCTTGATACTCTTTTAATGGATTGCAATGAACGTTAATCCAGGAGAGATCATCTGCGGTAAGCCAGCACTGGGAGTGTCCTTGGCTCCCAAAGAAGACATTTCCAGAGCCTGAAGGGCACGTGGGCTTTCGTCTTGTGTACATGTCTGCATCGCTTCCTTTTCTTTCCATACATCAAACTCTCTCCTCATGTTTCCAAATACTTTGAAGGACATTCCCCTTGTCTTGTCTCCCGCGCTGGGGGCTGATGGCAAACTTTAACGTCAGCCGGATTCGCTCTCAAGCAGACTACATGGCACTGGGAGGTGGTCATGAAGAATCCAGGTGTTGAGCAGAAGGCAGGTGCAAAGCCCAGGTGTGGTCTCCTCCAGAACAGCCACAGGCAAGATATTCCCTTCCTGCCAGCAGACACTTGCGGAGTTACTAAATACACAGAAGTTCTTTGAGAAAATAAAATAGCCATACCAATATTCTGTGCATTGTATTCATCAGCCCCACGGGGGTTCCTTTAGGGCTTATTTACACTTTTTTTAAAAACACAGTTCCACCAATCCTTATAATCTGGTTTTCACATCCCCAGAATTTGAAAAACAACAAACTGGAAGGAGGAGAATGTGTTTCCATTGACCGGCATGCAGCCCTCGGCGAGAAGGCAACTTGAAAACAGGATAACAAGAACAGTATGGGATGGAAAGAGGAATAACCAGCATTCTGGAACACACAGAGAAGTGACCCGAGTGCCTCCATGCCTTCTGAGAACCAGCATCCATAAGGAGGAGCCGGGCCAAGTCAGGGTTACAGTTGGTTGCTCATCTCTGTTTTAGGAGGAGGAAAGGGTGCAACATTTAGGGGAAAACAATAAAACTTTGAAAGTGCTAGCACATGGAATGATGTCTGTGTTACTGGGAAGTAACAGCTGGGGAGTCCCTCCTTACCTGGCAGTCTTCCTCACCAGGAGCCGTGACTCTGAAATTGCTCTGCGCGGGCAGAGGCCAGCTCCACTCACCTGGCCCCCGCTCCACTCACCTGGCCCCTGGTCTGCTCACCTGGCCCCCGGTCCACTCACCTGGCCCCCAGTCTGTTCACTTGGCCCCCGGTCCACTCACCTGGCCCCCAGTCTGTTCACCTGGCCCCCAGTCTGTTCACCTGACCCCCGGTCCCATTACCTGACCCCCGGCCCACTCACCTGGCCCCCAGTCTGTTCACCTGACCCCCGGTCTACTCACCTGGCCCCCAGTCCACTCATCTGGCCCCCAGTCTGTTCACCTGGCCCCGGTCCTCTTACCTGGCCCCTGGTCTGCTCACCTGGCCCCCAGTCTGCTCACCCCCTCACCTGGCCCCCGGTCCCCTCACCTGGCCCCCAGTCCACTCACCTGGCCCCCGGTCCGCTCACCTGGCCCCCGGTCAGCCTGGGCCCCAGCACGCACCCATTAGCAGACTGAAGCCAATCAGCGCTGGACTTCAAACGTATCTGCTTGCTGTGAGTCCGGTACGTTCTGTGCTTCAGGCACTCTCTCTAACTCTCCATATAAATTATTTATGTGGCAAAGAAAAGATCACTTCCTCCTCACATGAAAACAATAACAGGAAGCCTCAAATTATGTACTGATATTTGGCAAAACATGAATCATTTATTCGGTTACTCCTTGCCCACTAGTGACACTGAGAAATAACACTAGTGGGAGCACTCATCTTTCTCTTGGAGGCTCGACATCATGCTAAGCATTTACTCATTTCACCTTAGTTAAAATTCACAGCAACCCTCAAAGGTTCAGACTATTACCCCATTTTACAAATGAGGAGACTGAGGCCCAGAGATTTATGTAACTTGCCCAAGGTCACGCATCTAGAGAGGAATCCAGAAAGACAAGTTGAGGGCGTTAGTCTGAGGGGGTGCTCAGGCAGCGATGAAACCCACCCTAGAGCCTTTGTGGACCTTACCTCATGCGTGTGGTCTGGCCAGTGGGCCCAGCCCTTATCACCCGCGGGGCCACTCTGCTGACCACGTCTGGGTAGGAGGGGAGTTCCTCGGCTTCAAGCAGATGAACAAATATTGTTTTAATTTCAACACTGTCCCTTCCACGGCTTGCTGGAGAGGGATTTCAGAAGGGGGATCTGCAGGCAGAGAAGGAGGGGCTCTTTGGGAGAACATAGGGGAGGGGCCAGACGTGAGAGAGGGGAGGGAGGTCACACAACGGTCCAGCCACTTGATCATGTGCCAGCAGGGAGCTGGGAGGGAAGCTGTTCATGAGGACACAAAGGAGGATCCCCCCAGGACGGTGGTGAGGGTCACGGCTGGGGGCGGGGGCAGCTGTGGTTACCATGGCCAGAGCACTTGTGAGAAGGGGCAGGGGAGAGGAAGGGCTAACAAAATCTGACCTGGAAATTGGGGTAAGGGATCAAGTCTGCAGCTACCGCCGGTGTGGAAGGTGCTTCCTTAACTCTTAAAGCCTTCCCCCTCGTGCACGATGCCCTGTGGATGTGGATCAGGTAAGAGCCGTTTTCATCCCCCGAGAGCCTGGGGCTGAGCATTTACTAGCACGCCCGGTGCTCGCCTCCCTCGGAATCAGGACGTTCCAGTACCCGGGCAGAGCTAACTCTGACAGGAGAGGAATGCAGAGATGTCCCGCCGGAACCCAGAGGGCCAGGAGCCTTCATCCCAGCAAGCAGGGTCTGATAAATGGAAAGAGGCATCAGATTTCAGCGAGGCCGAGATGGCCGTCGCAGGGCAGCGTGGGCCTTCTCTCCGCAGTCACCGGAAGCACTGTCCACACCGGGCTTCCCTCGGAGCCTTGAACACGCCAAGTTCACACGCTAAGCCTTTCCTCCTCCTCCACAGCTTCCCAGCCCTTACCTGGATGGCCCCCAATGCACCCTCGTTCCCTCTCGTGGAAACCAGTCACTTCCTCCTTACTGCCTTTCTGGAAGTTCCTGAGTTTGTGCATCAATTTGTTTGCTATTTGTTTATCTTGGGCCTCAGCCTCTGGGGTGGCCACCCCATGGGAGCCAGGATGATGACTTTGACTTTTACAACTCTATCCCTGGTGCCTGACCCCCTGTCTGGAACAGGTGAGCCCTCAGGAAATACTTGATAATTATTTGTTCGCCAATTAAGTTGAGTATGTGAAGAAGGGCATCTGATACAGAGGGGCAGATGCAAGCTCTCTGACGAGCGGTCTCTGGGAGGCTGGAGGACTAGATCTCACTAGAAGCCGGCTGGGGTCTCCTCCAGGAAGGCAGCACCGGACTTTCATTCATGTGTGACAAACGGGTAGCCATCCGTGGATCTGAATCCAGAGAGAGGCCAACTCCCTAGTCTTTCGTGCTTCAACAGCTTCCCGGGCCCCCTGAGGAATCTCATGGCCCGTGGGTCCCTGGTGCTACCAGTAACTTGGGGAGCATCCTCCAAAACAAGGCCCCCGTGTCACACTGAATAATTTGTGAAAATGACACTTAATTGGAACTTAGAAAAGAAAATATGAAAATAAATGTATTTTGTCTTACCTGTAACAATAATCCAGTTATAATTACAACTTATAAAAATGGTTCCAGAATAGAAATAAGAAAGTTTTTTGGTTGGTTTTTTTTTTTTTTTTTTTGTAAAATCTTCTGACACATTTTTAGGTTAAGCTACTGTACATCCTTCTCCTCGGGTTTGCTTCTGCGGCGAAACCGTAACAATCACCTGGCAAACAAATATTTTAGGTCTTCATAATTTTTCCTGAGGATCTCTCAGGAAATGACTTGAGCTCTGTGTCGTTTTCTTCCGAAGACCCTGTCCTCCCTGTGGAGTTTCTCCAGGGTGACGCCAACACACGCCTGCTAACGACCGAATGCTCTTTGTCAGTGTCTGTGTGAGATTTAAGCAACTCTCCAGTATCACCCCTACCGATTTCTAGAAGTTGTACAAGTTTTACATCGTTCACAACTTCCTTTTACGGTTCAGGGGTATGTTGTTGGGGTGTGTCTTCAGAGTGTCCGCGTCCGACTAAGCGAGTCGCCCCTGACTCCGCAGGAAGGAATAACCCAGGCTTCGGGCAGAAGCAGCTCCTTGAAGCGGGTCCGTTCTCGAAGGGAGGTCTCCTGCCTTGGGGAGAGCGGCTGCTTCTCCGAGCGGCCTTGCGCCGTGGATGACTGGACGGCTGAACGGGGATGGTGGCCGTTCTCCTCTGGACGCCCCAGGCCAGCATCCTTCTGCACTGAGCTACCTGCTTCTCTGTCTGCATCCTAGATTCCCACCAGGGACGCCCTAATCTATTTCTCGTATGTTACTTCTTCCAAAAAGCGCTTCCTAACCTCAGTCATCAGATTCATATCCACTGTCTTCCCACTTGCTTTTCCGGTCTTATTCTCCTTTTAACTGTAATATTGAATTGAATATGAGTGCTTTCATGAGGTGTAAAGGAGGTTGTATATGCTCCATGTGGCTGACCTTTCCAATCCCTGTCTGATACCTGATACCCAAGTAAAAGGATCTGTCTGCTTGGAGAGCCTCCCAAGAGGGCTACTGCTTACCTGTGCATCTGCACTTTATAAACTAACATGTCACATACGGACATGGACAGGCAGACAGACACCGTGCACCAGTTCTTCTTGACTAACCCACACATCACTTCATTTGACGAGTGTCTCTCCCATTTTCACCTGGCTGGATGCATTAACCCCACACCTGTATGGCCCAGGTTCCTTGTGCCTACCCACCTACTGAAATGGATTAGAAATATCTGCTAAAGTTGGTCTCTCCAACTAGATTTTAAGTTCCTTGGGGGTGAACACTGGATCGCAGTTTTCCTTCAATCTCAAATATCTGGTAGAGTGTGATATATAGCAAGTGCTTACTAAGAATGCGTTTCATTAAGTAATGGGTATGTATGAACTTTTTGTTGTAATTGTGTTGTCATAAATATATTAAGATGCAAACTCCTAAAAGGCTCAATTAAGCTGTGGCTCAGTGATCAGTATATCCAGTTTATCCAGGATGCCCTGCACTCTTGACCTTAGTCTTCCTCCTGCCTCTCCTGGCTGATCATCTTGGACAGATCACTTAGCCACCAAGCATTCCCATCATCTAGAAATTAAGAGGATTGGACTCATTGTCCTCAGGAGCTCCTCTAGTTCAATAATTCCAGGAATCATTGGACAATATGTAATTTACTGATCAAAAACCCCCCTTTCTAATCATTCATCAATTTGTTGTTTATCCATAAAGTCATATGGTTTTGTATTTCACATTTCCCTGTAGTAATCTGAAAATATATCAAACTCCTTCTAGTTTGGTATTTAATTCAGTGATCATTTTACCTCCGTGTTAAACAGATCTACCATCTTGGGGCAGAAATGTCGAGATGCTTAGGGACAGTGATTTATTTTGGACACACTGGCCACTGGGTCCCTATCTTTTAAAATAGAACCTTTAACAAATTTTTGTCAGATTAATCTCCTAAAATGTTCGAATGGGAGTACAAGGTCGATGCCATGGGTCCTCACTCCAAGAAGGGAGAACTAGAGCCCAACATTTTCAAAGCAGAGATAGCAGAGGATAGAACATGCATCCCGAGGTCATCAGGGAAGACCATTTCCACTTGTCATTCTTGTCATTGTTCAAAGATACTCATAAAAACAAACTCTTCTTTTTATGTGCATATATTTACAACATGAAACTACCAAACATGAAACGGCTTTCATTGGTTACCTTGTATAGCTTTGGTGTATGTTATGAGAACTTTTTACCTTGAAGCAGAAATACTTTAGGGAAGGAAAAGTCAGTTTTGTGCTAGCATCTGAGAATAGCAGCATATGGAGTTTCATGTTGTATAAATTCATAATCATTATTTGGTACGTAGTATAATTTTCAAGAAGTTAAACCTACAAGTGAGAAATTTGGCATCATAAAAGAAGCAACATCAAGAGCAAGAAATTTTGGCTGCCACAGGAGATTTTAGAGAAGGTAGGAAGATGTGCTGTGTGATGTACAGTCATGCTATCATGTAGAGGACCAAAGACAATGCTGAAAAGGTCAGAGATTTGGCTGATTCCAAAACATGATTAGCCAGGACAATGACGGCTGAAGAGTTAAATTTAGACTACGAGACAGATGCTCACATCCTGAAAGAAAACTGTACATGAGGAAGGTTCCTCTGAAGATTGTGCCAAGCACGTTGATTGATGAACAGAAACAGCAAAGCCTTGACATTTGTTCTGATCTTTCAGACAGAGCTGGATAAAATAATGCTTTATGAAGAAAAGAGTAACCAGGAATGAACCAAGGAGCAAAAGAACTTAGACTCAAGAGATGAGAGTCTTCAGTGGAAGCATCCACGTCCCTAATACTCCCCCAAAGTAAGTAGAAAAGTATTAAAATCATCTTGGACTTAGTCAATGTACACTTGCTGAGCACCACACTAGGTATTAGGTCGTAACAGAATTATGTTAAACATAGTACGAGTTTTAACTATGAAAGAGACATTGTTCCTGCCCTCCAGCTGTTTATCATATAATGAAGGAAAGTGAGGCAAGCACAAGAATCAAGATAGAACATCCTAGGAGACAGTAGGTGGCAAGCACCTCGCAGCAGTACCACCTGGTATCATCATGAGATGCCCACAGCTCTTTGTAGAGCGAATATCAGTGTGTTTCTCATATTGGTGGTCTGCTCAATTTGTCTTTCCAAGTAAAATGGCATATCCATGTATTTTGAGGAAATTGTGGTGTGAACATCTGAATTATGCCCAAGCAGGAAATCAAGATGAGCATCTTCAAGATGCAGTGTGCTTTCCATTACATGGTTTCGATCAGTTTTGTTGATACAGTGGCTCCCATAGATGTGAAACAAAAATTCATATATACCTTGAGAGAAATATCATTTCTCGCTACTGAGAAGAGTCAAGAAGTGATGCAGGCTTTGAAGAATTCCCCAAAATGAGTCCATCCATACCTTCTCCAACTGACACCTCTAAATAGGATGTTGTCCATCTCATCATTTGAAGATTTGGCATATTTTTAATAAAAATCAGTCTCTTCATTTAAGATCATACATTTTATGTATTTATTCATTAAAAATACCCACGTGTTCAGTTCCTACAGTGTGCCTGGCATCCTGGTAGAGCTAGATTTACACATCCATCATGGCTAATGTTTATAGACTGCTTAATTTTCATCAACAATCAGCAAATTAGTGGATTCCATGTTGACACTTACATTTGAACCTAAAGGTTTATTTATTTTACCATCCACATTAAGGAAACATTATAGAGAGCTTTTAAAAGAAAAACAAATAGCCTTGGGGACAAGGGAGTAGAAAGAATCCCAATTTATCATTTGTCCATGTTCAACAAACATTGCATCATGAACCAATAGCCCTTAATCAGGACAGCTGCAGGACCCTAAATAAATACTCCCTTATATTTAATTGACTTAGAGAGAAATCTTCTAATTTCCTGATTGTCTGTGAACCTTAGCCCATCTGTGGATGACAATGGTGGTATATGTGTGTGCTTTTGACAAATATGGAGGGATATCTTAGATATTGATGGTAAAATGAATAAATGTTACCGTGTGCAACAAAGGCAGAACAAAGTCACCATCTGACATTGACTTACAGTCATTCTGATTCAGACCCGAGCATCATTAAGAAGCATTCTTGCATACATGTGCCCATATATGTATTTAGAGATTTTTATGAAGCCTGAATGCACCATGTATGCAGTAATATGGATTAAAAATTACTAGATGTAGCCAAGAGGAAAGTGAAAGTGGGGAAATAGAAGAGCAACCATATAATTTACTGTGCTAGATACTTTCAAATAAACTGGTATTAAAGCTATCATAACAGTGATGAAAAGTAACTAGTCAAGCATCTGATTTATGATTTGTGAAGGGTATTCTCATTACCCTCTGTTCAAATGACTACTTGAGGGGCAAATGACTTTTGAGGATAAAAGCACTTATATTTTAAAATCCCAACAAACTAGTAACCTAGTTACTGGCACTCTAGATAAATACTTTCTCTTCTATCAGGTGTTACCATCAGGTTGGTTATGACTCCAACAACCAGTGATGGTAAAGGTTTTTATTGTATTTGTCTTCAAGAAACTAGCTATGGTCATTCTGATACCAAGAACAAAACAAAACCAAACAAAACAAAAAGTATCTTGTTTTGGAATGTGTTACAATACATCTTAAACATACAAAGAAATAAATCTATAAAATCTGGACTATAAGACTGTGTCTGGAGGTTATTTTTGTTAATTACTATGTGTCTCAGGTTGTCTTAGATATTTGCACTTATTTTTTTAAGGTAAATTGAAGAAAATTTGACTTACACAGAGATGAAAACTATCATCCATAATAAATGGCTCTAAGGATCCTAAAATGCTGAACTTCAGCAAAATGACTCGGAACAGCTATTCGTCAAGCATTCATTTTGGTTAAGGTAGTAATGAAGACCTCATTTCTCTTATGCTGGGAACCACTATTCATAGCTGTAATGAGTTGTTTAAACAAAACTGCCAACCAAAATTCCCACAGTTCAATCACGGGATATGGTGAAGTAATTTAAATTAATAATGACCTTGGTGAATCCAACTGGAAAGGAGATTTCTGGAAATTAAGGGCTCAATGCCTATAGTTCTCCCCCAACTAATTTCTTGGTGGTATTTACGGGGGGGTGAGTGGTACATGGGTTATGGCTATAGTTTAATTATTTTAAGCCATCCCTTTCAGGTGGCTGGGAAAGACGATAAATAGAGGTAGGTGATGTATAAAAGGAGAAACAAGGAGAAAAATTTTGTAGCAAATGTTAATTGAAGGAGATATATAATTTAAATTAGGTTTGCTTACTCCATCTTGGAGGCTGTGCCACTCACATGGAGATAACACATAAATCTGGATGAAAACTATTATAACCTCAGAACAATACAAAGGAATTTTTTTTTTTTTGTCTAAAAGAAAATAAAAACTAAGCTTGCAAAAACTTCCTGTAAAATTCCACTGCTGAGATCTCTCACATGCCTTGAGAAGGTAGAAGGGTCATAGATTGTGGCCTGAAAACTCCAACAATCATTGTCGTGCGGGGAGGAATCTGACAAATTATTATTGTACCATCTGTTCAGTTTCCTGTAAGCTTAATTCTACCCTTCTGTTTACAGAAAATATGTGTTTATAACATGGGGGGGGGGGAAGCCCAGCTACTTTCAGGCTCCTGCAAGATTGGCTGGTCAGAAGAGACAAATTCCTCTGGCCACTACAAGCTACTAAAGTCTCTCCACAGACTTGGGAGGATGAAATTGACAGTTGTTGTTTTTTTTCTTTTTTCTGCAAAGCATATTTACTTTTTATTCATTATCATTCTTAACTCCATCTAAACAATCTCTTGATTGTAATAGGTGATAAATGGGTCTGTAGCCATTGCATGTTTTAGGGTAACAGTCTATAAGGTAGGGATTCTATACCGTCATGCAGAGAATTTTATCTTGTTTGCTCCATAAACGTATCTGTTGCTGGCGCCCACATGTTTTTACCCACATTTAGCCATTTTGAACAGAGCCATCTCCCATTCAGGAAGACAGCTTCTCATGCAGGGTGCGAGGTATCTGCTACCGAGACTTTGCAGATTTCTCTCTTCTCAGAGCTGCCTGCCAGCCCCTGGGGAAACCACTCCCCTTCTGCACTGTACAAATATGCAGTGAAGCTTACAATAAGGTACACTGGGCCACATGGCAGTAACTCATGTGCTGATATAAGATTAAACGATATAAATAAAAAGCCAGAAATCGTGATTAGCATTTAGAAGCAGCATTAGCAAATTTCAGACGAGGTAAGCCAATGTCGGTAATCTAACGACAGTTTAAAATACATTATAAATATCTAGTTTCATCTCAGGGTAATTTGTTGGACATTTGATGCTTGAGTCTTGGAGGAAATCTAAATAAATTACTATAAAATAGGATCAACAGGAATCAACAGTGATATAATCACAGCTAGCCCAATTGTGTGCCTGCTTATAAAATACCTTCAAATTCATTGAGAAGACAAGTTTCTATTTGCTTATGTGTGTTGATTTGGGAAGGGCTATAAAAAATGAATAGCCTTTCTCATTTTTCTAAATCATATTAACTTTAACCTATAGGCACATAATGAAAAAACACTAATTATGCATCTCTGTGAATTATTTCCATCGATAGGACAATATTTTGAAAATAAGCTAACTTTTTCATAATGGCTTTCACAAAATCCTGCCTTTCCACCAGGAAGATATTCTGTGGTTCTGGAGTCTCATCGTGCCTTGGTTCTGCCCTTTTCGTGAAAGAAGCCATTTGAGCAAAGGTATGAACTAGGAAATCTGAGCTGCCTTCTTCCCTCTGTGCGTCCTTGCTCCTTATGTGGGCTCTGCTCCTTAGGAGAGCAATTAATATTACCTTTTTTTTTTTTTTTTTTTGAGTAGCTGTAGGATTCCAAGAATGAAAAGAACCCTGGGAGATAGTGAGTAAGTATCTAAGGGTATTCCTGGGAGGAGATTACATAATTGTATCTTTACCTCAGTCTTCTGAGAGTGAGGGAATTACTCTTAAAGTAATCTAAGCCTTCTTCATTCATCTTTCATTAATACAATGTTTAATTTATACACTCATGCATTAAGTAAAATACAGCAGACAACAAATTTTGAAATTTCAAAATCGCCACCGAAGAGAGAAGAGAGCTGATATATTTGAAGACCCATTAACATGCCAACGGAGAGGCTTTTGCTAACACCATTTCCTGTGCGGCTTAAAGTCCATCAGCAGCTGCAGGTTTCCGGGGGAGGCGAGGGAGGCCCAGAGAAGCCAAGTGACTGGCCAAGCAGTACGAAGTCTTTTCAGTGCGCCACATCGCGATCAAAAGTCAGAAAACACTACGAAGTCAAGGAAAAGCAGAAAACAAAGTCGTGCTTATTATGAAAGGCATCCCCACAGATAGTCACATCGTGTGGTGATCTTTGCAGCTAAAAATTAAGAACACTGAATCTTAATCTCAATCGGGAACAAATCACAATGGAATGTTTAGACAACTTCCTGCCATTACAAAATCTGAACACTTTGGGGAGGGACCTTTCTGCACTTCTATGACCATTATAGACAATTTTGGCATTTGCTTGGGGCTTAGAGTTCCTAAAAGCAAAGAATCCCCTTTGTTTGTTTGTTTGTTTGTTTGTTTGTTTGTTTGTTTGGAAAGGGAGGTGGGCAGCAGATTTCATTAATATGCAAATCTTCAAAAATATGGCAATGGGCAAAACTAGTTAGGCATACTTTTATTGGCAAGGGGAGAGTTTTTAAGTGTTTTTATGTACTGAGTACATTTAATTGCTCTTTTTTTTCTTTACAATAAGACAAAAATCAATGTTTGAGTTTTATGAAGTCTCATAAAGGCAAGAGAGTCTGTGTACACAAATATTTACACATGCGGTTTGCATGCACTGCATTTGTGACATCTGTCCGTGACAGTGAAGAATGAGGCACATGTCACTGTTCCAACCTTTGAGGACTTCTGCTTTTCACAGGCATCATTTCATTAATTTCCACAATGCTCTGGAAACATGGAATGAGGATGACAATAAGTTTTCCTATTGGTGCTACAGCCTGAGAAGAGCGGCCAAGAGAGGTTGAGCTATTTGCTCAGAGTCACACAGAAGATGCCAGGAGCCCACAGGAAGCCATGACAGGTCACCTTCCAAAGATCATCTTATTTTTTACAAAGAAGAAAGGCAAGCACTGGATTCCAAAAGGCCAGAGAACTTGGTATAAACCCTTGAGGCTTCAGATGCTTTGCATATGCATATCGATGACAATTTGAATCAACACTTTCTTATGTTGTAGATCATGTAGCCACCTAGCTATCCCATCTGCATCCTGAAAATGAACGTGAAAACACACACACACACAAGATGTCTGGTTGCCTCATCCAAGACCTTCAATGAAGACCAAAATACCATAAACAATTGTGATAAATACCGGTTTGGTTTTTTAATCTTCCTTGTTTTCGTTTGTCGTTTTTTTTTAAAACTCAGACACGAGGAGGACCATCATCCACACGTGCACCCTGACAGCAGACCAGGGAGATGAGAGGCCCCTCTCCCCAAGGCTGAGTAGCCAGCTCTCTGCCGGGAACCCCGCTCTTCCAGCATTCCTGGGAAGAGTGTAGGATATGAAGCAAAGGCAACGATCAGCTGAGTGAGCCTTAATGGGAAATTTAATTCATGTTTCAGTACAGGTTTGCAAAAATTGATTTTTTAAATAAGCTTTTAATTCTATAATAGTTTCTGATTTACTGAAAAGCTGTGAGGATAGCAGGGCGTTCCCAGATACCCCATAGCCAGCTTCCCTTACTGGTGACCGCTTGCATGAGTCTGATGCATTCGTCCCAACTGTTCAACCCGTATTGCTACATCCTTATTCCTAAACTCCACAGTTTACTCAGATTTCCTTCATTTTCCTCTCATGTTCTTTTTCTGCCCCAGGATCCCACCCAGGACACCACAGCACATTTAATTTCAAGTTTCCTTAGGCTTCTAGTGGTTGTGACAATTCCTCAAATTCTTCTTGTCCTGGATGACCTTGACAGTTTTGAGAAGTGTTTGTCAGGCATTTTATAGAATGACCCTCCATTTTGGATTTTTCGGATGTTTTCCTTGTGGTTATTCTGGGGGTGTGGGTTTTGAGATGCTTCCGGTGGAGATGGGAGACCATTGTCTCCACCCACTGAAGACCGCTAGAAGCCCTCCTCCTATACGACGAGGACTCCAGAACTACCACCTACACTGGGGCACAGGCTGCAGGTGGCCAAGCCTTGTGACATGGTGCAGACAATGAGAAATAGGAGCAGAGATCTTCTGAGGCTTTCTGAAAGGCTTTGGCTCTCTTCATAAAGGAGCTCCCTGCTTTGCTGTCCTCTCCCCTCTCGAGGTGATATCTGGAGGTGAAGTAGCTTTCTGTGACCTGGACGAGGTGAGCATGAAGATAGAAGCCAATGCATGGGGTAATGAGGCTGAAAGTCAGAGCAGGCACCTTGGTCCCTGACGGCATAAGGCGGCTACACGGCTCCTGCTGAATCTGTCCCAGACTTCTTGACCTATGAGACAGGGTTCAGTCACCATGGTCAACACTTCTGTAACTTGTGGCCAGAGAAAACCCCGACTGACTCATGGGAATGGAATCACCTGGACCTTCCTCCCTGTCCCATCCCCAACAACACTAGGGCAACCGACGTTTCCTATGAACAGCCCTTGTTCACCATGTTGATACAGCTATTAACTTCTGTCCCGTAAGCATCTTCCCCACGATTGGGAGCACCTCAACTCCCAGGAAGATCCCAGAAATCATTTTTATTTCCTCCTTGGCGTTGCCAAATCCTGTTAACTAACTTCAACGCATTATGTTTTCTCACTTGCAAGCACTGTTTCTCATTTTATGCCAATAGTCTCCCTTTTATAGAACACAGAGGGTAGCACTCAACTCAGATTAGAGCAGCAAGGTCATCTCCGAGAGTCAGCTATCAGGGCTGTAAGTCTTTCTATTGCTGGAAAATGACTCCCAATTTATCCACACGTGATTCAGTTCACAGCTCCGAGCTTCGATGCAGTGATTGAGGCAACCCAGCTAAAAATCAAATGGCAATCTCTTTTCCCTCACTTTTGTCCTGTAATTGGTATGTGGGCAAATACACTTTGAATATATTATGGGAGAGAGGCGCTTGGGTGGCTCAGTTGGTGAAGCATCTGCCTTTGGCTCAGGTCATGATCCAAGGGTCCTAGGATCGAGCCCCACATCGGGCTCCCTGCTCAGCGGGGAGCCTGTTCCTCCCTCTCCCTCTGCTGCTCCCTCTGCTTGTGCTCTCTCTCTGTCAAATAAATAAATAAAATCTTAGAAAAAAGGAAAATATTATGGGAAAACCATCAAGTGCTGAAATCTTCTGCCACCAAATGTCCTGCTGAATTCTGGAATGCAATGAATATCCAGACTCCACACAGAGTCAGCCAATGGTTGCACTTCATTAGATGACCAAGTCCTTTCCCCAAAACCATGGTTTAGCCTGAGCAGCATCCGGCGCCCCCACATACGGAGGCCTTGGGACAGGGGTTATTTGAGGAAACAAAGATTAAAATCTTCTCTTCCTTCCATGTTGGGTTGTTTGCATTTATAAGCCTCTTATTAATGCTCTTTAATAGCGAGCAGTTAGACATACTGAACATCTCTACTGGGACATCTCGGCAGGGGTTCCTTAAGGCGCTGTGATTCATTGACAGTGAACTACTTTGATCCTCATGAAACATTCCCACGGGGGACCCTCAAACTCTTGTCAGGTGTGATCAGTTTGGAAAGGTTGGGGTGTTGACGTGGAGTCACCACCCATAGGGCTGGGCTAACTGAGCAATGTCCCTCCACTAAATGCCAGCAATATGTACTGTATTTACATGGGCACTTTGCTGAGACCTGGCAAGGTGAAGCTATATTCAAAGTTTAGGGTTTTTTTCCTAAGGTTAAATGTTAGAACTTTGTCTTCTTCTTCTTCTTCTTTTTTTAATCTTTACTAAACCCCAGTGGAAAACAACCTTTTGCTGTGAAAAGGAATCCAACCAGATATCTTCAAAATCTTAATAGGTAAAGTGGATTGGCCTCAGTTCATCTTCATGGAGCTTAGGACAAATTGATCAATTTTCTTTCTAAATAATTACCATTTGGATGTTGATTTTGCTTTCCTAAGATTAGCACATTGAAAAGTCTGTATTTGAGAATGTTAACACAGTGCTGCTAAGCACATAGACCACATAAAGCAGAAATAATTTGTTTAGGTAAGCCCTAGCCAGTCTTGAAAAATGACGAACGTTACTGATTCTTTTTTTCAGAAACTTAGAAAACAAGAAAGAAATCTCTAAAGTAAAAGTTGTAAAATTGATATCTTAACACACACACATGCGAGTGGGGAAGAAACTTCCATAAGGCATATTAAGCATCCCTCAGGGAAGAAAACTCGTCAGAGCCCCTAAGAGCCAGGCTTATCTTTGGAACAGGAAGAGTAAATAGCCCCCCTATGTAGTCAGTCCTGGCATCTCATCAGTCCTCAAATACCTTCTCATCAATACAACATCCTTCAAATTAGAATTATGTTTATTTAAAATGTTACATGCTGTTGTGGGCTAATATGTAATAAATCCTATTGGAGATGAACAATGCTTAACAGAGTGCCTGCCCCACAGGAGTTTACAGTCAAGCAAGAGGGGGAAACTGGTGTGTCATCAGCAAACATACGTCACCGTGTGAGAAGTACCACGAGAAAACATACGCCTGCAGAGAGTGAACGTACAGCTGGGATGAAAACATCCATGTGAAAATCTCAAGATCAGCCCACTTTTATCAATATGTTGCCGCCTACTATGGTCGGGATACACAGTAAATTCTAAACATCATCCAGCCCACAAATGTTCTACTCGATTTGATAGCTTTTTTTTTTATTTAAATTCAATTAGCCAACATATAGTACATCATTAATTTCAGATGTAATGTTCAGTAATTTATTCATTGCGTATAATACCCAGTGCTCGGTTTGCTAACTTTGCATGGCAATCATCCCACTTGCTAGCTCTTCCACAATCTCCCACATTGCCAAACTAAGAAACCCCATATCTACATAGTGTTCCTTTGAAAGATGCACCTAGACCTCTTTTCATAAAATCAATATTATAATTATCCTTCAACTGCTATCTCTTTTTTCCTTTCTCTTTCTTTTTCTGAGAGGTGTTTATGAGAACATATTCTGTCAATTGATGCAAGGTGAGAAATACCCATGTGAATCTTATTTTTCTTTTGTGGAAACAGAATTTAGGAGTGAAAGCCATGCCTTCATAAGCTATGAGCTGTTCTTCCTTGGAAGGTTGCTTGTTCTCTCCCTCTGTTTTCTCATCTGTGAAATGCAAATAAGCGCTAGCTCAAATGGTTATCTTATACAAAGAAGAGAAAGAAAATAAAAATCACTCAAGATCCCATGACCACAGGCGTGTGCAGTTACCTGATGACATATGTCTTCCTTTCTTCTTCATGAACACTTACATAGCTGTCTCTCTTTCCAAAATGTAAGCATGCTCTGTGATAACCTGTTCCCACCACCTTCCCGTTTAAGAGTATATTGTGACTATTTACCCATTTAGGTATATAATCTATAGGAATTTTTCACTAGCCCTATTCATACAGGTGGAATAACTACGTCAAACCAAAACCAAAATTTACATTTTTTAAAAAAGATTTTATTTATTTATTTGACAGAGAGATAGAAGAGAGCACAAGTAGGCAGAGTGGCAGGTAGAGGGAGAGGGAGAAGCAGACTCTCCGCTGAGCAGGGAGCCGGACGTGGGGCTCGATCCCAGGACCCCAGGATCATGACCTGAGCAGGAGGCAGCCGCTTAACCGACTGAGCCACCCAGGCACCCCTAAAATTCACATTTTTAATATTTTCCAAACTGTGTCCTAGTCAAGACTATAGCAATTGACAACCCCCCCCCCATCAGGGTTGGGAGCTCTGATTTTCTCACACCATCACCAACACTATATATTACCAATTTTTAATCTCTTGCATGTCATTGATTACTAAAAGGCCATTTATATTTTATCTCTTGGCCATTTATGTTTATTGGTCTCTTCTTGACTATATATTTATTCTTTGGTGAATTGACAATGTTCACTGTTTACAACCCGAAACTCCTCTCAGCCTCTCAGCCACGGATGCTTTAGTTCTACCACCACTGATATCTGGACTGTTCTCTCCACTCACGCTCTTGTCCCTGAGGGACTTCAGTCCCCATGTGCGTGAGCCCCTCAGTTCTACATTCTCTTGACCAGTCACCCCTTCTTCCCCCGCCTCTGCTACAAATCCCCTGGTCTCACACTGCAGTCCTCATCAGTGATAACTTCACCATCTCTGAAACCTCTGCTTCAAGTCTCCCAACCAATGGCCATTACTTCTACTCCCAGCTCGGGCTCTCTAGAATCACACCCCTGCATTTTTTTTTTTTTTACTGTTCACCTCAGTAGATATTTCGTGAAAGTGACTGTCAAGCAAACATAATTTTAAAAAATCTTTAAACTAAACTAATATCATTTCTTAATGTTAAAATGCACACAGAAATCCCATCGATATTAAGAATTGAACATGTCTACGAAGGACCAACCCAGTCATTCTATCCAAAGTCATCCGGGCAAACCTGTCTGCTTTCCAAATTTAAGTTGTGCATTTTCTTCATCAATTGGTTTGCAAAAAGTAGAAAACTTTGGGGTCCCAGTGGCTTTAATCGAAATTTGGATTTTTTTTTCTTTTGTCTATACATCTCCAAAATATGCTTCTGGGAATAGGACTTCTCTGTCCATTTAACGGGTCTTGGGGAGATAGAAAGCATCTGATTCCCTCTTTTCCCCGTGGCTAATGTATAAGGTGGGTGCCATGATGGTCTGAAAGTGGCCTGTTGGTCTGCAGGACATGACTCGATGAGCAGTATGGGTGTTCACTTCTCTCCCAAACCTCCATGACTCCACATCTCTTTCAAATCAAATCAAATTAGCACATCTAACATTTTGATACAATCTTACCCATTTTCATCCTTATATTTTTCAAAAGTCTTGTCACTCTCCTAGGGTCTCCTAAACCTATTAGCCAGCTCCCATTTTAGAATTACGGAGCACAAGTTAGTACCTGTGACAAATTACTGGTCACTATTCTAGGCACCATGAGAAGTTAAAAAAATATTTAAAGTGTCTTTCTCTATATTCAAAATACCTAAAATTAAGAGTTAAGACAGACACATGAAGTTATATATAAGTTGAAATCGAGGGACGCCTGGGTGGCTCAGTTGGTTAAGCAACTGCCTTCGGCTCAGGTCATGATCCTGGAGTCCCGGAATCGAGTCCCGCATCGGGCTCCCTGCTAGGCAGGGAGTCTGCTTCTCCCTCTGACCCTCCCCACTCTCATGTGCTCTCTCTCTCATTCTCTCTCTGTCAAATAAATAAATAAAATCTTAAAAAAAAAAAGAAATTGACATGGAATAATTACAAGTGTATATGCATATTTGACTGTCTATGTATATTATAGATTTAGATGTATAGCTATGTGTATGGAGATGAATATGTATGACATAAAGCTCTGTGTATGTGTGTGTTTGCACGTGTGTCTATGTGTCTGTGTATGGGTGTGTATACATACACGTGTGAAATGAGTTACTGATGTAACCGTAGTGATGAGGTTCGATGACATGTCCATAAGAAAACTAGAAAATGGTATTTTCAGCTCATGTTCTGTGTGATTAAACTGAAGCCTACTTCTCAATATGTGTTTGGCTGAATGTGGAAAGATATGAAAAGGAAGCACAATGTAATAAAGAGGTTCATTCAGGGGCGCCTTGGTGGCTTGGTTGTTAAGCGTCTGCCTTCTGCTCAGGTCATGATCCCAGGGTCCTGGGATGGAGTCCCGCATCGGGCTCCCTGCTCAACAGGGAGCCTGCTTCTCCTTCTCCCTCTGCCTCTCTCCCTGCTCATGCTCTCTCTCTCTGTATCTCTGTGTCTCAAATGAATAAATAAAATCTTTAAAAAAAAAAAGATGTTCATTCAGAGGGTTCAAATCTTTGTGTCAACTCTTGAAAGTTTTTATATTAATCTAATCTATAGTCTTCACTCTGCTCTAGAAAAATTTTATTCAGTGATCTTGGAAAGTACAATTTTCCTTCCTGAAATACCACACAAGAATCACCTGGGTGTTAAGACTTTCTTCTTTCTCTATTTGGGCAGATACAAGTAAGACCAGAACGACGTGTTTGCACAGAGCTTCACACCTCCGGGCATCCGTGCGGGCCAGGTACGAGAGGTGCGGGTCTCCCGTGCGCCATCATGTGGGCCTTATTCAGAATGCAATGTGCCCATGTCAGGGCATGCTGGCCAGTGCTCATGGCCCAGGCTGGCTCCCTGGCCAGGAGCAACGAGCGTGCCTCCTGAGGACGCAGGTTTAGCTGCAAGCCCACGTCGGCGGCAGGGGACCAACAGTGCGCCTCCTGGTGCCTCCTGACGGCTGCCCTGTCTCTCTGAGGGACTAGCACTTCCTTCTAAGGGCTCAGTCACAGTGATTTTGACCTTTGGGACTAGGCTAGGCTGCTTTCGTCATAAGATGTATGTTTTCTTCCAAAGAAGTGATCAGTGTCTCCGTACGTAACTGAGGTACTTATGAGACAAGAATTTTAAAAAAGATTGTTCTTTAAAACGCACAGAATGTCTAGGAGGTGGGCTCGGGGCCTCCTCCCCAGCAGGCAGCTTCTAGCCTGCTTCCTCCTTGCCTCCCTGGATGGGGGAGACTGGGAGCTAGGGAGGGAAAACCACCAACTCACCTATTCCCTGCTTCTAAAATGCTTGCTTCTAAACTTTGAGGGGTGTGTAAATTGAAGTCTCCAAGCACCTTCTCCACTGAAATTTCAGCTGGGAGCAGAAGACGAGACTGTTTACACTGGGTGCGGAAGGATTGAGGACACAGTGATAACAAAGCGCACTCGGCTCTCGCGTTATCAGAACATCTTCTCCACATGCAACTCATTTTCCTAGACGTACCTGCGATAGGAAAAATTTAACATTAAAGGGCACGGTTGTTCCCATTGTCTTATAGAGGTCAAAGGTCAACGTGGAGGCTATCTGGAGAGTGGGCCCATGATTCAAGGCTGGTTTTTAAGTGGATTTGATAAAGACTTGTAAAAAAGCCAAAAGAGATGCTGCAATTTGAATGCTAAGTGGCTTTGCATTGGAAAAATGCCCAAGGGCCATGTCTAGCACAGTCACTTACTAATGAGTGACAGGAGATCGATGGGGACGAGTGCGGAGCAGCTCTGTCACTGGGAGGCCGGCTGGATGTGACCAGCCTTAAGCAGCATCGCTGGAGAAGTGGTGCACAACCAAGCCCCTGTGCCCAGGCTTCCCTTGGCTCGGGTGGCCAGCGATGCCATCCCCGTCAGCTCCTGGGGACGGGCAGAGGCCACCTTCCAGAGCTTGAAGGGACAGAACCGTTTGGTGAGGTTTTACTGGGCCTTCATGTCAACACCCTAGTCTGAGGTCATTGCAAAATAAATTAAATATTCCCGAGCACCCCTTTGCTCCAGGGACCATGAAAGTCTGGCAACGTGGAGGGGACCGGGAGGTGCTCCAGTTGGGAGAGGCTCATGGCCTTTCTTAACACCACAAGGGGGTGCCCTGATGGGGCACCCAGTCCTCCTCTGCTCTCGGAGCCTGTGGCCACGGGGTCAGTTTAAACTCTGTGTCCCTCAGCAGACATACCCAGAGGCCTTTTGCTGGTTCCTGTAAACTCATCATCTCTCAGAGGGAGCAGGTCCCTCCCCAGAAACAGCTGCCGGCCGAGTGTCTGACTCGTGCCCCATGGACACGGAGTCCTAGAAGAAGAGTGCAATCTAATTAAGACTTTCCTGCAACCGTAAATAAAAGGAATAAGGGAGAAATATGCCAAGGCTTGTTGTTGGGAGTTATTTGTTTATATCAGAAAGAGTAACAGAACAAATAGAACCTCAGGGGGGAAACAGGTCTGGTTTTCTCCACTCAGAATTCATAAGGAAACATTAAAAAGAGAGAGGGGGGGAAAAACACATAGGCAATTTTTCTGAGATCAGTGAGAAAGGGGCGCTCAGGCAGTTGGACAGGATGCGCACAAGCCGAGGGCCAGGCTGAGACTCTAGGGGTCTTCAGGGGCCATCCGCTCCACAGAGCAAAGACTGTGACCAGCTCCCTGCACACAGGGGTCTTGTGTTCAGAGCTAGGATTAGTATCAGGAAAAGGCCATTTTTAATTGATCAGCTAAAGTTCACAAAGTGCTTTGAACACAAAGAGAACTATATAATGCTTACTAAATATGTGGTGATGTTATTAATAAGTTAATATATTTTTTAAGTGTTTGGTTAAGTGTAATGCAGCGCGTTCTCGCTAGTGACTTGGCAGGAAAAGCCAACGGCAAGGAAACCCCTGCAGGCGCTCAGATTCTTGCTCCCTTGATGGCCTTTCTCTCCCCACATCCTGGGCACGTGACCCCTGGCATGGGGCTCGGGCCTCAAACCCAGAGCGACTCCTCCGTGGGGCCCCACTTGTCCTACACTTAGGAACAAGTTTGCCAAGAGTAGCGGCTGATATGAGGCCGCTGACAACTTGCTTTAGATATTTGTTTCTGAGTTATTGTTTTAATTGTCAGGAAGTTTCCTCTGATTAAATCTGCTCCATCCTTAACAACGGACTTGCCCCTAAGACCTTCTTATTCCATTGTAAATAAATTATTTGTAGCGCTTTCTACTACTCTCTGAATCCATGACGGACCGTCTCCTGCATCACGCATCCGGCGAGGGCTGAATTTGTACCTCACACATGCACCTAAATTCCGAGTAGCACAGTAGACTCATTGCCTGACGTTTTCATCCCGATATGAGCTGACCCTGGTCAGCAGCTGCATCTCAAAACTGTACCCATTCTTCAAGCTCAGTTCATGCCTTCCTCCATCACACCTTTCCAGATCTTCCTACCTAGGAATTATCTCATCCTTCTGTAGCTTCCTACAGATTTTTCTGTAAACTATTTTAAGTCATTTACAACTTTTCACTTTCTTATTCCTGGTTTATCTCTGTAAAGCAAAGCCTATGTCTTCCTCATTGGTTTATCGTAAAATACCTTATACATAACAAGTTCTCTCAGTAATTGATTAGTGAAATTCAATCACTAATTACAGAAGGGAAGGATGCATTTACCCTAAAAGACTTTTGAATCCTAAACATAACTATAAGAAGATCTGTAGCATCCCCAGGAAGACTAATACTCTAGGTCAAAATTTCCCCTTCCTTCACTCCACAGAATGACATATCAACGTAAGAAATACTGCATTACCAATAGAACTGAAGCAGGCTTCCGGTAAAATGGCAGACTGAGTTGCATAGGGGGATTGGTTCCAAGCACATAACAATTCTGGGTGAGGGGCGCCTGGGGGGCTCAGTCGGTTGAGCGACTGCCTTCGGCTCAGGCCATGATCCCGGAGTCCCGGGATCGAGTCCCGCATCGGGCTCCCTGCTTCTCCCTCTGACCCTCCCCCCTCTCATGTGCTCTCTCTCTCATTCTCTCTGCCAAATAGATAAATAAAAAAAAATCTTAAAAAAAAAAATAGTACATAGGGACCTCAGTAATCTTGAAATTCTAGAGAATAGCTTGTCCGTTTACTCTCTTGTTAACATTGTGCTAATCTGACCTGGTCATCAGGAAGCTACAAGCATCCTAAATTTTTTTTTTTTTTATCACAACACATGTATACCAGGAAGTGGGAGATAAACTCCACAGACACTTAGAATACTTCCTTGCCAATAGGGCGCCTGGGTGGCTCAGTTGGTTAAGCGACTGCCTTCGGCTCAGGCCGTGATCCTGGAGTCCCGGGATCGAGTCCCGCATCGGGCTCCCTGCTCGGCGGGGGGTCTGCTTCTCCCTCTGACCCTCCTCCCTCTCCTACTCTCTGTCTCTCATTCTCTCTCTCTCAAATAAATAAATAAAATCTTTTAAAAAAAAATTCTGGGTGACTTATGAAAGTTTTTTAAGAAATCATATAACCTTTGGGAGAAAGGGCAATCTCCAGTTTCCAGAAATGAAGAAAGAAATCAAGGAAGCAGCGGAAACTAGACCCCCAGGGCTGCTGTTACCTCAAGCCTCAAGCCCCTCTGGCAAGGAGCTGTGTGTTCTGCAGCTGCAGCCGAGATTCTCGGAGGACCAGGTGTGAGCTGGGAGCACCACCCTACAGCTGGCCCCGGGAAGCAGCAGGGGGGCTTGCCACCTGCTGGGACCCTGAGCGGGAGAAGAAAGTCAGCTAGGAGAAATCAAAACTCTCAGAGTGGTGTTCAGCTTTGTGCACGCACGGAGGGAACTCTGAACCAAGACATGACCATAAATGTTGGGCTACAACCACTGAAACCTGTCGGGGCCCAGCAGAGCAGAAAAGCAAAACACAACACAACCTAGAGGTAAACAGGACCATCACAGAACAGACAACCCCATCAGAAGAGCCACTCACAATAAAAAAATTTCAAACCACATGACGGATGAAGCAGGATGAGGGAAAGTCAGCAGATTGAATCAGGAGAAGAATCAGGATCCTTCAAGAGTCAGAAATAATACAGGCTTATGAACAAATATGAAATAACATTTGAAGTTTAAGATGGATATAGAGTTTTTAAAAAAAATAGAAACCCGGGCGCCTGGGTGGCTCAGTTGGTTAAGCGACTGCCTTCGGCTCAGGTCATGATCCTGGAGTCCCTGGATCGAGTCCCGCATCGGGCTCCCTGCTCGGCGGGGAGTCTGCTTCTCCCTCTGACCCTCCTCCATCTCATGCTCTCTGTCTCTCATTCTCTCTCTCTCAAATAAATAAATAAAATCTTTAAAAAAATAAAAAATAAAAATAAAAATAAAATAAAAAATAAAAAAATAGAAACCCATAATGAAAAATAGAACCTAATTCCCTCTCCCCCAATGCAACTTTGAGTGTGGTCTGCACCTGCTGACTTCCTTCCCAAGAGTCAGCTTACAGTGGAGAAGATCTGGCCAGCACCACTGTGGCTAAGTGATCAAGGTTAACATTATCAATAGCAAGTGATGTCAATAAGATGTAGCCTTGACATAATGGAAAGGAAGTTGCACTCTCCCTCCCCAAAACCATAACTCTGGTGTAATCATGAGAAAAACACCTGATAAATCTCAGCTGAGGGACATCCTACAAAATACCTGACCAGTCTTCCTCAAAACGGTCAAGGTTATCAAAAACAAGGAAAGTCTGAAAACCTTCATAGCCAAGAAGAGCCTAAGGACACAGGATGCATCCCCTGAATGGGATGCTGAAACAGAAAAGAGACATTAGGAAAAAACTGCTGGAATCCAAATAAATTGTGGAGTTTAGTTGGTCTGTCTAGCAATGCACCAACATTTGTTTCTAGCTGTGACAGAGGTACTATGCTAATGGAAGATGTACCAACAGGGAAAAAGGACTCTGCACTATCTTTGTAACTTTTCCATCAATCTCAATCTATTCCAGAACAAAATTTATTTAAAAAAAGAATAGGCAACTCTGACAGCCATCAAATAGACCTTCTGAAAAGATTACCAACAGAACAAATACAATTGCTAAAAGAAAAACACAATAGCTGCCAGAATTGAATGATACATTTGAAGTACTGAAGGAAAACAAAAATGTAAAAACCTATATCCTTCCAAATAATCTCATGAATCTGAGCAGAATAAGTTTATTTGCAGACAAACAACACCAATAGACACTGCCATTTATAGACACTTGTTAGAACTTCCAACACTAGAAGCACATCTTAGGAAAAAGGCAACTGAACAGAAGAAAGAGCAGGTGCAAGTGGTAGTGAGAGGAAGGAATTAGGATGTCTAAGTAAGCATTTATTATGACTAATAATAATGAATTTGGAAAGTGGTGGCTACATATGGTATTAGAAAAGTAGTAGACAACAATAGAAACAGGAAGGGGGATCAGTGAAAAAACTTTTTAGGATCCTTGGATTGTTTAAGAAGAACACATTGATATTGGTTGTTTGGACTTCATTAAGTCAAGAACACTTGTAAAAATATGGTGCCAACACTAAAGAACTAGAAATGCAATATACAATTTGAGAAATGGTATAATGAGGTTTATTGAGAATGTGACCTCATGACAAGTCTTTAATGTAACATTAGCTGAGTCACTTAATCCTTCTATATCAGTTTTCTCATCTCTAAATAAAAATAATAATCAGAGATAGCTCATAGTGTTGTGCTGAAGGTTCACATACTATGATGTTCTTAGAACACAATAAGCTTGGGCGCCCGGGTGGCTCAGTCGTTACGCGTCTGCCTTCGGCTCAGGTCATGATCCCAGGGTCCTGGGATCGAGTTCCGCATCAGGCTCCCTGCTCGGCGGGAAGCCTGCTTCTCCCTCTCCCACTCCCCCTGCTTGTGTTCTTGCTCTCGCTCTCTCTCTGTCAAATAAATAAATAAAATCTTTTAAAAAAAAAAGAACACATAAGCTCTTATCAAAACTTAGCTATTGTTACTGCAAACTCCAAACAAGTTTGGGAAGAAGGAAATACAAAAAAGATGTGATGGATCCAATAGGACATGGGAAAAGAAGCCAAGAAGGAGTCTGCTAAATGGAAAACATAAAATATGATGACAGAATTCTGTTCAAATATGCATCAATTGAACAATAAACATAGGTTGGTTATATTTATACGTTAAAAGACTCAGATTTTCAGATTGGATAATAAACAAAATCCATCTATAAGAATAATCAGCTATAAGAAAAACCATTTTATATGACACAAAATGATTGGCTGTAAAAGATAGAAAAAGGGCCAAATTCAAACTGTTGTGGCACCATCAATATTAGACAAAACTGACTTTAAGACAAAAATTATTATTAGGGACAAAGAGGGTACTACATAATAATTGTATTAGTCAGTGTTATCCAGAGAAACAGGATGTGCATATATAGAAAGAAAGAGATTTAAAGAAATTGACCCACAAGATTATGGAAGCTAGCAAGTCTAAAATCTTCTGAGCTTATGTCCCAATTCAAGTCCAAAGGCTGGCAGCTTGCTGTGGATCCAGGAAGGCTGATGTCGCAGTTTAAAGCAATCAGACAGAACTCTCTTACTGAGGGAGAGTCAGGCTTTTGTTCTATTCAGGTCTTCAGCTCACGGAGTATGGCCTACCTGTATTATGGAGGGAAATCTCCTTTACTTAGTATACTTAAGTGTTGCCTTCATCCAAAACACCTTTAAAGAAACCACCAGCACAGCATTTGACCAAATTTCTGGCTACCTCATGGTCCTTTCAAGTTGTAACACAAAATTATTAATCACAGAGTCCAAAGACAATCTGCTGTCAGAATTTCCTCCTGCTTAAGAGAGGTCAGTCTTTGTTCTATCAAGGCCTTCAAGTGATTGGATGAGGTCCACCTATCCATGTTATGGAGGGTAATCTGCTTTACTCAAAGTCCACTGACTTAAAAATTAATCTCATCCAAGAATGCACCTTCATGGAAACACCCAGAATAATGTTGACCAAATATCTGGACACCATGGCCTGGTTGAAGCATAAAATTAACCCTCACAATAATAAGAGAAGCAACACACCAGAAAGATGAAGAGTCCTGAAGTTGTGTTCTCTTAACAAAAGAACTGTAAGTCTACAAAGAAAAACTTGGGAGCGCTGTAGGAGAAATTAAAGTGAAAAACCCACAAACATTGTGAGACATGGTAGCACACTCTTTTTAGAGGCTGATATATCAAATATTGGTGGAAATTTGGTGCATTTTTAATATCTTTTTTTAAATAAAGAATTTTTTAAAAAAAATTTTTAGGGAGAAAGAGAGAGTGAGAATGTGCAAGTGGAAAGGAGGGGCGGAGGGAGAGGAGAGAGAGAATTCCAAGCAGACTCCATGCCCAGGGCAGAGCCCAACACGGGGCTTGATCTCACAACCCCAAGATCATGACCTGAGTTAAATCAAGAGTCAAATGCTTAACCAGCCGAGCCAGCCCGGAGCCCCTTGAATATCATTTTTTAACACAGTCGATCTAAGAAAAATATAGAGATCCCTACTCCCAACATTCAGAAAATACAAACCCTTGTTATGTGCACCTGACACACTTAAAATTTTTTCAAAAATGAGCACATGCTCTGCTGAAGAGGATTTTCCACTTAAATGTTGTACAAACGTATCATTTGACCCTAAAACAATACAATTAAAAATTATTTAAATATAGATAAAGAACCTCCCCTCTCCTGATTCCTTGTATTTTTTGAAACTAAAAGCACACATACTGAAACAAAATACAAATGATTGAGCCATTACTTTCTTGGTAAATCCATAGAACACAACCAGACCCAGTAAATTCATGGCATTATAGCTACATCTTTACATAGATTTATGTTCAGCACATGAACATTAGAGTCTGGCCAAAAATTTTACCAATTTACACAGGTTGTAAGCTGTTAAAACCTGTGACTTTGACAACGAGTCCATATATGTAGATAATAAACGTCCATCATGTATCGCTGGGCTACATTTGAGCTTGCTATTGGACAGTATCTAACAGAAATTAAAGCTCATTTTCAGACAAGTTGGTGAAAGTCAGTATTGACCAGTCAACACAGAACCACAGAGTATTTTCATGGAAAACAGACTGACGAAACGTCAAGCTTTCGAGCAGACAGAGGACCCATGGCAACTAAGTGAAATGCAGGATACTGGGTTGGAACTTGGACCAGAAAGGGGACATGAGTGAGAAAACTGGCAAAATTTAAAAAGAGCATACAGATGGGTTCAGAACACTGCATTAATGTCAATTCTCCCCATTTTGATTATTGTTCTAGGGTTTATGAGCTGTTAACATTAGGGGAACAATCAAGAGGTATAGGGAGCTGGGCAGTTTTTTTTCTTTGCAGCTTCTCTGTAAGCCTAAATCTAAAATTGTATCAAACTAAGAAATTTCTAAGTTGATCTTTGTAATTCAAGCTTCATTCTTCCCCAGTCCTCCCAAGTGAAACATTTTTTTTTCCTTCTAGTATTGGGGAAATTTCACCAAACTCAAAATAGGGAGAGAGAGCTGCGTACTGTAATATTTGTACCTTTATGGTTACAAAGCCATAAGGACGTTGTCATTGAATTCAGCAGAGCAGAGTTAATCAATTCAGAAAATAAAGTGTGATCTCTGCGGAAGAGGAGTGATTTTGGAAGTTTTATTTACTCTTTATCTGCCATAGATCAGTGGTCTCCAAATCAATTTGAATAGCACACTGTTAAAAATCATACGCAGAGCCCAAATATGTAAAACAGATCAAAGCAAAGTTGTTCTCATCAGAGATGGGGGTTGCTTGAGCTCCTGGGACGGAGCCTCCCCACACGCCACCTCCCACCCACACACTAGACTGCTGAGGCATGGCTCCAGAACATTCTGGAACAGCCTGAAAAATACTGCAGCAGAAGAGGGGAGATCAGATTCACACTGCTAATGATGAGCCCACGTGAACCCTGATAATGACGTCAAGGCCACTACTTAGCGGACTCCCCAGGGGCACTGCTGCTAAGTAAGGGATCAGATTGTTCTCTCTTGTCTCCCTGAAGAAACGCATTCTAAAGGGACGCCACGTGTGAGCCGTGCACAAGTCAGTCCACGCACCTCCTCAGCGGTCATTTGCGTCCTCCAGGCACTAACGAGCAATAATGCATGTGGGTGAGTCTGTGACTGTGTACTTTCGGTCCCATAAATTAACTGTAAGAACCGTATTTTGTGGGGTTTTTTGTTTTGTTAAAGAGGAGGAAAGTCATGCAGCTTGGGATAAATACTAAAGAAGAGGGAGGGCTCTGTAGAAATCAATCTCCTGCTTTTATATACTCCCAAATCACACTCCTCAAGAGGGGGCCTCCAGCAGCCCTGTCAGTCGTGATAAAGCGATCAGTCTGAGATTTATTATGAGTTTTCTTTTCATGTGTTCAATGAAAAACGTCCCACAGGTGTGTTTATATTACCAGAGATAGATGAAGATTAATTGTGTGCTCAGGTGCTGAAATGCATTGACATATTTTCTAAGATTTAAGTTGTGTTAAGTCTAATGTTTTAAAAAAGGTGGGATGGCGGGGGTTGGGGGGGATGCCCAGGATTCTCACAGAGAGAAGGAATAAGGGATCCTCAAGGACTAAAAGAAAAAACCAACTATCATTTACCTTTGGGAAATATTAATCTGACTTTCACCTTGAGGCCTAAGATATTATTTCTGGATACCCAAAAGGTCACAACTGCAGTCCTTTGAGGTTGAAAAACACGCCATGACCTCCTCACCTTAGCCTCCCCACCCAGTTTGGTGTCCTTACTCCTGAAGCTTTACTTCAGTCACAGCCCAAGACCCAGGAAGGAAAAGGGTCAGCTAGCGTTAAAATACAAGTGACTTTGAGGTAAAGGAAAAGTGAGGTTAAAATCCTCGGATCTTTTCTCTTAACTGTGTTTGTTACTGTAGCCAGAATATCAGAGGTCCATTTTGCACGTCTTCCCTTTACAAATGTCTGAAGGTTACACATTGTCTTACGTTGTGCAAGACTTAGTGCTCTAACAACTCTCTCCCATAAAGCTCTGGAGGGCAGAAATGAGTCCATTTCTGTTTTGTTGTCTGAGGGACACGTTTAGGTGATGACATTGACAATTAGTAGGTATTAAGGCTGTGGGTTGTGACAGGGTTCTGTGGAACTCCACGGTCAGCCCACCTGTGGTCAGTAGAAAGAAGACATTCCAAAGTTTTTCTTTGTGCACTGTGAAATCAGCTGTCCAGCCTTGGGGATCCCAAAACAGAATACCTATTTCCAGGGGTTGCAAAAAACAAGCCTTGGGAAAGCAACAGAGTAGGTCCCTATTTCCATCACTAAGAAAGAAGATAAATGTCCCTAGCATTCACTGCATAGTGACACTGACCACTCCGCATGACACTCTGTTGGGCCCATGACACGTGGAACACATGGCTGTCCTGAGGGCAGACTGGACTTCTGCATGCAGAGGCTTCGAAGTTCGTCAGTGTAATCCACCTGACATTATCTAGTATTTGCCAGCTAACCTTCGCAAGTGGATTGAAAGTTTCAAGAAAAAGAACTGCTTTGAGATGATACAAATACGCAGGCAAATTAAGCATAAAGAAATAGGGGGAGACGAACCATGAGAGACTAAGGACTCTGAGAAACAAACTGAGGGTTCTAGAGGGGAGGGGGGAGGGGGATGGTTAGCCTGGTGATGGGTATTAAAGAGGGCACGTTCTGCGTGGAGCACTGGGTGTTATATGCAAACAATGAACCATGGAACACTACATCAAAAACTAATGATGTAATGTATGGGGATTAACATAATATAATAAAATGAGAAAAAAAAAAGAAATAGCAGAGGTGACATTTCTCCTACTTTACTATGAGCCTCTCTCAGCTATATTCAAAGGATATGATTTAATTTCCACAATAAGAGCAGATAATAAAGAAGAGAAATAACACCCCTCCACAGCCCTTACCTTATTCTTATCTGTTCAGGATACTCATGTGAATGAGTACAGGATGATAGGAGCAACATCAATCACTTTGCAAGCATGAGGTACCAGCATGAGGAGAAAAGCAAGCATGCTAAGGATGGCAGAAAGGAAAAAAAGGATGACCGTAGGTGCTGGATCACGCCACGGAGCTACTGTTCCATCCTGTGAGAGCCTCCTTTGTATAGTTTATTTAATACCTTTATGGCTGGCCACGGTGAGTCTAGTTTCCTGTCATTTGCACCTAAATGCATACTAACTGACAGAGTTTTTTATTAACAAAATGATAGAAAGCAGTGCTTTTTGAAAGAAACAGATACTTGTAAATATTTGGAAAGAAGCAGATGATTATGTTTCCTTAATCTGTAATTTGTGGTAAAAATAATGTAAATGCATTATCCATTAAAAAAAAATCCTCATAGCTGCAAACTAGAAACTTAAAATCCTCTGAGCTGCTTAAAAGTTTTTTCCCCTCAAATTGGCCAAGTATAAAGATAAAAGACACATTTTCTATTAGTTTGGTGGTATAATTGATTGATAAAGGAATATGGAAGTTTAATAGCCAGAATTCAACAAAATCTTTGCATAGAAGTTTGAAAACCAAATATCATAGGTTTGAAAAACAATTCTTATAACTTAAGTAAAGCTCATGATCTATTTTTCTCACTCGGAATGATGAATCTTTGTGAAGGATTTTTTATTTTGTAATCATGATAGCCATTGAAACCAAGTAGTGAAAATAAACTGAACTTAAAAATAGACACTTGAATTGCTGTTTTATAAAACACAAACCAAAATTTTCAAAAGTAATAAAGCATATATTGCTTTTACCATAATCCATTATAATAATAATTTTATACTATTGGCATATATTTAATTACTTAAAATAGTCTTTTAAAATGTGTCTTATAGGGGTGCCTGGATGGCTCAGTTGGTTAAGCGTCTGCCTTCAGGTCATGATCTCAGGTCATGATCTCAGGGTCCTGGAACTGAGCCCCATGTCGGGCTCCCTGCTCAGCAACAAGCCTGCTTCACCCTCTCCCTCTGCCCCTCTCCTTGCTTGTGCTCATGCTCTCACTCTCTCTCTCCAATACATAAATAAGATCTTAAAAATATATATATATCTTATATTTGAAATTTTTTGGTAAATGTTTTATGATAGTGCATGATTTATAATTGATTTATATATTGAGTAAGTCCTCAAAAAATTTTTGCTAGAAAGGATGACATGCCAAGTATTGGAAATTACAGTGTTTTGTTTATCAATGAGATTTCTAATTTCTGTACATGCCTGGCTCTTCCACCCTTGACCCTCCCTTGACCTGCAGAGAGATTCATACGCAAAAAGCCTTCCTTTTTTCATGGGCTCTCGCATTGGAGTTCTTAGGGTTTCTATTCTATGTCTTTAAGAGGAATCACTCCTTGAGGAGCATCAGTAGTAGAAAATGTAGCAAGAATACTTACCAAACACTCACATGAGGCCAAGGTGAATCTTGTCTCACCCTATGTGTAGCCAAACTCCCATGTATGAAAACTGAGGACCTGGCTTTGTGGGAGAAATAGAGAAAAACCAGAACTTTCGCTTTCAAAACTGATGATTCCCACCTAATAAGCAGAAAGGCATTTAGTTGAAGAAAGGAATCCATTGAGTTCCCCTCAAAAATAAAACAAAACAACAATAACAAAGCTGCAAGAAGTCATGTAACTGAGAAATGCCTTAGATCAATGTACTTTTCTAAAAGGGGAAACATTGAAACTGGAGTCTTGGGTTTTACTGGCCCAAGGAAGGCATTCGCTGAGCACGCAGAGGTCGAGATGGCTTTGCGAGTCAGAGAAGGTAGAGCCTCCAGCAAACTCACGGCACTGAGGTCACTGTGCAGAGGTCAGCTGTCATACCCAAACCACGGCTGCAGGGTGGGGAGGACCAGTGCACTCATGAATAACATCCCCCTCTCCTCTTTTCTGCGTAACCTTGCTTCTTGATGGGAGGAGACTATCAGAGGCCCCATGGACTAGAAATGCTCCTGGCAAACTAGTCCAATTTTCAGTTAACTCAATTATTAAAGAGGAAGCGGGTCATTCTCTTCCTCACATTGACCTTTCTACCAAGAACCCGGTTTAATTTTCTAATTGTTTTAAAATTACTATAATTTTACAAAATGAGCCATGATTTCCTTAGAAAAGCTCTAAGACAGATAAAAGCAAAAAGTCAACTTTAACTATTTACTGTTTTGTCACTGAGCAGCTAAAAACCTATTTCGATGTATTCTTGTCTACTCTATTTCAATCTATTAATATTGAACAGCTGAGTTCTGTGGTCGGCAGGAAACATTAGAAATCAAGCTCCAAGTTCAAGTGTAACTGGAATGTCTGGGTCCTTGGGCAGGCCACTTAACCCCTGGGTCTGTAAAAAGAAAGGGTAATGCTGCCCTCCTCACAGGGCTCATGAGAAGATTAACCAATTAATAATCATTGAGTTCTTTGAAAGTATAAGGTGCTATGCAAATGCTAAGTAGTGTTATTATTAATGTTTCACTTGAAATTAGAGCTTGCAGGTGTCATAATTTTTTATGTAAGAACATAGCGAATATTCCACAATCAATCCTTTATTTCAATATCATTTAAATCATAAAGTTTATAACTGAATATTTTGATGCTATTATGAAATATAAAGTATTTGCTTTCTTATTTAAGGGAGGACTACCTAATATAAACACGTAGAAAGGAACAAAAGGAATATATTTTAGGGGTTTATTCAAGTCCAGAAAGCCTTGGGGACAGTTAATTCTATCCATGGAATTTTAATTAGATTGGTCAAATTCTAGGCAAAAAAAGAAAAAAGAATAAGAATAATAATGTTTTATTTAAAAACTCCCTTAAATATGAAACCTGGAACTATAAAAATTCTAGAAGAAAACATAAGGAAAGGACACCTTGACCTTGGCCTTGACAATGATTTTTTGGCTATGACACCAAAAGCACAAGCAACACAAGGAGAAATCAGAGCATGGGACCACATCAAGGTAAAAGCTTCTGCACAGCAAAGGAAACCATCAACAGAATGAAAAGACAGCCTATGGAATGGAAGAAAATATTTGCAAATCATGTATCTTATAAGGGGTTAAGATCTAAAATACACAAGGAACTCATACAACTCAATAGCAACTAAGTAAATAAATAAATAATCTAATTTTAAAATGAGCAAAGCACCTGATTAGACACTTTTCCAAAGACCTACAAATGCCCAAGGTACATGAAGAGATGCTCAGCATCACTAATTGAGGAAATGCAAAAACAAAACAAAACAACACAACAACAAAAGACCCACAATGAGATATCACCTTATACATGTTAAAACAGCTATTATCCAAAAGACCAGATCACTAGTGTTGTAAAGAAGTGGGGAAAAGCAAACCCTTGTGCACTTTTGCCAGGGATAGAAATTGGAGCAGACACTGTGAAAAGCAGTATGGAAATTTTTCATTAAATTGAAAATAGAGCTAGCTTGTGATCCAGCAACTCCACCTCTGGGTATTTATCCAAAGGAAAAGAAATCAGTATCTGGGAGAGAGATCTGTATTCTCATATTCACTGAAGCATTATTTATGATAGCTAGCATATGAAAGCAACCTAAGTGTCCACTGATGGATGAATGGATGAAGAAAATATGAATATATATGAATATATATATACATAAAAGTAATATATATTCAGCTATGAGAAAAGAAGAAGTCCTACCATTTGCAACAACATGGATGGAACTTGAAGGCATTATTCTACGCGAAAAAAGTCAGACAAGAATATTGAGAGTATTTCTCTAAAAACAAATACTGTTTGTTCTCACTTATCTGTGGAATTAAAAAAAAAAAAAAGCTGAACTCTTAGAAACGGAGAGTAGAATGGTGATTGCCAGGAGCTCAGGGAAATAGGGAGATGCTGGTCAAAGGGTTCTGACTTCAGGGCGCCTGGGTGGCTCAGATGGTTAAGCGTCTGCCTTCAGCTCAGGTCATGATCTCAGGGTCCTGGGATCGAGTCCTGCATCAGGCTCCCTGCTCCTTGGGAGCCTGCTTCTCCCTCTGCCTCTCTCTGTCTCTAATGAATAAATAAATAAAATCTAAAATAAAAATAAATAAATAAAATCTAAAAAAAAAAAAAAAGGGGTTCTGACTTCCAGGTATAAGATGGGTATATTCCAAGGATCTAACCCACAGCATGGACCATAGTTAAAATACTGTGTTGTCTACTTGAAAGTCGCTCTGAGAGTAGATCTTAAGCATTCTCACCATGGCAACAACAAGAACTAAAAGGTAATTATGTGATGTGAAAGATGTGTTGATTAAGTCTATTTTGGTAAACATGTTACAATATATGCATGTGTAACAAATCATCACATTGTACACCTTAAACCTACACAGTGTCATATGTCAATCACATCTCCATAAAGCTGGAAAAAGCTAATGAGAATCAAGAGACTTCCAATATGATAACTGTTGCTTTTATTGACTCGAATATTCTGAAGTTGTTTTCTGTATTATTGATTTATAAATCACACTGTACTTCACAAATATTGGTGAAGTAAATATAAACATATAAAACATAAAAGTATGTTAAACATAAATAACATACATATAAAATAAGTAAGATAAACAAAATAAAAATTTAAACATAAATAAAATAATATACATATAAAAATAATATTCATGTTATTAAATACATATAAGATTATATTCAAAATTTAAAATATACCAAACATTGGGAAAAAAGAGAGACATTTAAGAAGAGAAAAGCTCTGTTTATTATTTCAGGGAAGTATACTTGTAATAACATATGTCAATTTATATTTTACAAATTACTTTTCAAAAAATATCATTTAATCATAAATTGTATTCATCTGAGAGCCTCTTAGTAACCAGGGTGAAAGAAATAATTAGTTTATACAGTCTTACCTTAAAAAAGGAAGCTTACAGATTTTCTTGGACGATCTCCTGAAAGAATACATTAGTTGGACCTTACATCAATGACTTCAGGATACAGCTAGTTTTCATCTTTCTTAGTATTTTGTAAAATAACAGGAATTTTCTTCGTGTGGACTTTTGCCACATCATTTCCCTACGTATGCAGAGCTTCTATCTCAAAGTCCCCATTCAGTGTTGACAAGCCTTCAATAAGGCTTGTGGTCCAGGCAAACTTAAGAGCATACCTCAAACTGTTCTCATCATGTTGAATGCTAACCCTAAGAGTTATCAACACGGAATGTGCTTGTCTGTATGTGTAGTGTGTGCATGCATGCATGCATTTGCATTCCAATTAAGTAGGCAGCTTTACAGTTAGGAATATTGAAATTCAGGCATTGAACATGGAAGTAAATCGCAACAATCACAAACAATTTAAAACAATAAGTAAACAAGAGTGCAGTTCTCACCCGTCTTTAACGGGCACTATGAGATACAGAAGAAAGGAAATGTTTTTGAGAAGTCAGCGGTGCTTACAGACATCCTCTGACTTAATCCCCTCAACAGTGGCCCTGATGAAGGACTTCCAGCCTTTTCACCAGTGAGGAAACCAGGGTTTGGGAAGGACCAACTGCTCCGTGTCCGCGTGGCCCCTTCTCTGCAGGCTGGCTCACCCCATGCGGCCGCCCACACACTACACCTCTTTTTCACTTTTGTTTAAAATAAAACCACAGTCATTAGATCCAAAGATCAATATTGTCTCAAGTGTAGATCTCAATCTATGGCTTTATCCTTTTCAAACAAAACTCTCAGTTCCACTTCTTACACGATCGGAACCTGCTCCTTTTTGCTCACAGGAAAAAAATTCAGATATCCTTTTATGGCTTGTATCATTGCCTTCATAGGAGAGCAAATAGTCTTAACTTCAATTACATTTACTACATCAGAAAACAGAATATGCTTGATTTTGTCCTTTAGACATAACCTAATGACAGACCAATATTGAAAGTAAGTGATTGCCTGAAGTCCATTTCAATTCACAGCATCCAATATGTCTAGTATAAAATAATAAAGTGTTCCTAGAAATATTAGAAGAAACACCATTATTTAATTACCATAAGGCCTTCCGGGACAGAAATAAAACGTGATTTACGTGGATGAGCACGGGGGTGGGTTAAGGACTGAAAAGGCATTATACAGATGAAACATGAAATGCTAGGAGAAAAGAAAGGAAATTGTGGATACGCCAGCAAAATGATAGATAAAATGCTAAAACAAATAAAATAATAAATAGGGAGGAAAAAATCTACAGTGATATTTTGTATTATTGAGGCAGAAGCAAAGTGCTCAAGCATCAAGGGCCAACAGCACTTCAGACATTAAATAAAGTAATTTTTTTTCAAAGCCAACAGGGAAAGAAATCATGGAATAAACTTCTTAATTTCTATTTCTCATAAGATGGCATATTCCTTTTGGTGAATCAGATTAGTTAAGCAAATGATTTGGTTGTAAAATGCGGTGGGTCTGCGAATGCGTTTTGACCTACAGGGCTCAAAATCACAGCATATAACCAAAATGTGTTCAGGGAGAGATTGGCTAAGAAAAAAAACAAATAAGAAACATACATAATACCGTTGGTAACCAAGTAATCCAAAGCTGTAAGGAAAACCAAGTCGTTATAAAAAATCAGTTGTGTTGCTATATAGTTTTGAGATTTACTCCTCAGAAATACAAACACCAGTAGTTAGGGATGCAAGATCAATTGCAAAAGTATACAACATATTTCAATAGATGGTGCAATTCAGCATGTAAATTGAATTTAGTAAATTCACTTAGAAAGTGCTTCAAAACACCATGAAATTGTTGGTGCTGTGGTTAGATCACCCCCCCTCTCTCTGAAAATGGCTGTTTCTTTCCCTGTGATGGCCTGAGCCTCAGCACCGTGGTTTAAGGAATTTTTAGATTCATTGCAAAGTTTAGGCTTTCGACAACCTCGTACCTTAGTTATTTACCCTGGTCCAAAAAAATCAAGGCTCATTTCATTTGAATTAATATAAACAATTTAAGTAAAATGAAATTTAAATAATTTTAAATATATATACAGGGCTCTCATAAATATTGAATAATAATCTTTATTTTTTATTTATTTTTTTTAAGATTTTATTTATTTATTTATTTATTTGAGAGAGAGAATGAGAGAGAGAGAGCACATGAGAGGGGGGAGGGTCAGAGGGAGAAGCAGGCTTCCTGCCGAGCAGGGAGCCCGATGCGGGACTCGATCCCGGGACTCCAGGATCATGACCTGAGCCAAAGGCAGTCGCTGAACCAACTGAGCCACCCAGGCGCCCCTGAATAATAATCTTTAAAAGCTATAGAGAAAAGTAACCACTTACCCATCGGAGGACGCTGTTATCTTGAGGCCTGAGAGTGAGGCTTGCTTCTCGCTCCCATTCCATGACAGTCAGGGGCAAGCAGGGGCCTGGCTCTGAGTTGTCTCCATTCCAGGACCTGGATGACCATAGTACCTGTGAGGAACATTGCTGGACACAGTGGACCCCACCCTGGACTCGAATCATCTGTGCATAAGCAGCCTAGGCCAAGCACAGGTGGCAGAAAGTGGGATGTGACCAGGACCCCGGCAGGCGGGGACCAGAAGCCACCACTGGTGATGTGTCCACAGCTGTTGGTCCCGTGGTATGGAGACCAGTGGGACAATTCAATCCTAGCAGACAGTAGGTCTACTTAGCAGCTTTTAAAATAATTTTGATGAAGTCAGTGATGCTCCCACCAACTTGGCACAGTTTGTCAGTTTGGAAGCTAGAGCTGTCCTCCAAAAGTCAAAGAATGTCCAGCAGTGTGACCTTGAGAGCTAGAAATGCAGATGGAAAAAAAAAAATACTGAAGCTTAGAATTTTTCAAATCTTCCCTCATTGGGTAAGATACTCCCAGAGACATTTTGGGGAGTGAGAACATTCCTACAAAGTAGAAAGTATCAGAAAAATAAACAAGAAGCAGTGTGACTTAGCTCCCACTGAGACATCACTTCAGTGGAAACCCCTCACTTACAGACGATAGGGTAGAAGATGCTCTGTAGAGGCCAAGAAGGGAAAGCAATGAAAACCACGACTTTACATAAATGCATGTTACCTCTTACGTGCCAGTCTGTTCTCGAAGCATCTGAAACTTAAGATGACGCTGTGTGAGGAAACATCTGCCATTGTCTGTGGAGACAGCTCCGTGTGCATTCCCTGGCATCAGCCCCACTGATGTTTTCCTGAACCTCAGCACTGAACTCTGCGGGAATCCCCAGTTTCTCCATCTTGCCTCCATGAACTCCGGCCAAAGGGCTCTCCCATTGTCCACCTGCGCGATCCTCTCCTGCTGATCCTTTGGGCTCTGCCAGACTGCTCTGTGTGGTCAGTTGTGGTCTTTGTCCACTCAGCGGGAAGCCCGCTTCTTGCTTCTCCCTCTCCCAATTAATTATGATTTCATGTCAAGTTCACACACTCAATCCCGGGACTCCAGGATCATGACCTGAGCCGAAGGCAGATGTCTAACCAACTGAGCCACCCAGGCGCCCTTAATTGGTATGATATTAACGTGCCAATTCATAGAGATCTAGCTAAAAGCAAACCAACGCATGTTGTTTCATTGCACATTCTGCAAAGAGAGGGAAAATTTGCCTTGACAAGCTTGTAAAATTTTCTTGGAATAAGGAAATTGTTTTGGGTGACTCATCTACCCCAGCGTGCTGGTTTGTTGTGGGTAATTCCTCCATATGCCATTTGAATGAAAGAGCTGCTCATGACATCAACTCACTAAATGACACTCCTGCATATAAACTGGTAGAAAGGAAATAAAAGTAACACTTCTCAGTCCAGATCCGGAGAGATGAGCAATTCCAGCAAGTCCCATCCTTCAAGGAGCTTGCCTGTGATTGAGATGAGTGCCACCCACGTGCTCACAAAATCCAACCACAGCTGAAATTATTCATATGTTCTTTAAGGTCTCAGGGAGGTAAGGCAGAAGGAACAGCCAGTCATTGTCTGAATCAACTAAAATACCAACAAACACCATTTTCTTCAGGTCATGGTTCTAGAATTAGGGACAAAATTACTGTACAACCACAGATGTTTTTGAGGAGGTGGATCTCTTGCATATGCATCACTTAATCTGTAAAGACAGATAACTCCATTTGTATTGAATTATAAGGTATATTAAAAAAAAAAAAAAAGCAGTCTTGGAGTCTGAGGACCTTCACTTATGGTCCTAGCCTTGGGATTGGCCAAAAGACTTTGGCCAAGTCTCCAAAGCTCTTTCCTTTCCTCATCTGGGAAATGGGTGGAGAAACAAACACCTCAAAATGTGGTTTTTATCAAGCTCAAACTCAGAAGGAAAAACAAAACCCTTTTGTAAACTAAGGAAAGCCCCTTGTGCACTGTGAAGTGTTTTACAAAGAAAGTGTGGTGAGGCCAAGTATTAAACATGGAGCTTTGCTGCCTGCCAGCCACTGTGCACTGGGGATGCAAAGTGATAGCTTTGGAGTCCCGGCGATGCCTTGATTCATTTCAGAATGACAGTGAGAAGACTGATGGCATCATCCGAGTCGTCCAACACAAACAAGCTTTTGCATCATCTTGCCAATCGGAAAGACAGCTGCCGCCTGCAGGACCAGCCCCCGACCTTCTGCTCTCTGGAGGTCCAGTTGGTATTGGGAGGAGATCTGTAATGCACATTTCCTAATGATTCTGTGGCCATCTCAGGCCTGACCCAGAGAATCTCATCTGAAATTAGCAAGCATCTAATTGCTTTTTAATTTAAAGCAATTAGAAAGAAGGGCGCCACCAAATACCATTTGTGAAGCACGTATCACAATGAGAATGACTGAAGGAGCACAGGTTGGGCATCTGTGAATTGCAAATGCACTTCTGTGCATAACTAGTCCTAAAATGCCTGAAAATCAATGAGTTGGAAAGGAAAGTTATGATAGCTGCCCACAGTAGTGTGGGGCCATAATTATAATGGTTTCATTTTAAAATATGAATCCTTTGAGTTTTCTTTTTAGGAACTTACCTTGTAACTTCGTCACAACACTAATAGTTGTACAGAAACTCAGAATACGAGAATATCCTCTGGGTCATGAAACCCAGAGGAGGTACTATGTAAAGAAAACAAGAAGTGATGCGGGGTTTCTCCTCCCTGACTCCTCCCTCCCCCACCTCTTTCCCTCCTTCCTTTTTGCTACTTTCCTTCCTCCTCTTTTTATCACTTCCTCTCCTTGTCCTTGCATTCAGGAAATACTACTTACACACCACACTTGTGGGGATATAAAAATAAAGCAGAACTATCATATTTCTAAATATAACACAAAACCATAAGAAAGGAGAAGCACCAAATTTATTATGTGTTTTTCAGAAGCTTTCAGAAATCTTTTCTATGATATATATCAAGGAAAATATACGACAGTGTAGGGAATAGTGGAATTTGGGGCTTTTCCTAAACTGGCAGAGAGTGGTTTCATTCAGGGCCAGCATATATTTAAATTCTACAATTCAAAAAACATCTGTTCCCTAGATAATAGCAAACAAAATCAAACAATGATGGCCGGGTTCAGGGGTTGGTGTTCGAGACACTCCCATGTCACTATGGGTAAAAGAACACAGCATCACGTACAATCTGTCAGTTGTAGGGGAGAACTTGTTTTAAATGCGCATGCACCCTGTAGGACTGGGATTTGAATTCGAGTCCTTTTTTCATCAATGAAGAGCTGCCTACCAGTCCCAAACACTGGGAGGTACCACTGTGAGTAAGAGACAGTCCCTGACTTCAAGAGGCTTAGACTCTGGCAAGGGAGAGAAAGAGAAGTTATCCTCTCACACTAGAAAATAACAGAATGACAAAAAAATACAAAGAAGCACAAGCAAAACGGTGCTCAGAGTACAGAAATACAGCCCTGGGAAAGGATCAAAACCTCTTACTGGATTCTGGGATGAAGGTGGGGAGATAAGTTAGGATTTTTAAAGGGTGGGGGAGAAAAGCAGGAGATCCATGGGTTTAAGGAAGAGCATAGCGGAGACGGGCAGTGACAGACCCCCAACATCTGCCCAGCACGGGGCACCGGAATGAAGACGCAGACGGGGACAGGAGAGAGCAGTGTGGGATTAAGGACCACCCCTCCAGGGTGTAGGAAGGGGATATAGGTGAAGAACCACCTGCAGAAGGAGGCAAGGCCAATTCTACCAGCTGCAGATGGCCCTCTCTGGCTACCAATGGCCAAGTGTGGGTGTCCTCTGAGGGCACACGTCCAGAGCCCTTCTCCCTGGATGCCTGGGGTGCGCAGTGCTGGTCATGCTGTGCAGCCCTCTGAGGTCATTCCCAGAAGGTCAAAGTGACCTTGGGGACACAGCAAAATCCCGTTGTGAAATGCATCACCACAACCCTCCTTACCCCACACGTTCCCTACTGGTTTCCTTGTCTCTTAACACTCCCGGTATGACACGATTTCATGACATTTCTAGATTTTCAGCTCGAGGGCAGCCCTTCGCTGAGAACAATGGATTACCAAAGCTTTGTTTTCATTTTGGCCAGGCTCCTCTTCTGGTGGATGGCAAAACTGTGCCCCCAACCAACCTGTCTCCCTCAGCGCCAGCATCCCTCAGTCAACGATTTGCCATGTGGTCCCTATCTTCTGGAAACGTGCACGTTGCACGTTCATTTCAACAGCGAACAATGAAGAAATTACAATTGTTTCCATTCACGCGTCGCTTGATGAGGGTCGCGGGATAATGGCAGCAGTGCATGGAAATCTAAAACTTCGCAGTTCCAGGGAAAGCTCCTACACATGGATAATTACATCCTGATTCAGAGGGTTTGCAGAATAATAAAACAATATATACATCGTTTTATTTTGTTTTGTTTTTCTTCCTGCATCATAGAGGACTAAGGGAGAAAAGGGGAATAATATGCTGGCAAGGTATGAAAAAGGAACGGATTGTGATGGTAATAGACGATTACATCATGCATTACCATAGCAACTAAACTTATAAAATAACAATTATGTTAGCAGAACTTATTTGAAATAGCTTTCTTGATAGTTGATATACAACCCCGGTGAAAAGATGAGACAGATAAATAGAAAGATTTGTTCTTTCAATTGAGGTTTGATTCACTATTTGTCTCTGTTCTTGATTTTTCCCCATTATACTCTGAACTTCTTTAGAGGAAAGAAATATCCTTTTGTCTCTTTGATGGAATAAAAGCAATGCTTAAACCTTTCTCTCTACCTTTTTCTGTTTGGGAAAAGCTCTACCATTATTTACTTTACTCAAAAGGGAGCGGAGCACACGTTCAGCAGGTACAACATATGTAACAATAAGAAAATACCATGGGGAAGTATTTCCCCAGAACAAAAAAATAAAATGAAAATAAAGTGTCAGTGAAACCAGCTACAAAGTTCACATCCATTGTGAAGGCATCAAATGGAAGAAGTTTGAATCCATTCCTTGTGTAAGTTAGGTTTCATTTTTGTTCAAATCCACATTATGAAAGAAATATAATAGAAAGAAACATAACATTTATCTTGTAGAATTGGAATACTTTATGCAAATCTACCTTGCAAGTACCTTGCTACAAAATCGTTTTAATTTTTGAAAAGATATTTGATGGTCTACACAAAAAATATTCCTGATAATTTAGTGACCCGATAGACCTGCTTTACAGCCAAGGGGGTCTTTTTCTTCTTTCTTTCTTTCTTTCTTTCTTTCTTTCTTTCTTTCTTTCTTTCTTTCTTTCTTTCTCTCTCTCTCTCTTTCCTCCCGTTTTTTCTTTATTTCAAGAAATGTGGAAAACATTAGCCAAAATTGTGTTGGTCTGTACAATTTTATTCTGTTAAAGACAGGTTTTATGATACATTTAGCCCTTTAAATGACACTAATAGTCTCTGGAGACACATGGGGTTTTCCTTTCTTGCAACAATTAGGTCCATTTCAATGCTGTTTGGATAAGTTGAAACAATTCAGTTACTGTATGTCTGCTCCTAGGTATGTACTGTAAGCCCAGAGGAGAGCACCGAAGTTACCTAAACAATAAAGTTTTAGCCAACTTTAGACATGTACCAAACGATTTGCTTTTTCCATATTTCACTCTCTTACTTTGCTCTCATTTCGTAGAGAAGGAGAATAATAATAAGACCTTCTGAGGTGTGTGCTGGTCAGAGAGCAGCTCAGTAATGAGCATTATTAATCACAATTGGGTTCTTTCCTTCTCCCTCTCTGGAGTTTGAAATGTGTTTCCCACTAGAACCAAGAAAGTTTATTTGACTTCTTCATTTTGTTTTGTTAATCAAGCAAGTTAGAATAAATACATATGCATAATTAGACACACACATTCTGCTTTTCAGGTGAAAACATATTTTGGTAGTTAAAAATCTGTTCAGAATATGTATTTGTATGTTGCTCCATTGAGTTCAATTTATAATCAAATTATTACTGACTGAAAAATAAGGAAGTCAGAGGAAGTAATTTAGTGAATTCCAGATCTGCACATTTGGCTTAGCTCATACTTTTCAGTTTAATCACTGGGAGAAAAGAAGTCCACAAAGGGCTCCACTTCAGCCAAAGCTCCCTGGGTAATACTATTCACCTCTTTTAGACATCTGATCTGCAAAAATTACCTTATTAGAAAAATTGCAAAAAGTCCTTTATTTTTTTTTCTTAATAGGGGCACATGTTCTTTTTTTATTCTATGGGAAAAGAAATAGGGATTCTTAATAAAGCTGGAAAAATGATTTCAAGATTTTGGAGACTTGAATTATGGAAATAGCCCAAGTGTCCATTGAGTGATGAATGGATAAAGAAGATGTGGTATCTATCTATCTATCTATCTATCTATCTATCTATCTATCTATATACAACGGACTATTACTCAGCCATAACAAAGAATGAAATCTTGCCATTTGCAATGACGTGGATAGAACTAGAGTATTATGCTAAGTGAAATAAGTCAGAGACAAATACCATATGATTTCATTCGTGTGTGGAACTTAAGAAACAAAGCAAATGAGCAAAAGGAAAAAAAAAAGAGAGAGAGAGAGCTAAACCAAGAGACAGACCCTTAGCTACAGAGAACAATCTGATGGTCACCAGAGGGCAGGTGGGTGGGGGGATGGGTGAAATAGGTGATAGGGATCAAGGGTTAAGGATGAGCACCAGGTTTTATACAGAAGTGTTGAATCACTATATCATACATTTGAAACTAATATTACATTGTATGTTAACTAGAATTTAAATAAAAACTTAAAAAAATAAAAATAAATAAAAGCACGAGACCAGTTTTCTGTTTCTGTACCCCCATCCCTTACTACTAAGGACATTGTCTTGCATAGGGTATCTTGTATACATTAGATATAGTTACTGATCAATGATGCAAAGGAGACTTCAAGAATTGTTTAGCTAATCATCTCTTCAAATGCATCTTTCCATAATTCTTAGACTTTTCTGGTGTGTGTTTGAACCAGGTTTTTCCTTTACTGGCTCTTGCTCATCCTACATCTTCTAGAAAAAGCACTTGGCACTTGTTCTAGATCCTTACCCACCTTGACTTGGTCACCGTATCCTGTATTGTTGCTTCTTGCCTAGACCTGGGACCTTGGAAATTATGTGCTGCACTTGAAGAATCTGGTCCTCTGGGGTCGGACCCTATGGCCCCAGTCTGAGTGGCCAACCCTGCTTGTCTCTCGCCATGCTTGGTTCTGAAGCACCAACCTCAGTGACTCCCATGACTTTCTTCCTGCCTCCATGCCCAAGAGAGGGGATTCAGAGAGGGTGGGGGAGTTTTCACACTCTCTCATACAAAGGTCGACACTTTACCTGTTCAAATAAACCATCAACATTTTTTCTGATATTAACATGTTGTGTTTCTCCCTTCTTCAAAGTCTGTCCCACCAATCCATTTTTAAAATATCTACGTTTGTTTATTTTATGAGGCATATTTTTATACTTTTAGTCTCTCTTCTTACTTTTCAGTATGCTCTACTATAAACATATTTTTTTTCCTCAAAAGCATTGTACTGTTAAATTGAATCCCGAGCTCCTTTGAGATAAGAGGCTACTCACCTCGGGGTCCCCAGAGCTCCTCAGCATACTTATTACCCAGTGAGCACTCTGTAGGTGTTTGTTGATCGGCTAGATTAATTAACATAAGTACAATAACTTGTACATGGGATTACTGCATTCCTACGTAAATATATACCTATTCTCCATCAAAGACTCATGTCAACCATTATCTGTACTCTATTTCAAGCCAAGGATGACCTTTTGTTGAAATGCTGTTAATGTGGTGGTGAACGTATAGTCTGTTGAGACAGTTTGCAATTTCAATTAAATTAATTGCAGCTTCCAGCTCAGCCCTCGAGTAGATGCTTTTCCACAGAGTTGGTGGAGACCAGGGTGGGGGAAGCTGCACTTTCAAATCTGTGGTCTTTGGGGGCCTCCTCAGGGTGAAATCTGGGACGTGATGTGGCTCCTTCCTTTCCAATCATCTATTTTCCTCAGGCCACTCGTCATCTGCTGGCCGTGAAGTGAGTTCTAAGTTTTCCATTCCTTGTGTCGGCGCATGACATGCTGTGTTTAATTCTCATAAGAGGACATCTCTATCTTGGTTAAATGAATGAAAAGGGTGAATCCAAAGGTTGCATGTTTTTCTTTGTACAGATCACTAACTAGTCACATATGAAGGTTCTAATGTCTGAAGTAAAATACAGAGAAGTAGAAACATGAATTTATTTCCTTTTCAAACTTGATTTCCATTTGATTTAACTGAAATAATTGCCATTGAATATTTTCCCACAGGTCAACTTTATTGTCTCGATATGGGACAACCATGTGACAGAAACTTAACACAGCACTCACGCTGAATTCAAGGAAGGCCAGATCAAAATGTGCGATAACATTTATCTCTAATTTTGAAGATCCTTTGTCCTATTTTTTCTCCCTCAAAGCCACTCCACATTAATTTATTGTTATTAGCCTCTTCTGCTAAAGCTCGTCTGTCACACAGTGGATGAAATAATATGCTGTTTAGTATTCTCTGCATAAGATAATACAGGCCCGGCATGACAATGCTGGTCATTTCTTTGTATGGAAAACCCTGTGATAATGTTGGGCATCAAGCATATTTAAGCGGAGATATCTGTTGTGAATGTGTGTGTATCTGCATGAGCGTGTGTTTGCCAGACTATGAGATCCACAGTGAAATGATCCCGAACCAGAAGTGTGCGAATGAGCAACAAATGTGAATTCTGAACACCACAGGACGTCCGGTCTCAGTGCTCTGGGATATGATTAGCTCCTGAGTTGTGGAACTCCGTGAAACCAAGACACATCTCAGTGGAACTGCACATACAATGGGCGAAAAACAGAAAGGAAAGGGAAAATGCAGTCAAAGTGAAACAATAGGCCAAAAAATAGGAGCTGGCAATCATTAGTGTCGATTACCTTCGCTCAGCTCACATGTGACCAAATATGAAAATGGTTTGGGGACTGAGTTGCTGAAAAATTCAACAGATAGAGAGAACTGGGGCATAATAATGTCCTTCTGGAAGGCTTAATTTGGGGTGTGGGGGAATATGGTTTTATGTTTCTTATTTTTAGACACTCTGGTAAGCAGCAATTTGTAGTGGGTGGAAATGACAACAAACGGATTCTGTGGGCAAGAGGACAATAAGACAAGACGCTGCCTCTAAAATGAGTTCTTTCTATTTAAAAGCAGAGAAAAAGCTGCTCTTGTAACATCAGATTAGAAGGTCAGTGTAAATACTTTGTAAACAGGAAGAAGAAATTAGCGTTCTAGATAGGCTACTAAGGGAGGGCTGGACATTTTTGATGGCATGCGCTGCAGGTGGGCAAACACGGAGAAGGGGTGGAGAGATCTACTCACCAGCCCTGGGGCCAGTGACACCTGTGTCTCCAGCATCACGACCCCCAGCCACACATAGACAGAGGAATAACGACCCCCCCAAACACACACAGAGGAATAACAACCCCCCAAACACACACACAGGGGAATAACGACCCCCCAACACACACACAGGGGAATAACGACCCCCCCAAATACACACAAAGGGGAATAACGACCCCCCAAACACACACACAGGGGAATAACGACCCCCCAAACACACACACAGGGGAATAACGACCCCCCCAACACACACACAGGGGAATAACGACCCCCCCAACACACACACAGGGGAATAACGACCCCCCCAAACACACACACAGGGGGATAACGACCCCCCAACACACACA